>NC_143576.1:8703329-9019008 GCF_048544385.1 Mastigoproctus giganteus | reverse complement strand
ACCAGATAGGCCTAGCATGATCTGCGAAAACAGGGCCGTGTTTATGCTACCTTAACGATTACACGTCGCTCTCCTAAGTAATATTATTAAATCAGACAGCCTGCTCAGATTTATCCCGCAAGGGAACAAATGATGTAAGAATTCAGAAAACACGAGGGAGGGAAACTCTTCAGACGTAACTTACTCCCCTTTAATTGACTCATCTGATCATGTTATAAGATAGAACCCACTGCAGGCGTTTTCGTACTTTTCTTCAGATCTGTTGTAGTTGGGTTTTTCGTTCTGTTGAGAGTTCCAGTGTCGCATCAGTGTCGTTTTCGTGACCCCCAAATGAATTTCAAACAGTCAAAAGTCATTTTAATCTGAAAACGTCAAATGTAGATGTTGGGTCATACTGACCTGACACAAGGCAGGTGACCTATACGAGACTTAACGCGCCATTCGCGTAAATTAAGGCATTTTATCCAAGGAGAATTTATCTTATGCACGTGAAAATTGGTTTCAATTTATCTAAGATAATCAAAATAGGAATGGTTCATATGTACAACCACCACCACCAACTGGAAGAGAGAAAAACAGGCATCGAATCTTTTTGTGTGATTAATTAACAAACAAATGTCATGCGGTACTCCTACACTACCCTTCGTGCAACTTAGCACGATACGTCGCCACGTGTGTGTGTGGAAAGATGCAGGTTCCGTTCTCTGATTATTTGAGGAACTTTAAAGTCCTCGTCAATCGAGACTACCGATCTCAAAGGAAAGGAGTAGAATTCTCCGATATTATTCCAATAGTTTTTCAGCCCAACATGTAAATGAACACAGACAAGAAATACAATTTAAAAATACATTGTTCGTTGGTGCTCTTTGTGTATCCTGAGCGGGATAGTTCAGGGATAAGCCTCAAATATTGTCCCCTCGTGGGTAGCGTAGTTGGTAGAATCGCCGTCCTGCCCACATCGGATGGGAGAGATCCGAATTCGAGTCCCGTCGATGGTGGGAGGAATTTTTGAGCCTTTTTCACAACGTGGCCGAGTTAGTCGATCTTAAGCGAGGGTAACATAGTTTTTCGTTCAGCAAACAGAAAATCGACTTGAGACACACGCAATTTATAGACAATATACACGGAGCAATATGGACTTAGTCGTCCCCCCCCCCAAATCCAATAACAACAACAACAAAAATTGTCACATCTAGGACCAGAGCTATTGGCTACTTTACACATAACAAATCATTTTATTCTAAAAAATTTGAGGTAAGTACAGAGTTGGAGAAAATAGTTTACATGGTTTCAGAACATTTCAAAGCAATAATTTCGTTAGTGATCTTCTTCTCCCTCTGTTGGTTTTGGATCTATCTGTTTCTGGTCCTGTTGACGTTTGAGTTATTCCTGGTTGATTGCACTGTTCTGTATCCTGATGCCTACAGATTTTTCAATGTGTCCGGTGGAATGCACCACATTAGATATTAAAAATTCAGCCGGAGTCCCGCCGACCGGGCTAGCCGAGTGGGTAAAGTACCTGCCCGTCAACCCAAAGGTCGCGGGTTCGATTCTCGCCTCGGGCTTCGATCAAAGTACTGCAAAAACCTTGGGAGGTGCAATATGGCCACAGAAGCCGATGCGCCAACAACTACCAAATCAAAAAAAAAAAAAAAAAAAAAAAAAAAGCCGGAGTCCTTCGGGTGTCAGATCTTAAATTGCGTAATTTGATGACTTATTAGGCGATCCGGGCGACTGGAGCTGTAACTGTACATGTTAGTCAAGTGAAAGACCAAAAAGGGACATCTCGACTGCAATTCTTAATAAAGTGCCTCTTTCAGAATTGTAGGCTATTGAAAGTTCCAGTAGGTATGGCCTTGCTGAAGCGCTTTACAACTGCGAATAATTTAATGGAGCTGATTAGCTGCAGAGGGCATCGGAATGTCTTTTGCAAAAATCGACGAAAGGCCCAATTGTCGCAACCTGCACCTCGTTTGGAACTGCATTATATTTGTTTATGAGGGCCTGCTGCGTTTGTTACAGTTCGTGACCTGTCTGATTTCGACACATCTATTCGGCGTGTTCGTCGCTTTTTTCTTTTGTTGGAGAAAAGTTGATTCTGTCTTTCATTGTGCGCACTTTCTTTCTTCCCTCGCCGTCACCGACAAACTAAGAGAGCACCCACCGCCCTCCTCTAGTTTATTCTGGTTATTCTTTCCATTTTGTGCCTCGTTTTTTCTTCTTCTTCTTTTTTTCCCTCTTTCCGCCACGCATGGATATTATTTCCGCTACGTGCGCCTCTCATGCCGCAAACAAAAGTGACGTCAAATCGATAGACACTTTCTTACGGTGCGACTCTTGAGACACTCTCTGATAGCCTCTTCTTCCTCATGCATAAACATATTTGTTTCTTGCATTTTTGAAACAAGATTTCTTTTAGATTATTCTCCCCATCCTTTCCTTAGTCTTTCAGCTGATCTTGTACCTTTTTGTCCTCTCTCTCTCTCGTTTTCTTACATCCGTTTTATTTTTGCGTTGTTTAATGCGTTTTACTAACAACTTTTTCGTAGCCCCCTTTCATTTCGCTTCACATTTTAATTTCGTATTTATTGTTAAGTGCTTTATTACCTCGAAATTTCTTCTCTAAGTTTTACATCCTGCAGTTGTCGTAGTGTCAAGGGAATTACAGGATTTTTTTATGACAGTACAGTACTTCCTTTTTCACCTTGTGCTGGTTACGTTCATTACCATTATTTCTTCGAATGCATTTTTCCTTGTTTGCTTGTTAAATCCCATTGTAGTAGATTGTTCAAGTTTATATATAAAACTATTGTCATCACGTGACGAATTAACTGTCTCAGGGTTATTCAAAACGTACTGGTTACGCTGCTTTACAAGAAAAAGGTCTTGTTGGCGATTACTCTGAGGAAATATAATCTCTGACCTCCAGTGTAGGTCGATTCCAAAAAGGCGAGAATAGTTCGAATACCATCAGCAGCCCGGTCTTGCTGCAGGGTATGGGGTAGTTATCTTCTGCTCACAGTGACGTTTTACTGATACACAAAATCGCACTACATGAAACCTGTTCTCGATCTTTCGAGCCAGAACTCAAATGCCAGTTAGTGAATGTCATAATCCAAGTTCTTTCTGTCCAAACAAAAAGTTAAAAAGAACCAGAGAATGGGAAATGATGCTTACTGTTACATACAAGCTGGGTGGTATCATTATATAATGGTTCGGTTAGGACTGTTCAAGAACTACTCCTGGATAGGCAGCAATACGACGAAAGCTCGGCCATTTCCACGACCCAGTGGCAGTCGTCTTGCACGACAATGGTGCCATTTCATAGGCTGCTGTTATAAAGGCAACGCTCCAGTGATAGAAATGGAAAATCCTTGAGGACCCTCCATAATTCTCCGGAAATCAGGCTTAGTGACTTAGATTTATTCGACAAGATGGAGCCACTCAATCGTCAACATTCTGTTTTCTTTACATTTCAATATAGATCGAAATGCATAGTCTTTTCCACAAACCCTGGTCAAATTACTTGGTCTCAGACAAGGTTGCACCCACGGAAATTTTGATTGTGCTACCAGACTTCATTATTGGACTTTGCATTTCATGAATTTGACCTTTAATTATAATAATCGGACGGCGGCTGTGACAAAAAGAGTTTTGATCTGACAAAGACTGCCTTGGCCTATGTGTATTATTTATTTATTTATTTTATTTTATTGGGCCCAGTTTACAGGAGCGATAAATATGCCATCCTTTCGCTATGAACTTGTCTTCTACGTATTCTCCTTAGAGGATGGACTGAATTTTTCGGTACCATCAGTTTCAATAATTGCTATCATTCTCAGGATTTTTGTCTCGCTCCTCTTTGGATGCAGAATCTGTTTATTCATTCCTGGAACTTAACATACGCATTTGTCGTGGCTCATATCTTTGAAGGGATGGGTACCAAAAAGCAGCTCTCCAAATGATCGCTGCTTTCTGGGAGCAGTATGGCCAGGAAGAATAGTTGACTGTGTAAACACTCGCATTACACACTCTTGGCCTTGTATAAAATGCAGTAGCATCATAAAGAAACATGGTGGTATTGAAGTGACGTTCACGAGGCGCCCGATATGACGCCACATCGGGAATATTTCAATGAGACATGTCACCAAGCAAGGTTATCCCTTTAAAATCCCAACTTACGTCAGAATGTAAATAAAGATGTTTTGTTTTTTTCGAAAAGTGGATTTAATAAGATCGCTAAGGTAATTGTGACCAACACCTCGTATTTCCCCACATCTATTTTAGTATTAGTGCAAACATTAATGCCAATGCAAATTATTAACTTGTTTTCTAAAGTACCTTTATATTCCTAGTTATGATACTTGGTTTAAAGTTTAGCTAAGAGATTTTGTAGGTATTACTTAGTATCGGTGGGTAAGGGTATCAAATCCACGTGTTACAAGTTGCAGCTCCGCTGAACGAGAAGTGTTTTAGCCATATTTAGCCGCTTTATTGACCGATTGATACATCAAATTATTTTCTATAAGTAGATTATAGACCTAATCAGGATCCTTAGTTTATTCTAAATTGAGACAGCGAGATTTCGAAGTTAATTAATACTTAAGTGTCCTTAGATTTACCGTTCGTAACTTTCCGCCTTTATTTAAGATGCAGCGTTATATCCCAAACTAGATAACGTTAGCTTAGTATAGTACAGTATATAATATTGTCAAGCAATCAGTAAAATCTATTAATTTTGTTAAACTTCGTTGTCAATTAAATTGTACTTTTTAACTAAATACATATAACGACTTAGATCACAAACGTAACATAATTAATTAAGACATAACTTGATATGGAAGTTATATAAACAGAACTAGTAGATAATACTCGATACTGAAAAAAATATATATTTAGCGTTATAACTGTGTTGGGATACAAGTTTAGGGTTACAGTTTTGTACTGAAATTGAAATTAAATCGAAATTATGACTCAGACCAGAGCAGCAAAGCAAAAGGATCAAGCTAATGGGAGGGCTGTAGCTCAGGGGAGAACTGAGGAGGCAGTTGCCCTCTGAATCACAGCCTTTTAAAATGCACTGCTAGCTTGATTTTTGTGGAGCAATCGAGTACAGGACATGATATTGCTAAGGGGGATCTTTGTCTTTGTGTGCGCGCAATGTAAGGAGTGTGAGGAAATCAGGCGACAACTCAGCGTTGTTATGGGCTTATATGAGAGCTTGAAGGACAGGGTGGATGCCCTCGAAGGATCTTGAAGGGCCCATCAAGCTCTCAGCTGCCCACATCAACGCCAGAGTTTGCACTTGGTCATCACGCAACATAGCGGCAACCCCCAAAGCAGAATGCGCTGGTCCCACAGGAACTAGTAGTTGTTGGTGACTCATTTGTCAGGTAAATGGGGGAACATGCTTTGTAAAAAGGATATGTGGAACAGGACCAGGGTATGTCTGCCAGGGGCAAAGGTTGATGACGTTATAGAGCGGATATCATCTTTTAAGGGCACAAAAGGTGATATAGTTGTTCACGTTGGCACTAATGATATTAAGAGTAGGAGACCGGCGG
This sequence comes from Mastigoproctus giganteus, assembly GCF_048544385.1. Classification (NCBI taxonomy): domain Eukaryota; kingdom Metazoa; phylum Arthropoda; class Arachnida; order Uropygi; family Thelyphonidae; genus Mastigoproctus; species Mastigoproctus giganteus. The sequence continues at coordinate 9,013,444 of NC_143576.1, read as the reverse complement.
AATTACTTAACAAGTACAGGTCACTGTTGAACAAAAGCCGAGAATTAGGGTTGAATTTGAAAGTGTCTGCAATTCTGCCCAGACACGATAGGAGGGAGTATATGATGAGAGCCCTGTCAATCAATTCGGCCCTGGAAAGATTGTGCAGGGCTCAAGGGGTAGAATTTTTTTCAGCCTGGACTGTACTTGTTAACAGGAGAGACTGCTTCTACGGATGGGATACACTTAAATAGAAAGGGTGCAAGAATGTTTGCTGATGCTATCGAGGCAGTGTTAGGTGGGCCGGAAAACTGCTAGATTGGGGGGAATACAAGGACTAATAGATTAACAGTAGCCACTGGCAGAGGTGAAAGTGATTCTTGCACTGCTTCTATTGGAATGAGCAGCAGCCTGGAAAACAAGATGCAGGATATTTGTAATGATTCCCAAATGATTCCCAGCAGGAGACTGCTGGGAATCATTTGGGTACAAGTAAACACATGGGTTGTGTTAGGGTAGCAAAGAATAGGAACAGGTGCATGTATACTTGCGTGTACACCAATGCTAGGAGTTTCGTAAATAAATTTGATGAATTTGATTTATTGCTCAAAACATCAAAGGCAGATATTGTTGGGATATCAGAGACGTGGTGTCACACAGATAAAAGGAATGCAGAACTGGAATTTGGGGAGTACAACGTCTACAGAAAGGATAGACAGGACAGGACAGGATGGGAGGAGGGGTTATGCTATTAGTTAAGAAACACAAAATCCAAGAAAGTGAAGCCAGTCGACATCGCTGGACAGTGCAGTGTCGTCGAGTCAGTTTGGTGTGACATAAGCATTGGGAGATCAAAATTGAGAGTAGGAGTGTGCAATAGGCCTAATGACTCTGTTGAGTATAATAAGGAACTGTACAGGGAAATAGAGTGGGCCAGAAAATCAGAGAGTCTTATAATGGGGGATTTTAATTTCCCAGATATTAACTGGAATTTGGGGGCTGGTCACTCACACACTAGCAAGGCTTTTGTGGATTTATTTGATTTTTTTTTTCTAAATCAGCATGTTCGGGAGGCAACTAGAGGGAGTAATACTATTGATTTGATTATCAGCAGTGATTCTTCATGCATTAAGAATCTGCAGATAAATGAACCACTAGGTGGCAGTGATCACAGTGTGCTGAAGTGGGAGTTACTCAAAGAGGTAACTACCATTAGGGGTAAAGGGAAGGGGTATTGCTTTCGTAAAGGCGACTACGGTGGACTCAGACAGTATTTAAAATCTATACAGTGGGACGAACTGATGATGTTACCAACAGCAAATTCAAAATGGGAAGCATTAAAAGAACTTATCTTGGAAGCTACTAGGCTTTACATACCAACTAAGAAATATTATTCAAGGTTTAGGCCTAATTGGATGTCAGATGAACTAATGAGACATATGGCAGAGAAGAAAAATGCATGGGATACATACAAATTAACACGTGACACAGACGCCTTTGATAGATACAAGTTGATATGTAACCAACTTACAAAGGAAGTAGTATTAGTAGTAGTAGTAGTGGCATGTGATGCAAGAAAGCAAATGTATGAGCTTATGCAGCATCAGCCAAAAAAAAAAAAAAAATCACACCATTCCCTCCAAATGCCTGTCCAGTTCCTCCTTAAATTTATTCAACCTATCAACTTCCACAACGACAGATGGAAGTTTGTTCCAGCAATTAACCACCCGCTGGCTAAAGGCAAATTTCCGCACATCTATTCTACATCTGTCTTTTCTTAATTTGAATTTATGCCCCCTTAGGTTCGTAATCTGAACAAGTGGAAGGATCCCATCAGAATTCAGCGTTCTCAACCCATTCAAGGCCTTATATACCTCAGTCAGATCACCGCGCAGGTGCCTAGTCTCCAGCCACTGCAATTTGCAGAACTTAAGCCTCTCTTGGTAAGAGGATCCCTTCATTCCCCTCACCAATCTTGTTGCCCTTCTCTGTACACGCTAAAGTAAATCTACATCCTTCCTAAAATGAGGCCTCCAGACCTGTACGCAGTACTCAAGCCGTGGCCTGACCATTGCCTTATACAGAGGGATAATCACCTCCTTTTCCCTGCTAGCAAAATTCCTATATATCATTGACAAAACCCCATGACCTGCCCTGGCAGCCTGTCTGCATTGCTCAGAAAACTTCATATCTGCCTGCACAATTACTCCCAGGTCTTTTTCATTTTCTACCACCTTAAGTGTAGTACCACACAGTTGGTACGTTTCTCTGGGGTTACTTCTACCCATATGTAGTACTTTGCATTTGTCAAGGTTAAACTTCAGTTGCCACTTCTTAGCCCATCTGCCCAAATTATCTAGATCCTGTTGCAGTAGCACACTGCCATTACTGTCATTAACAACCCTGCCAACCTTTGTATCATCTGCAAACTTCGACACTAAGCCTGATATACCTTCATCAATATCATTGATAAATATACAAAACAACAGTGGAACTAACACCGAACCCTGTGGGACTCAACTAATAACATTAGTCCACGAAGAGCAGCACCCATTGATTACCACCCTCTGTCTTCACCCACTTAACCATCCTTTTATCCATTGTAGCAACTTACCCTTAATACCATTCTGCTCCAATTTGTACAATAATCTTCCATGCGCAACAGTGTCAAAAGCTTTCCTGAAATCCAAATATATGATATCAAAATTATTTTTTGCATCCAGTTCCTTTGTAACCACATCATAATATCCTATCAAATTTGTCAGACAAGACTTTCCCTTAACAAACCCATGCTGTGTCTGAATTATTGCTGCAGTCTTGTCCAGATGATCCTGCAATGCATCCTTAACCAGCGACTCCATTATTTTACCCGGAACAGAAGTTAAACTAACTGGTCTGTAGTTACTCGTGTCACCCTTCGATCCCCCTTTGTGAATTGGGGATACATTTGCACATCTCCAGTCCGTGGGAACCTCCCCTGAGTCCAAGGATGCTCTCATAATTATGGCTAAGGGTTTGCTTAGTTGCTTTGCCGCCTCCTTTAATATAACTGGATAGATCCCATCCACCCCAGGTGCTTTTCTTATGTTTAACTTCAACAATTTCTCTTCCACTTTGCTCTCAGTTATTACAAGATCATTAAGCACCCTGCTACAATTTGATAACCTGCTGCCATTTTCAAACCTTAATAATTCCTCACGTGTGAATGTAGATGCAAAATACTCATTCAGTTTGTTCTGTATCTGAGCAGGATCATCAACAGTCGAACCATCGATGTCAAGTGGACCAATCAGATTCATCCCTTTCCTTTTAGAGTTTATATAAGTAAAGAAATCCTTGCTGTTTTTCTTAGCATCTTTTGCCAAGGATTTCTCGTAATCTGCCTTCGCCTGCCGAACCTCCTTTGTGACCTGATTACAGATTAACTTATATCTGCCATAGGCTTCTGTGTCATGTGTTAATTTGTAAGTATCCCATGCATTTTTCTTCTCTGTTACGAGTCTCATTAGTTCATTTGACAACCATTTAGGCCTAAACCTTGAACAATATTTCTTAATAGGTATGAACCTTTTAGTAGCTTCCACGATTAATTCTTTGAATGCTTCCCACTTAGAATTTACCGTTTGTAACATCGTCAGTTGATCCCACTGTACAGAAACTAAAAACTGTCGGAGACCACTGTACTCGCCTTTACGGAAGCAAAAACCCTTTCCTTTACCCCTGATAGTAGTTAAATCTTTAAGTAAATCCCACGTCAGTACACTGTGATCACTGCCACCTAGTGGTTCTTTTATCTGCAAATTCCTAATACATGAATGATCACTGCTGATAACCAGATCCAGAGTATTACTTTCTCTGGTTGCCTCTCGAACATGCTGCTGCAGAAAACAATCATCCAATAAATCCACAAAAGTCTGACTAGTGTGTGAGTGCCCAACCCACAAATTCCAGTCAATATCTGGGAAGTTAAAATCCCCCATTATAAGACATTCCGATTTACTAGCCCACTCTATTTCTCTGTACAATTGTTCATTGTACTCATTCAAGTCATTAGGCCTATAACACACTCCTACTCTTATTTTTGCTTTCGCAGTGCTTATGTCACATCAAACTGACTCAACAGAGCACTGTTCATCTATATCAACTGGATGCACTTCTTTTGATTTTATGTTTTTCTTAATTAACAGCATAACCCCTCCTCCCTTCCTATCCTGTCTATCCTTTCTGTACACATTGTACTCCCCAAATTCCAGTTCGGCATTCCTTATATCTGTGTGACACCACGTCTCTGATATCCCAACAATATCCGCCTTTGATGTCTTGACCAACACTTCAAATTCATCAAATTTATTTACTATACTTCTAGCATTGGTATACATGCAAGTATACATGTACCTATTCTTACCATCCTGTTCCACGATGACTGCCATCCGTCCCTGAAACCCCCAACACCCCTCGCTCCAGGTCGCTACTTATTATAATAGAAGTTGTGCAATAGAAGTTAGGCAGGCAAAGGCAGATTATGAGAAATCCTTGGCAAAGGATGCAAAGAAAAACAGAAAAAGAGTTCTTTACCTATGTAAACTCTAAAAGGAAGGCCATGAATCAGATTGGTCCACTGGATATTGATAGTTCAACAGTTGACGATCCTGCTCAGGTGGCTAACAAACTAAACGAGTATTTTGCATCTACATTCACACATGAGTTATTCAGGAAGGGGAATGCCAGAGATGAAGTAAACCCTGGCAGTGAGCTAAACCCCTGGCTTTTAGCCGTGAAGGGTATTGTGTACGGCATGTGCGTTTTGTATGCAATAAAGAGTTCTTCTTATGATTTTGTAATAACTGAGAGGAAAGTGGAGGAGAGATTGTTGAGGATAAACATAAAAAAGGCACCTGGGGTGGATGGGATCTATCCAGTTATATTAAAGGAGGCAGCAAAGGAAGTATGCAAACCCCTAGCCATAATTATGAGAGCTTCTTTGGACTCAGGGGAGGTACCCATAGACTGGAGATGTGCAAATGTAACCCCAATTCACAAAGGAGGATCAAAGGCTGACACAAGTAATTATAGACCTGTTAGTTTAACTTCTGTTCCAGGAAAATTAATGGAGGCACTGGTTAAAGCAGCAGTGCAGGATCATGTAGAGAAGACTTCAGTTATAGCTTAGGCACAGCATAGTTTTGTTAAGGGAAAGTCTTGCCTGACCAATTTGATTGGATACTATGATGCAGTCACAAAAGAACTGGATGCAGGGAATAACTTTGATATTATATACTTGGATCTTTTACTTGGATCTTAGAAAGGCTTTTGATACTGTTGCACATGGAAGACTGCGCCACAAATTGGAGCAGAGTGGCATTGGAAGCAAATTGCTACTATGGATAAAGGGATGGTTGAGGGGGAGAAGACAGAGAGTGGTAATCAATGGACACTGCTCATCGTGGACTAATGTTATTAGTGGAGTCCCTCAGGGTTCAGTGTTGGGTCCATTGCTGTTTTTTGTATTTATAAATGATATTGATGTTGGTATATCAAGCTTGATGGTATATCCAAGTTTGCAGACGATACAAAGGTTGGCAGGGTTGTTAAGGACACTACTGACGCTATGCTGCTGCAACAGGATCTGTAAAGGTTGAGCATATGGGCTGAGAGGGGGCAAATGAAGTTTAACATTGTCAAATGTAAAGTACTACATATGGGAAACACTAACCCCAGAGCAACGAATCAACTCTGTGGTACAACAGTGACAGTGGTAGAGAATGAAAAGGACCTGGGAGGGGGGGGGGGGTAATTGTGCAGGCAGATATAAAGTTCTTTGAGCAGTGCAGGCGGGCTGCAAGAGTAGCTCGTGGTGTCTTATCAATGATATACAGGAATTTTTCTAGCAGGGATAAGGAGGTGATTATCCCCTTGTATAAGGCAATGGTCAGGCCACACCTCGAGTACTGTATACAGGTCTATCTACATTTCAAGAAGGATGTAGAGCTGTTGGAACGAGTACAGAGAAGGGCAACAAGATTAGTGAATGGAACAAACTGAAATAAACTGATGATAATAATAATAATAATAATAACAAAGGGTTGCTCTTACGAAGAAGAAAAGACAAGTTTTAGATATTTGTCTCTCGTACTGTATTTCAAAGATTTCTCTAATTCTTTCAACCATTGGGAATAAATTTAACGTTCGTCTTCTCAACGCTAAACCAGTTCTGTTTATGAACCATAGGAAAAATCTTAAAGATTTTTAAAGAAAAATTGAAAAAAAATCTTAGACATCTGGATTATAAAAAGAAGAATTGCCATCTCTAAAGAAAAAAATTGTAAGCTTTTATGAACTCTGAAATAACTTAGACTTTTTATACAATGTTTACATTGAGCAACCTTTTCCAACCGTCATACAGGTTGTATCAGTTAATGCTACAAAAATTAAACTTGTACTTCATGTAGTCTTCCTGCTTCGGATTCATGTACACTCGAGGTTTTCTCTTGACGAGTTCATTTTTTGTTGTAATTATAGTATGCTCTATTCATTTCAATTCCTTCATTTTTCGGCCATGGTACATCTGCGAATTGGTGACTTATTTTTTCGGGTGCCTCTATATCACTTAGAGTGAGCTAAGTAAGTCCTGGTATTAAAAAAAGAGACCATTAGTTACCAGATGTAAATATGCACTTAATTTAGCTGTAGTTTATTCTATTTAAAAAGAGTTCCTCCCTGTAATCTAACTTGAATTGATCAGAATTGGCATGCAGGAATTATTTTCGTAAAAACAGTTTCCGGATTTTCTTTCTGAAAGAAAATCTCTGACAAAACAGTTACTTCAAACAAGCCGAACCAGGATCGAATTAAGGAATGTCTTGAGCAACCACGTTGCATGTCAAGAAGTCAATTAAACATATCCGGTTTCATTCACATAAGTTCTAAATAACTGGAAGAAACTCTCCCCTTCCCTCTACACCTCTTTTGGAGAGTAATCGAGTGGGATCCATGAAGATGGCCACTTTGAGAGATCTCTTATGGCATTTGAAAAACTACCACTACAGCTGCTTAAAAAAATATGCGCTTAACGGTACTAGAATATAAATAATAATAAATTAATTAAATTATTTTAACTCCATGTTAACTCAACCTCGCGTAAGCTAAGGAGAAATTTAAATAAGGATTGTTTCTCCAGTAAGCGTGTGTAAATTTGCGCGCAGTATTTTCTCTACCAAGCTGTGATGAGTACTTGGTTCAATTCTCTGTGGGAAAGAATGCAGTTGCAGTTGGAAACCAAAAACTCTCAGGTACCCAAATGAAACATGCCATAATTACGACATCAAATCCTTTGTTCTGGGAAGAGAAAGACTTCCGTTATGCACACTGCCAGTGTTAATTAACTAATTACCAGATGCGATTATAATAATTGCGAAAAGATTGTTAACAAGTAACGAACGACGTACATGCGCACTAAACATTGGCCAGAAATCCGGTCTTAGTGAGGGAACTGACTTTGCACTAATCTTTTCGCCCAATTTACACTCCCTGAACTAATGTGAGGTACATTCTCAGCTCGCGGTGCTTTCCTCCTCAACTTTGTGTTCTACTGTTCTCTGGAGGCTCGCTGAGTCCGAGAATAGAAGTCCTGGGTCATGGCAGTTACTAGCTGGCTTTCGTTAGCAACACGGGTTGTTGATTTCGAATTATATCAGACCTCGGACACTTTCTGTGCGTGCGTGTTAAGCAACTTGTAGGTAGCGAGGCGCATTTAATGCTCGCTATCTCTTTGTGGAAAAAGAAAAAATGGCCGTTTAGGGAAGAGGTGTTGCCAGAATGGGGATCAGCGAAAGACCGAAATGAAGGAGGAAGCAGTTCCACAAATAATAGGATGAAAAGCGAAAGAGAAATGTTGGAAAACTGCAAAGAGGTCGACTGGAATTAATGAGAACATAGAAAAGCAAGTACTGGACAGAATGGACAAACTGGACTTTAAAAGAGCAATGCACGTGGCTGTCTGAGAAGATGTTTAATGACTTAGTCGGCTTTCGTTGGATAGTCTTTCCGTCTTTGCTTTCACAGATTTTTCATTTTCTTATGACACGCGACGATAAACAGTGTTTGTAAAACTCAGCCATTTCCTGTAAACTCAAGTTCTTTTGTATCCATACATTTAACAGTTGTTTATAATCTTTCGTTCTGCAAAGACAGTACGAACGACAATCACCATCCATTTGGACGAACTTGTATAAATGAGAGTCGTACTGTGGTATAAAGAACGGGTTTTGTAATCATCTACCACTGCGAATCACTCGGTGGTGTCATAAAAATATCTGCCAACTGACTGGGAAAATTATCAACCGAAATAACAGAACACCCTAGTAACATTGCAGTTTTACGAAAACATTGCAAGAAGTCCTGTATGCGAATCGGGTCAAGCAAAAGATGGTTAAGTAAACAAGTTCGCCAGAATAACAGTGGCTTGGCTAAAATCCTCGAACAGTGGCCTGGCATAGTCGAGTTGTCAACTCGAGAGTGGAGTATTACATTATTTATTATTATTACTACTATCAGTTTATTAACACAAGGTTCACCCCCTGTACAGCAAGTGGGCTAGGAGGGTGTACAGAAATTTTGAAATATACATTATACACTTTTGTACAAATTTTCAGACCTTTACAATATAATTATTGAATAATGATAATTATTAAATAGATATAAACATTTACTTAATTGTATTCACTTTGAAATAACATGGATCTTGATAATTGAAGAATTAAATACACAGGTTGACTTTTTTATCAGCAACTAACATAAAAGATTTATTTATATTCATTATATTATTGTATTTAATTGTTCATATCATACAAATTTCTGATAAAAATGCTGAATTTTCACAGCAATCCTGGTGATTTAGTCCAGATTTGGTCTATAATTTGGCTTCTGTAGGTTTTATTAACTTCAAACTTTACCGGATCAGTGGAGAAGGTGTTGAAGTGTTCCATGGTGTTACATGGGAACATTCCTTTTAGGGAGTCCAAGTTTGATAGCTTCATCCTAAGTGGGTGATGGCTTCTATTTCTTCCTCTTGTTAGTGCGATGATATCTTCTATTGATGGGGCATCAATCTGGCAAGTTAGCAGCTTGGTGAGTGTTGACAGATTTTTTTTTTGAGGACAGTGAGCTTCCAGAAGTCATTCCTAGGTTGACTAGGAGAATGGATTTCGAGGTGGTGAACGGGTTCCCTCCCAGGCGGCTCAGCCACCGCAGAATCCAATATTCCATTGACAGAAATTTGATACATCGAGAGGTAGATGCAGAGGATCAGAATTCTGAGGCATATAGTGGTATGGGTGTGAGACATCTATTAATGTATTGTCCAATCAGTTTGGTGTTGTGACAGCCTGCAAGCTCCTGGCGGATAGCCCAGAAAGCAGCATAGGTCTTCTTCTTTGCCTTTAGGAAGTGTTTCTTGAAATTTAAGTCTTCATCCCACGTTAGTCCCAGGTCAGTATGAGATGAAACTTTGGGGACTGACTCACCATTAACTGTAACTAGAATATCGTTTTTGACCTTCCTCTTCTCGATTGTCATGTGGGAGTAGCACTACGGGTTTCATTCGGCCGTGTTCTTGCCTTGTGATAGCGGACCGCGGTATGGCATTATTATTTCACTACCAAATATGAAAATCATCCTGTTAATTTGATTAATTGTAAACTCCCCTGACTTGCGCCATGATATAAATATCTTTTCTTTTTCACATTTTATATTCTCAACAGTTCCACCGACTGAAACCGGCATTGCATAAGACCATCTGACTGCTACTAACCAAGGAAACATTCCAGGAGAGAGAGAGAGAGAGAGAGAGAGAGAGAGAGAGAGGGTGTACACATTTAACGCTGTCTGTCTTGAAATAAAGTCAAGAACTGAGCTCTGTTTTAACAGTATACCAAATTAAATGGTGACAAGGATCCGCACAATATAAGAATGTATTATATTCTTATTTGACCCTCTCTTAAAATCTAACGTAGGAAAAGTGCCACAAGATTCAAATGACTCCTTACTTTTATTCAGCACTCATTTTGTATTATTTCTCCAATAAGAATTATCACTCCGCAAAGTTAAAATCGCTGGTTCGACTCTATTTTCACATTAAGATGTCCCCTAACACATCTGAATCTTTAATAGCGCGTCAGCCTTTCATATAAATTTGTAGTTAGTTTCAACATACTAGAAACGGAAATATTTTTTCCATTTCTAGATCTTCACAAACAGACAATGTTGTATGGCTGCTGTGGTATAAATGGAAATATTGCGCTATTTTTACTGATACATGACACTGGCTGTGGCAAGCAAGAAGTAGCCGAGTGGTCAGGAGCGAGCATTGTGCAGTAGCACACACTCTTTGGGTTACCTTGGTTCAGGCCTGCATGACTACTAAATATAATTAAAAGTGGTATTCAATTTGTTGTAAATTCCTCTGACCTGCTGGTCGTTCAGAGTATAAACAAGAACAGTATTTATTGGGTAGAACATATATAAATAAATAGGACAGAGTTTTACAAATATTCTTTGCAATTCTGTACATGCACGGTAGTGCAGAATAACCTTCATCCTTCTATAAGTAAATTTTCTGAACCCTGCCCGTTATCGTTGCTGACCCTCCAGAGTGAAGCGTGCGAGTTCTTCCTGCCTTGCTTATTTGGCTTCGACAACCCTCGTTCTTATATTTTCCGCCTCATTCCCCCTGTGTATTTTTGCGTATTTGCGCTTCCCAATATTTCTCCCTCCCACAGCCCATCCCCTAAACGCCACGCAACTAGCACCTAATAATTGTTCCAGCACGCTGGGCCCCTCCCAATTTACATCGGTGGACTCCACTCGCGTGGGAGAGCCCGTCGGAGTTGGGGAAGGGGGGGTTGTTGTAAGAGAGACACTTGGGAACAGATGTGGGGTGGGGTAGTTTTGACACCTCATCACCGCTGTTCATCAGACGGCTTATTAAGTGCCTACAAATGAACCCCGACATGGTATCGAACTGCAGTGGGAGGTACCGCGGGAAATAATTCGCCTCCCTCTCGTTTTACTCGTTGCAGGTTTCCTGTCGTTCGTCGACCGATGTATGAATCATCTGGTGCGGAGTCTACAGGGAACGCTCTGGTTGTGCGGTTCTCTGCTGCCCACAGCGCTCATTTTCCCCTTTTCTCTTGTCTGGTGACCCCGTCGCTTTCTGAACTGTAACTTTAAATCTCAGTAATGGTTCGTTAATGAAAGCTATTGACGCGTATTCAATTAGTTCATACATTCGCTGAACACACCTGTATCAACAAAACTTAATGGATTAACCCCCCTCATCCTCCCCGCCCTGCCCTGGCCTGTTTTGTCCCCGAATCATTTTCGGACTGAGTGGATTCAATTTAAGTTGCCAAAAGTGGTTCTGTAAACTCGGCTTGGGGTAACAGTTGAGTGATCGATTTAGAAGGAAATCTTACAAGCGAAAATATACAGGGGTTCACAAAATCAGACACGTTCTGGTACAAAGGCTGCAGGTGACCGTGTAGATTCACCTTCAGTCCAGCCATTCCAAACGGTCTCTGCTGTAGACTCGAGATCTGTGCTGAATCATTTCAGTTTTCAGTTGGTCTCGGAAGCATATTTTTAGGTTACCCATTACTAAATTTACTTTTTATGCTTATGCTTCCAGTCATCCATATGTAGAGGTCAATTTTAATCTCATTGACTGCCGTTGACGTGTTTGGCGGGAGCGTTCCTTTTATAATAACGAGGTTTGAAGGAATGAGATTAATTGGTTCTTTTAGGAAACAAACTTAGTATTAGTATTCTGATGGCTAAATGATCCAAGGAAGCAGGCTTTCCCCGCATCCACCAAAATCCATCATTCATACCTTTCCCGGTGCTAAAGCGTGCATGTCCAATTCCGCTTTGAACTTTACCAAACTCTCCTCCTCGATCACTGTGGCAAATAGTTCATTCCAATGATCTAAAACAACACGAAGCCCAAAAGGAAACCATGAGATTCAGGCGTCTCTAATTTAATTATCCAGTGAAAATATAGATAAATAAATAAATTTCAGGCGTCTCTAATTTTCCAATGAAAATGTATCTCTCTCCTTCATTCTACAGATTCCTTCAGGGTCTTATATATCACTTTCGGGTTCCCCTCCCCACTTCAAGAAATCTAGTTGCCAAACTTGGCGGTAAGACTTCCTTCATATTGACATCGATTAAAACCCTTCACCAATCTAGTTGCCTTTCTTTTAATCCTGTAATAGAAATTCTGTTCAAGTTTAGTCTCCAGAACAGAACACAGTATTCTAAATGCGGTCTCACCATCATCCTATTATAAGATGTCAATCTTACAAATATGGAGATTTAGAGGTTATGGGAAATCTTGTAATTTGGGAATAATTTAATCTTTGATATGGAAAGGAATGTTTGACATTTAAGAGAAGCATATATGGGAAGAATACTAGATTCAGAAATAAGCGATTACAGATGTGCAAATTGAATAACGGTCAAATGGAAGAGAAAGTGACATATAAATGAAGATCCGTGGGAAAAGGAGTGAACAGTGAGTAAACGCCCCATACTAGGGAAGGAGTGGTCATTAGTGAACAAGCGGAAAAGGGTTACTGGAAACAGAACAATGGGTGGGTGAAATAAATAAATCTTTATTTGTCCAACCAAATTTAAAATCTAAGTGTACATTGGTAAGAGACAAATTCCCTTCACGGCAAAAAATGCCAGGGGATTACCATAAAATGTGAATAAAAAATGTTTAAAATATACAAGAAAGGTTAAATATACACGAAAAGATGACATTTAAACTACATTACTCATCACTACATTTCTGTCTAGAGTCCTGGCATTGTACAATTTCATCTTAACATCACATCCACTCAATCAACTTGTGCGAGATATTCAATTGCGTACACGCAGTTCTTGACAGAAATTCACACAACTACTCGGCAACACAACAGTAGCCTCAGCGAACCACACTGCGGTTTGTTACCTATATTTCGTATCTTCTATGAGCCTTAGTAGGTCAATTCCGATATGTGTTAGGAACTGAATTGATTCTAACGCACTGGCGGGTATAAACCTGTCGGCCATCTTCAGTTTGTTGGTCTTCATTCTCAAGGATTTTGTACCTCTTAATGCAGATGGCGGGATGTGCCACTCACAAAGCTGCCAGAAGCATGGTGATGATATCGTGCCTGCCAGTCATCATTTTGATTGTGTTTATTAATCGTTTCCAGGCAATGATGTCTGGCAAACGCTGCAGTTTAAGCTGCTCAGAGAGCTGCGTGGTTCTTAACTGTTGAGGGAGATGGTGCTTATGGTTTGCCCACTTCAGCAGCCAGAATTCACTCGCATATATTCTCTTAATGGGTAGGGGTAGCTGACGCCCACAATTCTGCGCCATACAAAACGGCCGAATACACTGTGGTTCTTAAATATCGTGCGGTTGTTGTAGTCTTTCACGTGCAAGAGGTGCTGTTTTGTTGCCCAACGTAAGTAGTTCATTTTATTATTATTATTATTAAAATCAGTTTATTTCCCAAGAAATCTTGGGTCATCCCGGGACGGCTCTGTGCCAGAAGGGTGTGAATATTTACAGACTAAGGTGCGAAGAACACAATGTACAATAAACAAGAGTACATGCGTGCTCGACCCGAGACTTTTACAGGATTAAATATACAAAAATGTATGATTGCATGAAGACAAAAATTCATTATCATATACAAATAGGCAAGTTAATAAAAAAAAAATAAAAAAAAACAGTCTGTCCAGGAGCAGGTGAGTATTATAAGTTCATAATCTGGTAGAAGTTCTTGAGGATTTCCTTCCTGTAGGGCTTGTCTTCACAGAACCTATCAGGGTGGATCCTAAATTTATTGAAGATCCGAAGACAATTGACTGGAAACATGTTCCTCAGGGAATCAGTGCTTGACAGCGTAAGACGTAGAGGGAGACAGGAGTCGGGGTGCTCCCCTCTTGCCCTCCTAGGGCCAGAGATTAATGTGGATACCGATGGAGCATCAATTCGCCTCGTTATAAGCCGTGCGAGCGTGAGGACATTTTTTTGTCATGATGATATGTCTCCAGGGAGTGTGCCCAGATTTGCCTGAAGGATCGATCTGGAGATAGTTAGGGGGTGGCCTACCACCCTGTTCATCCATCTAAGCAACCAGTACTCTAAACTGAGATACTTCTGAAGGTATGAGGCAGGGACAGATGACCAAATTTCTGAAGCATTTTCTTTACAATCAGGTCAATATGAGGCTTGAACTTAAGTTTCGTATCAAATGTTACTCCCAGATCTCTATGCGTCTCAACAACTGGGATAGGTTTGCCCTTAAGTTTCGGGTGTACGAGCGTAGGCGATTTTTTTTTTGCGAGTACACCATGATTACAGTCTTCTGCGGATTTAGGGCCAAGCCAAATTTGTCTAAGTACACGAATAAGTTCAGAAGCTTATAATTAATCTGCTCACACAATGCCCTATTGTTCATGGACGGTTGGATGGGTGTTAGGATCATAATATCGTCTGCATAAGTGCATACATCATCCCTACCGTTGCAGAACGGGATCATCATGGCAGTAAAGAGGACTCCAGATAAAACTACACCCTGTGGCACTCCTGCATGGAGTTGACGTTGGAGGATCTGACTATCTGTGCAGTAATAAATGGACCGACAAGTAAGTAGGGCCTGTAGGAACTTCAGCAAATTTCCTTTTATTTGGAAGGCGTGTTGGAGCAGATGAAGTAAGGCATGTACATCCAGACTATCGAAGGTTGCTTTTATATCGGCATAAATTATTGCAATTTCCTTTCTGGCTTGGAAAGCATTTAGTATCGCGGCTTGAACTGTGAGGAGGTTAGTTATTGTTGATCTTGCAGTTATTGAATAATGAATTTGTTGAGGCTGCCCAGCCAGTATCTGATTCGACAACTTTGGCAACAGAGCTTTCTTCAGTACTTTTAACAGGGTGGATGCAGTAGATATTGGCCTATAGTGCTCCACACGGTTAGGCTTTGTAATTTTCGGTATTGGAATTACAGCGTACTTATTCCAGTTCGAAAACTCGCCAAGCAAGGATAGAGCTATAAATTGCTTGGAGTGGTTCAATTAGGTAAGGGCTGAGACACTTTACCATGAAGTGGGGGACTCCATCAACTCCAGCTGTGTTAGTTGACCTGAGGGAGTTAATACTCTGTATTAGTGCTTCTTTAGTGATAAGAACAGACTCCATCTCATTGTCAACTAATTGATCCCACTCAAACTCCCTGACTTGAGACTCACAATATATGCTGGGGGTAACTGCTGATGTGGTCCATCCACGCTTCTTTGTCGGCCCCGGGTGCCAAGCGTTTCCGTGGCCAAGTGATTATTGTGCGTCTATCAAGCGTTTTTCTTCCCAGCGACTAAGTTTTTCTTTGTTTTCTCTTGCAATTATTAAATTTTCTGTTAAGTAGCTCTAGTCTCTTATAAGAAATAAGAAGAGAGCCCAGAAGAAGGAAATCACCTTTTTCTTTAATTTAGATTTACTAACTGTACTAACTCTACGCTTGGCCACAAAGCGGCACTGCTCCTGCCTCCCCGTGGCGGGGCCGGTAACCTGGGCGGTAAGGACAAACCCCCAGGGCGAAAAGGAGCCATTATGGATAAAAATAATTATCCACCGTTAGAGCCTTCGAGCTCAAGAACAGACAATCATGACCCCAATCACGACTTAGAAAATGATCGTCCAAAGAGACAGAAGACTAATCAGATGGAGCAACCCTGCCCATCCTTTTTAATTTTCCACTCCCTTACTAGTCAGCCAATGAGCAAACTGTCTCCCTTCGTAATACAAAAACATCTCGAAGGTATTGCAGGATCTCCTAAGACTGTCAAGAGATTACAATCAGGAGACCTGCTAGTGGAAACTACGAACCACAGGCATTCGGAGAAACTCTTACAGTTAACAAACTTTGCGGGCATTCCGGTAAAAATATCTCCTCACGCAACCCTGAATTCATCTAAGGGTGTCATATCAAGTTGGGACCTTTTAAATGTCACAGAGGAAGAAATTACCCAAGAGCTGCAGGGACAAAATGTAATTCAAGCCAAACGTATAATGACAAAAAAAGATAATCAACTTATCCCAACTAGAAACATTATTCTCACGTTCAATACGCCCAACTTACCGTCCTCTGTAAAAGCAGGTTATTTACTTTGCCGTATCCGCCCGTACATTCCCAATCCTTTAAGATGTTTTAAATGTCAAAAGTATGGCCACTCACAAACTGTATGCAGAGGAGTTCCTGTCTGTCCCAACTGTGGTTCCCCGGATCACATACAAAGTGACTGTACGACTACTAAAATGACATGTCCAAATTGCAAAGGTGATCATCCTGCCTATTCTAGAACTTGTGAAAAATGGAAAACGGAGAAACAAATTGTAAAATACAAGGTCGAGAACAAATTGAGTTACCCAGAAGCGAGAAGACTAGTGGCACCTACTATGAATAAAAATATTTCCTATGCTAATGCAGTTAAAAAATACCAAACAGTCTCTACTCAAACTAATGTTACAGTTCCTACTAATATTTCAATTTCAGATTGGGCTAGAACTGTCCTCTCTGTGGAAAAACCAAATGTACCTAAACAACAACCCAAACTCTCAGACCAAGCAAATAATACTCCTCTTACAATACCAGCAGAATCTCCTCCTCCAATGAGTGCTACCACACCATGTATTACAAATTCAAATATAATCAAAAATAATCGAGACACAACCATGGACACAGATGGAACATCTATAGAGGAAGATCCTCTTTTAGAAATCCATGCCGAAGAAGAAGAAATGGACACTGGTCGGCCAGTCTTCCAAAAAAAAGATAAACACAAATTGGAACGCCATAAACCAATCACTTTCAAAAAGCAGTCAGAATCAGCTCCATCAACTAAACACAAATAATGCCTTGTATTTTACAATGGAACTGCAGAGGCTTTCGTTGCAATACAGTCGATATCCAAGATCTAATAAATCGATTTTCTCCAGTTGCCCTTTGTCTTCAGGAAACTTACTTAACTTTGCAAATTTCTCCTTCGATAAAGAACTATTGCCTTTATCGAAGGGATCGTAATACAGCAAATGCTGCCCATGGTGGTGTAGCAATCCTGATAAATTCAGTGATCCCAGCTAAACATATTCCACTTCAAACTGACATAGAAGCTGTTGCTGTGCGTATAATGCTCCATATTGAAATAACATTAGTATCAATCTACTTACAGCCAAACCGTACCTACTGTTTAAAAGATCTTGAAAATCTCCTTATACAGATACCTCCACCTCTTTGTATGTTAGGGGACTTCAACGGGCACCACCCCTTATGGGGCGATCCTAAATTAGATAGACGAGGTAGACTCATTGAGAGTCTAATAGAGGCAGCAAACCTCACTATACTCAATACTGGCACACACACTCACGTTCAGCTCCCAAATGGACATACCTCAGCCATAGATCTCTCCATTTGTTCTCCATTACTGGTCCCGACCATAGAGTGGTATGTTTTAAATGATATAATGGGTAGTGATCACTTCCCAATCGTATGCAACCTATTAATAGCACAGGCTCCTCCAGCTCAACCATGTAGAAAATGGAAATTTGCCCGAGCAAACTGGGCAAAATTCCGGTCATCAATATCTTTTGATGAGGAAAAAATCCGTCTCCAGCCTATTGATGATGTGACACAATACATCACGTCACATCTCCTAAATGTGGCTAAAGAAACAATACCACTATCAAATCCTTCGGTTCGTAAGCATTATAATTATTGGTGGAATGAGCAATGCACAAAAGCTAAAAAAGCCAAAAATAAAGCCTGGAATTTGTTTCGGCAATATCCAACAACACCCAATCTAATAAATTATAAGAAGTCAAAAGCAAAAGCACGCTTCATACAAAGGCAAGCCAAGAAAGAATCCTGGATTCGTTTTGCATCAAGCATTAACAAAAACACTGACACCAAAATAATATGGAAAAAAATTAGACAGCTTTCTGGTAAGTTTCCTACCGTACCTTCACCAATTCTGTCCTGTAATGGGCAAGATCTATCTAGTCCTTTAGATATCGCAAACGCTTTGGGCAACACATTTGCTGAAATCTCAGCGACAGAAGCTTATACTCGACTTTTCCAGATAATTAAAAACACTGCAGAACAGCACTCTGTTAACTTCCAAACTGCTCTCCTTCTGCCGTATAACAAACCCCTACAATATTCCGAACTCTTGCATGCTATCAGAACAGCCCACAATGGTGCTGCCGGACCAGACGGAATCTATTACGTCATGCTACAACATCTTGATGACAGAGCTTTGCATCTCCTTCTGCTCTTTTACAATCGTATTTTTCTAGAAAATGTCTATCCAACTTCTTGGCATCATTCTACTGTTTTGGCATTCCTAAAACCTGGAAAAGATCCAACCAATCCCCATAGCTATAGACCAATATCCCTCTCAAGCTGCCTCAGCAAAATTCTAGAAAAAATTGTCCACTGTAGACTCGTCTGGATCATTGAGTCAGAACAGTTAATGAGCAATAGTCAGTATGGCTTTCGTCAAAACAGGTCATGCCTGGACCTTATGGTTAAGGCTGAATTTGCCATTTGTAATGCCTTTATTAAGCATGAACATCTAGTAATGGTTTCCATAGATATAGAGAAGGCTTTTGATACCACCTGGCGGCATGGCATACTAAGAGACCTTTACTCTCTTGGTCTGCGGGCCAACCTTCCTATATTTATAAAGCATTTTCTACACACTAGATCTTTTCAAGTTCGATACCAACATGCCCTCTCTGCAACTTACATTCAGGAAGAAGGTGTCCCACAGGGATCAGTACTGAGTGCCACTCTTTTTGCCCTAAGAATAGATTCTATCACTAAACAACTTCCAAATACTGTAGAAACTTACCTTTATGCGGACGACCTTGCTATCTCCTGTCATTCCCAAAATATGAGATCTATTGAACGACAGCTTCAGATATCATTAAATAAAATACAGCAATGGGCCAGCCTTAACGGCTATAGGCTATCACAACAGAAAACAGTTGCTATCCATTTTTGTAGACAACGCAAATTCCATCTGGATCCTGAACTTCACATCTCTAATATTTCCATTCCGGTCACTAGTAACATTAGATTTCTAGGTTTAATCATGGACAACAAGCTAAATTTTATAGAGCACATTAAAAAGGTACGTACTGCCTGCTTAAAAAAGATAAACATACTCAGATCTTTATCTGCACAAACGTGGGGTGCAGACCGTACCTGCCTTCTTCGATTATACAGGGCATTAATTAGATCCCGTCTTGATTATGGAGCTCCCATTTATGACTCTGCCAGAAAGAGTGCTTTACGCTGGCTTGATCCAGTACAACACAGTGCACTGAGGATTGCACTTGGCGCATTCAGAACATCGCCAGCTCATAGCCTTTACATCGATGCTAATGAGCCGCAACTATCTTTACGTAGGAAATTGCTATTGCTAAAGTATTCTGTCAAGATACAAAGTTGTGCCTCGCATCCCATTCAGCCATATCTTTTCAATCCACCGTTAGAAAATCTGTACAGAAATAAACCTAGCATAGTAAAACCAGCTGGTCATCGCCTTCTTGAACTACTGCAGGTTTGGAATATATCCATCCATTCTGTACAACAAGTAGCCGCTTGTACCCAACCACCATGGGTTCAAACTCCTATACCGACCTGTGACACTTACCTCTGTCAGTGGGGAAAGAATATTTTGCAATCATCAAATATCAGACAAGTTCATGCTGTTCACACTCAAAAGTATATTGATTTTTTACCAATATACACAGATGGCTCTAAATCAAATTCAAAAGTTGGAGCAGCTGCAGTGTTTCCGAATACAATTGTATCAGCAGCCCTTCCTCCTGATTTCAGTATCTTCTCAGCTGAGTTATTCGCAATTAAACTAGCTTTAAAAAATCTCCCTCCTGACTGCTCATTAAAATCAGTTATTTACACGGATTCCCTCAGCTCAATCAACGCTTTGTGTAGTTCTTCAGATAAATTTCACCCTGTTATAATTGAAATTAGAAAATTATTACTAAAGATTAAAGAACGTCACCAACTGGTCGCCTTCTGCTGGATACCAGCACATTCTGGTATTTTAGGCAATGAACAGGCTGATAAAGCTGCAAAAAACCCAACCAGCTTAGATTTCACCAATATCCCTGTCCCAGCCTCAGACTATACGCTAATGATTCATGCTGCATGCCTAACAGAATGGACAGCACTATGGCATTCCCAAACGAATAATAAACTCTTTCAGATTAAACAGGTTCCGAAAATCTGGCCCTCCAGTGTCCGGACATCAAGACGAGAAGAAGTAATTCTTTCAAGAGTAAGAATAGGTCATACTTATCTAACCCATTTTCATTTACTCACAGGAGATGATCCACCACAATGTCCACATTGCTATATAAATATGACCGTTAAACACATTCTCATTGACTGCCCCCATTATAAACAAGACAGAATTTCCACCCTGCAATCACTGGTTATCCTCCAACAACCAATAACCCTAGAGAATTTGATAGGCGACAAGGCAAATATACCGGAATTCTTCCGTTTTCTGAAGCAAATTAGAATTTTTAATCTATTCTGATTAAGAACATTTCAGGCAGTACGATTCTTTCTCATAAATGAATAGGCGCATTATAGCCAAAGTTGCTTATGCGCCATGAAATCCCCACAACAACAACAACAACAGCTTCTTTGTCAAGCCCCTGATTTGTGTCACTTTTATGTGTGCAACGAGGTAGCTTTCCCCTGTCAAGTGTGTCTTTCATGTAGCGGTTGATTGCTCTAGATTTTTCCCTATTAAATATTGCTCTGGCCCTCGAGTAGTTAATTCTATTTTGCGTGTCATTAGACAGTTTCCATTTTCTGTGCAGAGTTTGCTTTAGTTTAAACAATGCAGTTAGGCTAGAGTTCCACCAGGTTTTAGATTTTGATGACATCCTTACTGCTTTGGAAGCCGCAAATTCTGTAATAGAGTTGATCCAACTGGTTAAGAGAGTTGTTGCAAATAAGGCATCACATTTGAGTAGACATTCCCACGGGATACAGCTGGCAGCAAATAAGCATTTATTTGGGTCCAGAAAGGCTGGCGAAGTGACAAGCTGGCTCTTAATTTTTTCCTTGGTATTGAAGTCCACATACGGTACCATTATGAGCATTGCAATTGGGCTATGATCGGATGGAAAGAACATTTCGGGGTGTACATCAGTTATACATTTACCAGAAGACAGAATTAGGTCAAGTCTATTTTCACTTCTTGTAGGTTGGTCATTTATAAGAGAGATGGAACATGGCTGTAGTTTATTTAACATGGTGTCCAGTAGGTTATTGAGCTGTGGTGGAAGGTTGAAATCTCCACATACTATATGGGTGGCTGACACATGTAATTGGTTGAGAAGTCAGTCTACTATATTATTTATCATTTCTAGACTAGGGACAGGTGGAATGTAAACGACTGCTATATCTAAGGGTGCTGAGTGGACTTTTAGAGTGACAAGTAATGCCTGCAGGTGATTAAGAAACGTTTGATCTGTGCAGCATCTGGACATAAGTCCCGATGGACTAGCGTTTGGGTCGAAAAAGACAAGGTCACTGTGCTGACTTGTTTGGTAAGTTGTCAACATTTTCGCAAATGTGAAAAGACGAAAATGGCTATCCTGGGAGATGATGGCAGAAGTGAGTGTCTGAGAACTAAACAAGAAAATTACGGAAAAAGGCTTGGTTTGCACACGGAGCAAAATAATTATGGTAAATTCTTTAACGAATAGAAAAGTCGGACGATCAGGTGAATTCCTGGGATTGGTAGAGAGGATGGGGAAGGAGGTTCAAACGCTGTAGAAAAAGTTGGGGTCGTCAGTGTGAGGGAGAGTGTGGCAAAAGGTGGGGCCTTGATAGGTGTGAAGGCACCTAAGAAAAATCTTCCGCAAGATATAATAAAAATATATAATAAATACATTAAAGAACCCCCCACATTATATAAAAAAGGACAATGGCGTCAATCTACTCTTACTTGCAAAGGTCCTATAAATCACGGACAGGACACCATACGCTTTCCTAGCCACCTGTTTACACTACAAAAGTTCATGGAAATTTTCATGTCTGACTGAATCGTAACCCCTAAATCTTTTCCGTCCTGGGTCACTTTCAACTCCACTCTCCATAGCTTGTAAGCAGCTCCTAGCTTTCTGTTTCCTAGGCCCAAAACCTAAGTTATTCAAATTGTGGGTTGTGCCAAAGTGACTGTGGATTAGCATCATCTCGTCAGTAGTCAAAATGTCACCACTAGTTGAATGAAATGGGGATGTTGCAGTAGGTGCAGAAAAGAGTATCGTTAAAGATTTGTGCTCAGAGGAATGGTAGCTAGGTCTGTTGGTTTAGTTACCATGATATCTGGGTATTGAGATTAACACGGTTCCGGAAATGGCAATAGTTTCTCAATATTAAAAATATGAACAGCGCCAACCTTCCGGAACAGTTGGGCGCTGTTCATCCTGCTTTATAACCCTGTGATCACCCCCAACAGCCAGACAACTGCCGCCACTTGTTCTCATTGTTTCCAAGACTATGAAGTAATAAATTCCACTACTCTATAGAAACAGTTATAAGAGTATGGTGGATTTTGGAAGGAGGTTGGAGTGTTTCAGTTTGTCTCTCTTTAAAGAAATTCATGAGCCAGCTGTGTCCATAACTGGATGGCAATTATTGTCCATGCAAATGTGATTCAGGGCGTGCAACACCTTTAAAAAACTCCACAGAGGAGCGAAATACCTCATTCCTATATTTTTGAGCAACCGCGATGTCTGCCCCAAACATGTTAAAGCAAGAGTGGATGCTTATCTTTTTAGAGAGCGTTTCTGCTTAGCGTATTTGAAAGGTATCAAATAAATTGCAGAAACGATTTTAAAATATTATTTTGTTTCTGCGCATCTCCACAAATAAATCTCTTCTTGTTTCCTTCAACACAGTATCTGTGGAAACAAAGTTTGCAGCCGTCCCTACTTGGACGTCAAAAAACTGCTACTGGATGAAAGTTGTATGCTCTATTTTCCCGTAAACCAGGGTTTTTCATTCCTCAAAATAGGCAAACCGACAGTACAATACACGCAGTTTACAGACAAGGACCCCTCTCCATCTTGTTTCGGCTCACTTCTACCCAACTTAGTAATTTTAAGTGCAGAATGAATTTACTCGTAGAATCCCAAAAAGGTCTTAAAGGGCATCACTAATTCCACAGTTTTAGGAACATCACTAATTCCTCCACTTTTAGTATGGATGTGATTTGGAATAAATGTGGAAGGAGAAAATATTAAATACTTAAAAAGATCTGGTCAGTTGTGACTGCGCATGACTTCCGCACAATAATTATACGAAATAGTAAATTTTAATTATTGAAACTTTATAAACATAAATATGGCGTATGCATGATCTGTTCAAATTGATCTGTTCAAATTGATCATCCCCAATCCATTTATTCATACGTCGATCATTTAAAGAAAAGCAAAATTAAAATGGAAGTCCATTTCGCTAGTATAACATCGCAGAGTTATATTTGAACGCAGTTCCAGCTATTCCATGATCCATTTTGATATTGGTCACGTCCTGGTGTTCCCTTCGATGAACTTGTCCGCTAGGTATTCTCCGCGGGGGATGGACTGAATTTCTTGGTGGGTAATCTGATTTATTGCGTCAGGTTGACGCTTACCATGGCCGCGTTGGCTTCAGTATTTCCACGCGTAGAATGAGTCACAGATGAATTTTCGTGTAATTTTACTTGACTGTAATTTCTACATTCTTCAGGTCATCGGAACGCCCCTGTGAGTAGGCGCTACTCATCAGCGACTGGTCTGGTGATAGGATCGGGAACGTCTAATATCGTCAATAACGAAGTTACTTCGGCGCGAACTGCCCTCAATAGGAGTCATTGCAGGACAATGTACATAAATTACCGTACGCAGTGGCCGTCCTTGCTTTCCCTCCCCTCTACCAGAGAGCGGCACTTCATGCAGAAACGCTAACAGGCACAATTTCGGTGGAGAGTCTATCGCATTAATGGTCCTGATAATAGATCAATTTGCCTTACGGCTGGTCATTCATTATTGCCCACCCAGTGTGACAGCACCTTTTGTTTATTGGGTGTGGGAACGAGATTAAGTCTCTTGGATAGGGCAGTCGGCGTGAGTCACCTGCAAATCAATCACGTAGCGCGGATCAGGTGCACACTTTCAATCCGTATTTAGCTCGCACGCGAGTAGAAAGGGAACATTTACCAGGGCTCTCTGGCGAACGTTGTGTTAAAGAAATCTTGATTGGTGTGCCGCATGCTGGAGGCCCAAGTGAGTTTATCTAAATACGGCGTGCTTAATTGCCATCAGTGTGCATCAACATGCTACGTAAGATGATGAATGAATCCTCCTCCTCTTTTAAACTGTTGCGTTTCATTTGTTCACTTTTTGTTTTTGCACTTCAAGTTTAGTTAACTCGCTGTAAGGACTCTGCCCTATTGGGTGGCCGTGTTAATGGCAGCTCAGGGTTGCACATAAAAATCGCGCAACCCAACACAAATTTAAAAGTATTTAAAATACGATAGCCCTAATTTAATATACTTTTTGGACATCAAAGCGTATATTGAAAATTAAAATATAAACAGTACCAACAGTTCACATAATCAAATCCTCTGATATGTGGCCTTTCTTTCAACAATTTAAAAATGTATTTAAAGGTAATATTTCCTTATTTCTTTGGTTTGAAACTTATGTCTCTACTCTGTAGCTATATTTTTATAATAATATTTTTAAATAACGAAAATTTTCTACTTTTTTAATGTTTTGTTGTCCACATGACTTGATTTATTGTTGCTTTCTGAACTCATGAATGATATTGATGATGTATATCAGGCTTAATGTCCAAGTTTTCAGACGATACGAAGGTTAGCAAGGTTGTTAAGGACAGTGTGGGGGGTGGAAAACGATGATGATGATTTATATATTTAGTTATTGTTTTATTGTTCTTATTTCGTTTTGTTCCCTATTATGTGTTTGTCCACTTTATTCTTATTTCCCCCACTTACGCATCTGACTTTGCTCTACAGGAGAATTCCAGATTCAAGGGAACTTCTCTATTATTTATAATTCCCTTCGGAAAGGCTGTGTGTTCAGTATGACAAACAACACACACATTAATAAACAAAGTTTATTTACATATATATATTCAACATAATATACAATTGAAAAAAAACATGTATTATGCATACAAGGTTAAGTCATAAATGCATAAATTATTCTTATTGCATAAATTATTCTTATATTAACAATCAATATACTATTTTCATCATTATACTCTGTGTTCTCGCCATTCTGTTACAATACACTGAAGACCAATCTTAACTTTCCTAAAGTCTCTACTTGTTATTAGTCTTTCAGATGAACCAACAATTCTTCATTAATACAAACACTATATTCAATTATCTATCCTTAGAACATTACAAGATTCTCACTATAAACTTTATTATCCTTCTAACATATTATAATCATTTGAACAACAATTTAATCTATTACTTATCTTTCGTTTCTCTTGCATTTTACGAAAACCTTTTCGAATTAATTAAATTCTGTTAGTATATATATAATTTACTTAACAGATAATTTATCTATCAATTTACTTCTAGTGCTATCTCTGTTTTTCATTAATTAATCACTACACTGTTTCACTAACAGTCCTTGTTAACTTACAGTACTTACTATTATCTTTCCTTCGCTTTCGGGGGAGGTTCCAAGCTTTCTTGGCTCTCAGGGTACCTTCTGGGGATCTCTTTCATCAGCTACACCTGAATTTGCTAGATGATTTTTAGGAACTCTTTGCTGCACTGGGACTGGCGTTCTTTCTCTACCTTATGAAAACCTATCACAAGGAAAACTCGTAGGGCATCTCACACTAACTCCTTCTCCTCTCCACTTTATTAAAACTTATCACAAGGAAAAACTCATAGGGTGCTACCCTCGTTTTTCCGCTCCACCTATTAAGAACTTTTTCAAGAAGAAAACTTCCCCATGGCGCTACCCTACTCTTTTCCCACCACGACCAAACACTCCCCTGTTAACTTACACATATTTCCTACCACAACAGAACCCTCAACTGTCCACGTTACTAATTCATTTTACTTATCTCGACTGCTGTGTCCGCTGACTATTTCATTTTCCCTATCACCAACAAAACTCAACTTAGAATCCCACTAACCCATTTTCATAAAACCCACATAAACTCAACTGTGGTTTTTCTCTGTCTCTAACTCATCTTCCCAAAACACTCTCCAATTCTCAACTCTGTGTGTCTGTCACTAACTCATCTTCATAAAACCCACATAAACTCGACTGTCCTTTTTCTCTCCCCGTTCACTCACTTTTTGTTCATCTCCTTTTCTGTACCGCATACATATGTCAAAATCGCCCTAGTTTTCTGTTTAACCAATCTTACTCATTTTATCAACTTTCTCTCTCTTCTTATTCGCTAATTTTTATCTTTCTCACGCTGATTCCTTGTTGCTCGATCTAACTTCTTATTTTAAGAAATTTGTAAAATTTTCTCAGGCTGTCAGTACCTTTGAAGTCAGCCGCTTATAGTTATACTTTAGCAGACTAATTTCCCACGATCTATAAAACTTGCCATCACTGCCAGCCAGACGCCAATCTTAAATTTAATTCCCAGCATTTCTAACTTGTCTCTCCTGGAGGTGTCACCTATTAAGGAAATGTCCCGACAGCACATGGTCCACCGCGCTATTGTTTACCAGAGTTGACACCTTCTACTAATAGCCTTTGCAACTGGTTTCTATTGTTCTGGTTTGCCTGTGTGAGCTGAGAGTCCGAATGTACCTGGCTTGCTAATAGCTTTCTACCTACCGCTCCCTTCTATGGACGTTGTCTAATTTAATCCCTTGGCTTGTAAGGTTCGCTCCCCCATATTGTCATATTATAAGTTTTACTTTAAATAAATCTCCCTCCTCCACAAAATATTATATTTGTAAGATTTTACATCTTACAACAGTATGCTAGTGCAACAGTATCTAAAAGAGTTGAGCAGATGGGCTGAAAGGTGGAAACTAAAGTTTAACGTTGACAAATGCAGAGTACTGAATATGGGTAGAAGAAACCCCAGAGAAACGTACCAACTTTGTGGTAGAGAATGAAAAAGACCTTGATAGAGGTAATTGTGCAATCAGATATGAAGTTTTCTGTGCAGGCTACAAGAGTAGCTCATGGTGTCTTGTAAATGATATACAGGAATTTTTCTAGCAGGGATAAGGGAGTAATTATCCCCTTGTCAGGCAATGATCAGGCCCTGCCTTGAGTACTGCGTGCAGGTCTGCAGGCCTCATTTTAGGAAGGATGTAGAGTTGCTTGAGCGTGCACAGAGAAGGGCAACAAGATTGGTGAGGAGAATGAAGGGGTTCTCTTACCAATAAAGGCTTTAAGTTCTGCAAATTGCAGCGTCTGGCGAGTAGGCACCTGCGAGTGATCTGATTGAGGTCCTTAGTATTAGGCCTTGAATGGTTTGGGCAGGCTCAATGCTGATGGAATTCTTCCTCTCGCTCATATTACGAACCTGAGGGGGCATAAATTCAAATTGAAGAAAGACAGTTGTAGAATAGATGTGCAGAAGTTTGCCGTTAGCCAGCGGATGGTTGATTGCTGGAACAATCTTCCATCTGTTGTAGTGGAGGTCAGCAACTTAAATAAGTTCAAGGCAGAACTATACGAACATTTGGAGTGAATGGATGGGTGAAAGGGGAAGAGTTTTTTTTTTTTTTTTGGCTGATGCTGTATAAGCTTGCTTTCTTGCATCTTATGCCAGCAAAAGGTGCAATCTCGAATGAACTTGGAATAATCCTCTGATATCATTTAAGTGATTATAAAATATGCCGTAAGAACGTTTGACCTATTGATAAGTCGTCCCAAGATGAGTTCATCATTGATCTCATCAAATATTTCAATTCTTGTGGTGGAGACAGTCTTGTATTTCCTAAATCTCTTCTGACACGGAAGAGGATCTTGAGGTGTGTGTGTGTGTTCGTTCCTTCGCATCTGCGCAGTTTCGTAATTTACCGCTTATTGACAGTCCCACCCCCCATCGAAAAAAGTACGGACGTGAATCGTTTTGTTCTCGCAGACATTATTGATGTCGGTGTCCATGTTTGTGTTATCAGAACTAATGATAAAATTCGCATTAAGTTCAGTTTGCCTTTGATGTCGCCATTTTCAAAGTTATAGTCCAAGAATAGCGGCAATACGTGAATATACTTAGTTATTAGTGTCTCGGTTACCTAGCAACTGACGAGCTCCTATCGTGTGCTCAGTTTAGGAGAGAAAGAAGGGGAAAATCTAGTGACAGATAGAGTTTTGTTGGACTGTGCACGCGGAGCTTCTTGTGATTAACCGAGATGAATAAGAGACCATGTGCACATCGAGATGGTAGACACGTAATCAATTTATACTACAGTCGAGATGGGGCAGTTATGGACGTCCCAGTCGACATTACACCAAAAGCTAAAAATATAATGCCATTTGGATGAATTGCCCTTATTTATATGGAAGCTGACGTTATTACTTTGTCTAAAAATTTCCGCGCAGTACTTCCCCTGTCTCGTGCAAAAACTAACGCGATGAATTAACTTCTTGGAGAAATGCGAAAAGCCTGCAATGAGCAAAAATTATGCGCATCTGCAAATGCTCCCAGGCAGACACGGCAGGTCTCCTAAAATTCTGATTATTTCTTGCACCCACAGAATCTATCCATATCGGAATAAAATTTGTGGCCCCAAACCCCGATATGAAGTAGATGTCTTGTTTTTCATTGTGTCATGACCCCATAATCGAGTGGACACCTTCTAAACGCGAGTTATAAGTATATTGTCCCAAAGAGGAGAGAAATATGTAATTATGTTGCATTTTATCCTGGTGGCACTCGTAGGGAAACTCGTATGCCATTTTGGAGGATCATTTTGGCCCTGTTGAACGGAATCTGTTTCTTTTTAAGAGACACCAAAGAACGTTTTTGGAACAGTACTAACAGTCACATCTGAATGAACAACGTGGTTTCAGAGTATAAAAGAGCTTCTTTAAGCTCTCTTTGTTTTCTTTTAGAATGATCAAAGGATGGTTTTGTGGATATTTATTAGTGGAAACTCGGGTTTTTCGTCAAACAGGTAAATAGACCAGAGAACACACACGCAATTTATGGCTATATTACACGAATGTCAGATTAGTAGGTTCCCGGGTGGACCTAATAACAGGGATTTTTTTTTTCCTTTTTTTCTTGTTTTCACCCTTACAGGCCGGATTTTCTTCAGAAAGTGGCCCTGCAGCCTAAAATATTAGAAAAATGGGCTCATCACTATTTTGATAACATTCAGATTAACCCCCCCCCCTAAAAATAAAATAAAACCCTATCACAGATCGCTGTTCTAAATGGTTAATTAGATTCCAATTAACACCAACAAGAACAATAGGAACAAGAATCAAAATTTAAAGAAAAAAGTTGAACAAAGGTCTTTAGCATTAGCATGCAGCATCAGCCAAAAAAAAAAAAAAAAAAAAAAAACCACTTCCACTTCACCCCTCTGTTCGTTCAAAATACCTGTCCAGCTGAGCCTTAAACTTATTTAGGCTATCAACCTCCACCACAAGGGATGGAAGTCTGTTCCAC
Organism: Mastigoproctus giganteus; assembly: GCF_048544385.1. Classification (NCBI taxonomy): domain Eukaryota; kingdom Metazoa; phylum Arthropoda; class Arachnida; order Uropygi; family Thelyphonidae; genus Mastigoproctus; species Mastigoproctus giganteus. Next base: position 8,983,668 of record NC_143576.1, on the reverse strand, counting down.
CAACCAACCACCCGCTGGCTAAAGGCAAATTTCCGCACGTCTATCCTACATCTGTCTTTCCTCAATTTGAATTTATGCCCTCTCAGGTGATTTTTCTGAGCTAGAGGAAGAATCCCATCAGCATTGAGCATGCTTAAACCATTCAAGGCTTTATACACCTCTATCAGATCACCTCGCTGGTGCCTAGTCTCCAGACACTGTAATTTGCAAAACTTAAGCCTTTCTTCGTAAGAGCACCCCTTTGTTCCATTCACTAATCTTGTTGCCCTTCTCTGTACTCGTTCCAGCAGCTCTACATCCTTCTTGAAATGAGGCCTCCAGACCTGTATACAGTACTCTAGGTGTGGCCTGACCATCGCTTTATACAATGGAATAATCACCTCCTTATCCCTGCTGGAAAAATTCCTGTATATCATTGACAATACTCCATGAGCTACTCTTGCAGCCCGTCTGCACTGCTCAGAGAACTTCATATCTGCCTGCACAACCACCCCAAGTCCCTTTCATTCTCTACCACTGTCAGTGTTGTACCACAGAGTTGATACGTTGCTCTGGGGTTGCTGTTTCCCATCTGTAGTACTTTACATTTGTCAATGTTAAACTTCATTTGCCACCTCTCAGCCCATCTGCTCAACCTTTCCAGACCCTGTTGCAGCAGCATAGTGTCAGTAGTGTCCTTGACAACCCTGCCAACCTTTGTATCGTCTGCAAACTTGGACATTAAGCCCGATATACCATCATCAATATCATTTATAAATACAGAAAACAATAATGGACCCAACACTGAGCCCTGAGGGACTCCACTAATAACATCAGTCCACGATGAGCAGTGTCCATTGATTACCACTCTCTGTCTTCTCCCCCTCAACCACCCCTTTATCCATAGCAGCAATTTGCCTCCAATGTCACACTGCTCCAATTTGTGTAGCAGTCTTCCATGTGCAACAGTATCAAAAGCCTTTCTAAGATCCAAGTATATAATATCAAAGTTATTCCCTGCATCCAGTTCTTTTGTGACTGCATCATAGTATCCAATCAAGTTGGTCAGGCAAGACTTCCCCTTAACAAAACCATGCTGTGTCTGAGCTATAACTGAAGTCTTGTCTAAATGATCCTGCAGTGCTTCTTTAACCAGTGCCTCCATTAATTTTCCTGGAACAGAAGTTAAGCTCACAGGTCTGTAATTACTTGTGTCAGCCTTTGATCCTCCTTTGTGAATTGGGGTCACATTTGCACATTTCCAGTCTATGGGTACCTCCCCTGAGTCCAAGGAAGCTCTCATAATTATGGCTAAGGGTTTGCTTACTTCCTTTGCTGCCTCCTTTAATATAACTGGATAGATCCCATCCACCCCGGGTGCCTTTCTTGTGTTATCTTCAACAGTTTCTCCTCCACTTTACTCCCAGTTATTTCAAGATTCTGTAGCTTACTGCTAGAGTTGAATACACCTCTAGCATTCCCCTCGCTGAATAACTCCTCATGTGTGAATGTCGATGCAAAATATTCATTTAGTTTGTTAGCTACCTGAGCAGGATCATCAACACTTGACCCATCAATATCAAGTGGACCAATCTGATTCATCCCCTTCCTTCTAGAGTTTACATAAGTAAAGAACTCTTTGCTGTTTTTCTTTGCATCCCTTGCCAAGGATTTCTCGTAATCTGCCTTCGCCTGCCTAACCTCCTTTGTAACTTGGTTGCATATCAACTTGTATCAATCATAGGCTTCTGTATATCATGTGTTAATTTGTATGTATCCCATGCATTTTTCTTAATCCATATGTCTCATTAGTTCATCTGACATCCATTTTGGCCTAAACCTTGAACAATATTTCTTAGTTGGTATGTAAAGCCTAGTAGCTTCCAAGATAAGTTCTTTGAACGCTTCCCATTTTGAATTTGCTGTTGGTAACATCATCAGTTGGTCCCACTGTATAGAATTTAAATACTGTCTCAGTCCATCATAGTCGCCTTTACGGAAGCAATAACCCTTCCCTTTACCCCTAACGGTAGTTACCTCTTTGAGTAAATCCCACTTCAGCACACTGTGATCACTGCCACCTAGTGGTTCATTTATCTGCAGTTTCTTAATGCATGAAGAATCACTGCTGATAATCAAATCAAGAGTATTACTCCCTCTAGTTGCCTCCCGAACATGCTGATGTAGAAAACAATCATCCAATAAATCCACAAAAGCCCTGCTAGTGTGTGAGTAACCAGCCCCCAAAATCCAGTCAATATCTGGGAAATTAAAATCTCCCATTATAAGACAGTCTGATTTACTGGCCCACTCTATTTCACTGTACAGTTCCTTATTATACTCATCAGAGTCATTAGGCCTATAGCACACTCCTACTCTCAATTTTGATCTCCCAATGCTTATGTCACACTAAACTGACTCGACGACACTGCACTGTCCAGCGATGTCGACTGGCTTCACTTCCTTGGTTTTTATGTGTTTCTTAACTAAAAGCATAACCCCTCCCCCCTTCCTATCCTGTCTATCCTTTCTGTAGACGTTGTACTCCCCAAATTGCAGTTCTGCATTCCTTATATCTATGTGACACCACATCTCTGATATCCCAACAATATCTGCCTTCGATGTTTTGAGCAATACCTCAAATTCATCAACTAAACTCCTAGCATTGGTGTACACGCAAGTATACCTGCACCTGTTTCTATTCTTAGCTACCCTAACACAACCCATGTGTTTACTTGTACCGCAATGGCTCCCAGCAGTCTCTGAAATACCATGCATTTTGTTTTTCAGGCTTCTGCTCATTCTAATAGAAGCAGTGCAAGAATCTCTTTCACCTCTGCCAGTGGCTACTGTCAATCTATTGGTCTTTGTCTCCCCCCAAGCTAGCAGTTTTCCGACCCACCTAACACTGCCTCGATAGCATCAGCAAATATTCTTGCACCCTTTCTATTTAAGTGTATCCCATCCCGGTAGAAGCAATCTCTCCTGTTAACAAGTACAGTCCAGGCTGAAAAAATTTCTACCCCTTGAACCTTGCACAATCTTTCCAGGGCCGAATTGATCGACAGGGATCTCATCATATACTCCCTCCTATCGTGTCTGGGCAGAATTGCAGACACTTTCAAATTCAACCCTAATTCTCGGCTTTTGTTCAACAGTGACCTGTACTTGTTAAGTAATTCTGTCGGTCTCCTGCTCTTAATATTATTAGTGCCAACGTGTACAACTATATCACCTTTTGTGCCCTTAAAAGATGATATTCGCTCTACAACGTCATCAACCTTTGCCCCTGGCAGACATACCCTGGTCCTGTTCCACCTATCTTTTTTACAAAGCATGTTCCCCGTTTCCCTGACAATAGAGTCACCAACAACTACTAGTTCCTTCGGGACCAGCGCATTCTGCCTTGGGGGTTGTCTCTGTGTCACGCGATGCCCAAGTGCAAGCTCTGGCGTTGATGTGGGCAGCTGAGAGCTTGATGGGCCCCTCAATTTATTTCCTTCGAGGGCATCCACCCTGTCCTTCAAGCTCTCATATAGGCCCATAAGAACGCCGATTTGTTGCCTGATATCGATACACTCCTTGCATCGCGCACACACAAAGACATCCCCCTTGGCAGTATCATGTCCCGTACCCGATTGCTCTGCAAACATCAAGCAAACAGTGCATTTTATAAGGCTGTGAGTCAGAGGACAACTGCCCCCCTCAGTTCTGCTCTGAGCCACAGCACTTCCATTAGCTTGAGCCTTTTGCTTTGCTGCTCTGGTCTGAGTCATGATTCTATTAATTTATTAATTAATTATGTTATTAATTATACTACGTTTGTAATCTAAGTCGTTATATGTATTTATTTAAACGTACAATTTAACTGCTAACGAAGTTCAACTAACGCTATCTAGTACGGTATATCTAGTACGGTATCACAATGGCGGGAAAGTTAATAACGGTAGCGGTAGTTACGAACACGTGGAAACCCTTACCGATACTTTTACAAGGCCGAGTAAAGAATAAATACACCAAATTAATCAAAAAATCACAAAATAATGTTATACTACTCAATTTAAATCAAAAGTTTTAGAAAAACAATAATTTCAAATCAATAAATAAGAAAAATCTACTTAGCGGCTTGGAACACGACCTCACTAGTTGCCTCGTCAGCCCACTCATCTTTAAATGAGTGGGCTAAAAACCCATCTTTAAAAAGTAATCGTTGAGTTTAATGAGGGCCATCATGGTTTAAACCAACCATTGCTGGCAAACATCTTACATCATAAAAGATTATATAATATAACATTTTCAATTCTGTTCGCCTTAATTTGTCGCAGTATACGATCAGTAGTATTCAGCATCAAACAGTACTAATCAGTACCGTAGACTTCCCTTTGGAAGAGGATTCGTTCAAAAACTTGAAGGCTATCTCAGTAATATTTTGAAAACAAAAATTGACTTATTCGGTTATTATTCCTAATGATATTTAACAATCTCGCAGTTGATAGGGTTAATTGGTGAATCGAAGCGTTGAAGTTCATCGGGCAATACATCTACAGAAAGACTAAAGGCAATACATCCACAGCCAGAAACTTGAATTCCATCTACAGAAAGACAAAGACATTTTTAACCGCATCTTACTTTCTCGAATGCGCTTCTTTTGTTATTCTAAATCCCCCACCACTTCTAAATCGATTTCCCAATCTTCCAGCGGCTTCCCCATTTAATTCTTTATTCCCATCGATCCACTTTATCAACGGACGATGGAAAACGTTGCTTTCTTCTTTACCGAGCCCACATCCTAGTGATCCACACCCTAATCTACCTGAGTTGTGTCCCCCCCACCAGAATTGTTGACGTAATTTTACGCTTTTACATTTTAAACGCAATTTGCCAACTGTTCCTGTGGGTTTATGCTCTTCTGTCACCCGATTTACAGCTAACAGAATTATGCGCGAATCCATCTTTATGCAATAGCGCCATCTGGTTTGAAAAGAAAATTGCGTTTGAAGATTTGGTGCCCTGTTACGAATACTTTCTTTTATCCGGAGACCTAAACATTTTACACTCAACCCCCAATGGTATATCGTTGTATAATTCTAGACTGTTTTAAGCGTAGACCGTGCAATTCGGAGTAGTTTAATACGAGTTATCTCGTGCAACAAGATTCCCCCCACAGAGCATCGAAAATAACATTACCCTCCCCTTGTTCCCGCTTATACGCGCGTATAAAGGAAAGAGACCAAACCTTCTGCTTTGAATTTTAAACAGTTTACCTTATATATATATTTAAATAAGAAATGATTATTGCTCAGAATGCTTCCTTCGGTCTATGAGTAATTCGGGTCTTTCTTATTCATGGCGGAGTGGATATGCAGAATGCAAAATTCATGACCTACAGTTGGAAACAATTTTACGAGAAAACAAGAAGGGAAAAAGTATTAAAACTTAGAAATACCCAGCGACATGTAGACTGTACTGCAGAATAAATGAATATTCGTGACCCTCAGTGACATCTGGTGTGAGAATTCTACCCCAGACGTTACAGCCTCGGCCTCTTCTCTCCTCTCCTCTCCTTGTCCGTAGTCAGACGCAGTCATTTATCATATTCAAAATATTGCGGCCATTTTTGCATATTTTAGGATTGTCAATGTTTTTCTGTCCTCAGATGAGAGATGGAATTCATTTGCGTTTTTCACGGAGGGGACTACTTTGTATAAGTGGAAACAAAACTTTGAGAGCGAGGCAATCTATAGAGGTCTCTGTAGTGCGTTCGTTGAAAGTGTTGAGTTTTTTGCGCGATTATCATTTATCTAAAAGTGTTCACCGCCTTTTTTTCTCCGTTCACTGGCTGTTGGATAAAGAAGTAACAAGTACGTTAGAGATGCTGCTCCACTGTTGCCAACTGAATTTTGCTTCCAGAATTGAAAATCCAGTTGCAGTATTAAACGGCAACGGCGAGATCAGGGTCGGACCCAAAAGAAAACTCCTCCCTCGGAAATAAGTGTACCAAAGAGGAACTTGCAGCTCCCCGATGTATCAAGAGACATCTCTGCATCTGTCGTTGACACGTGGTTTTAGTGTTTTTCAAAGATTGGGACCATCGACGACAAGAACCCTTCTGGCTGACCTTTAGCGTTCAACGCCGAATTCGTGTATGCGATGAAACTCACTCAAAAATAAGTTTACAAGAACTTTGTGGATCTACGAGTTGTAGACCCACAGAGCACCACAAAGTTGTTGACAAAGGTCTTCCACTTTTGTCCATAGACATTTGAGTATCATCTACGTGGGATCTCTTTGTTCCTTTTATTCGCAACTCAATATACTTAGGAATAAAACTTTCCACGTATTTTTCATCGTACTGCGCTTCTGTTTTCAAAGTTTAATTGTGTTAGCGTACGGAATTCGTCCAATATTACAAAAATCATGGATTGAACACTGTTTTTAGAAATTAAAAATAAAAGGAATGCGCGATATAATATTATTGTTGACAAACAGTGTCTTAAAATCTCTTTTCTTATCCAACTAATTCTGCGCTGTGATGAGACAATAATGGAATGTTTGAGATAAATTTTCAAATTTTTGGACATAAAAAGCATTCACGAACCTCGTGCTCCACTTGTCTTTTTTCGCGCTAAATGACAGGTGTTAATAGCTGCGTGGCATCCTCTGTTGAGCTACTTACGAACACTGCGAATAACTAAAGAGCTGCGCAGAAAGAAAGGAGACCCCTAAGATGGAGAAAAAGCGCGATGGAATTTATTTCTTCCTTAATTAAGGTTCATGGTGCATCGGTCGTAGCTGGAGAAAAGTACAGACGGTTGTGAAGATGTTTTACGAATAAAATTATTGCAGTTAATGGCGCTATCCACAGGTGTCGAGCCATCACATTCTACTTAAGAAATCAAATTATTCTTATTTGTAGCTCGGATAAAAATTGTGTGTTTCCTTCGCGATCCGATTAAGGGCATTATCATTTTATTCACTCCGGGAAGACTAATGCCGGCTGGTGTGCCCAGATGGTGGGTGATTAAAAGGGCAGAAGATTGGAATAAAAGTGAATTTATTGACCTAAGGAGGAGAAAGCTATTTGGAGTTACTCCTCGAGATGCTGGCAGCACTCAGCTCGAAATTCCAGCAAGAAGAGAAGCAAAATTGACAGGCTTTCGTTCGGGTTGTGAATTGCTGGCCTATTAGGATAATCTCCTGTTACAGTGACTCGCGAGACACATTAATCACCGCTGCTATCCCACAATGCATCGTTGTACGTGGCAGAGATGGCCAAGTTTGCTTTATTTATTCGTATTCGTTAAAGCGCCACCAAGATAAACAAGAGAAGGAATAGGCCACAGCTCCAATTATAATAATTCCAGTTGAGTCACAGCACCAATTACGATAATTCCGGTTGGGTCTTATTCTTCTTACTGTTTCTGATAAAGAAAAGCAATTCGTAATCTTAAAGGACACCCGTCTTTTTATCCACATAAATGAAGTGTATATATATTTGAACCACCGCTATTAATAACTTGTCCCTATATTTCCGTAAGGGATGGGAATTGGGCCCAAAACCTTCCCAGGGACCAACAAAACATACGTTCAAAATAAATCGCTTTATCTGTGTAGTGTTCAGAATCTGTTCGTTACTAATACAGTCTAATCGTACGTTTCGAGGCTGTTTTCTCCTTCGCTTCTTCAGTGGTTGGAATCCTGCAGTTGCACCGTCACAAAATACAAAAATATAAACTGACAAAAATTTTAAACCTCCCAAAATATGTTCTAATAATACACAGAGTTAACTGAAAGTAAAAAAAAAAATAAAAATAAAACTTCTGTTTTAACGAAATTTATTTATTAAAAAGCTATTTTTATTTTAAATTAAATTTGAGTTAACGTATATTTCGAAATGATCGATCCAAATATAAAACGCCATGAAAGAATTTTTTGTTGTTGTTTTTTATATTTATTCTGTGGAGGCGGCCCCAATCAAACTATGGCGGCTCAACTGTTTAAAAATACCATACCGATAACGGATGATTGGGGCAGTGTCTGCAGTCATGCGGACGGACCGACGGACGTGGTTAAGACAACATATACAGTTGCGCATTTGCGAAAGCAGCTGTAAAGTTAGCTGATTATAATTTTATAGCCTTTGAAAAATAATAAAATATAAATAAAAGAAACAAAACAAAACAGATATATAATTTTTTTTCACTTTGAGGAACATAAAACTTAAGTGATATTGGTGAACTGATTTGAGTCTACACTCTCTGCTTTAATATCTCGCACTCTGAAACTTTTAACACAGTGTATTTTGTTTTTTTTTTTTTGTATATACACTGCCTTCCCAAAAGTATCCAGACACCATTAAAGTTGAAAAGAATAATTTTATTGCTCTTCCGTTTAGATTCATCCAAAGTTGTTTTGTGGGATTCAAATCGGGACACTGGAACGACCACACCAATTGTGGAGCCACGTTTTCCTCAAATGAGGTCCTTAATCTTGGCTTTATGGGACAAACCATTATCGCATTTGGAAACGAAAATCCCAGATCTGCAAAATTGTGGACACATAAAGCAAACGCGCGCGCACACACTTTTTCTCTCAGTCTCCATAAACTCACTGAGTACAGGTCGAGAGAGATGTGGTGTTAAACTTGTTGATATCTCTTTCCGTGAAAAATAATGTGCTCAGTGCGATGTTAATTTGCAATTAATATCCCGGGGGGGGGGAAACGGCAGTAACCAAACGAGACACTACACGTAGAACTATAATATGCCTTGATATATGAAGCAAATATCTCTCCATGTTTATATGTATATGTACACTGTCCAGTCAAAACATTATGATCACCTATGTCCTCCTCTATTAGCCAATACAGTCGCCACACGGCGAGGCATGTTCCTATAAGGCCGCTGAACGTTGCAGGAGGTACGGTGTACCATTTCGCCAGGATTACGACCATAGATAGATCCTCCGTGGTTGAGGATCCAAACGCCGAATCTGTCTATCCAAATAATGCCTATGGGATTCATATCGGGCTAATTCGGCGGACAACGTAGCACCTGGCAGTCACTTTCGTATTGGACGAATCATTCTGGAGCAATACCGCAACATGGCAGGGCGTACTATCCTGCTGAAACCCACCTCTGCCTTCCAGGAAGACGATTACAATGAAGTGGTGTAACTGATCAGCCATAATGGATAGATAGTTTTTAACTTTCAGAGTGCGATCTAATGTTAAGAGAACTCCAAGATATTCCCACTAAAACATATCACAACACTGCCACCATCTGCCTCTTTCTGTTGGACCAGGACATCGGAGTGATTCCTCCCCGCAGTTTTTCGCCACACCCTCCATCTACCGTCAGTAGATGGAGGGTGTGGTGTAGTAGGAAACGTGATTCATCGAAAAAGGCAACTTTTTTTCAGTTGTCAATGGTCTAATGACCGTTCAAATGCAAACTTCAGGCATCGTTGGCAATGGCTGGCTGTGAGCATGGGTACCTTGACCTCGCCCCTACTGGAGGAGGGTTCGTTGGATCGGACGGTTCGCCTTGAAAATATCGCTCGTCGTGCTTTGGTTAAAGTCAACTTCGTTCCACCGTTTTTCATCTATCGGAGTGCACAAGACACAACAGTTATGTTCACCACCATTGAATCGGCAACTGGTGCTGTGTCCACTCTTGGAACACCTTAACTACAGCACTCCACAAACAGCGCACAACATCTGCAGTTTCCATAATGCTCGCTATCCTTCAGCCGGGAGCCGACAATCATCCCATTATTGACGTCTACCGCGACCCACTAACTTGCAGTTTCATTTATCGATTCCCACTTGTGCCACCAGGCGGGGGGAACTCGCTAAAACACGAAAAAGCGGGGGGAGGGTAATAATGCTTTGTCTGGACAACGTATTTCCTTATTGCACGGTGTGTAATTTCATGATAAATGTGAATAATATTTAATATTATCCTTAGTTTCTATGTATATGTAGGATCTCTAGCCATGTCACACAGAAAAATCACAAAGTACTATTGCATGCAATAAAGATTTTTTCTCTAATTAATTATTGTTTCTAACACGGCATTTTAAAAATATCAGCATTGAAGCCAGAAAAACCAGTCCCACCACTTAGTGTCAGAAAAAGAAAAAAATAAATAAATAAAATAAGCAGCTTTAAATTGGAGCAAATTAAGATCTTTATAGATGTCGTGCTGTGGAGCTAAATAACTGGCTGGTAGACATATTCCGTGCAAAGCATTAAAGTGGAATGGCAGATTAAGGGCTATGGTTGACATCAAGATGCCCGCAGTGAATCTATTTAGGGAGTGTCGTTAGCTTTATCACGGAGCTGTTCCAGCCTTCCTCTGTTTCCTTCATTAGGCAACGAATCAATACGCGGATAGGTGGCGTACGTGTAATTCGGAACAATTTCGTCATGACCAGTGTGTTGAGGTGCTGCCATCAGTTGTGGGTAATGAGTTTTGGCCCAATAAGAGAATTTAAAGATATGATGTATTTAATAGGTGGTTAACTGACGCATTGGAGCTCTCCTAATGCGTTGGTCAGAAGGTGAACAGCAATGTGGCATTTATGTTCTAAATAAATGCATTATCGATCTGTGCGTTGCATCTGCTAATGATAACCAGTCTCCGATGGACGGAAATGTCCTCATTTTTCACGAATACCTTCTTCTAATTTAGCCACTCTTGAATCTCTTCTCTCCAGTGGAACATTCGTCGGGTGAACACCCTGCAATGCTTAAAACTCTTTCGTTCCTGATTATTACGAAGTCCACGCATGAAAATATAAATCGTCTACAACGCCAATTTATATCAAGTGGACTCACAGTAAACTAAAATCATTTATTATTATTCAGCATCAGCAAAGAAGCTGTTATTATGCATTGCCCTCCCAAAAGTATACGGACGTCCCTGACTAGCTAACGTAGAAATGATCTCAAGCTGCACCGAGTGGGGCTAGGCAATTTTTGCAATGGAGATGGGAACGTGACAAATGAACATGCTCCATTAATCCGCTGTCTTCTAATATCCACCAAATGGTAAACAGTGTCGGTGTGGTTAATTTTATGATTCAGTTAAGTCAAAAGTCACATGATCCTAATGTCTGAATGAATCGTGCGTTGCTAGCGAAAACATGAGTACTAAGCCACGTCTTGAGAATTGCACAGAGGTGTGGAAGCCCTATTTTAAGAAGGATGCCTAACCCCAGGAGATCAAAAATAGATGTTGATGTCACCTTAATCTTTCTCGGACAGCACACACAAGGAGATATAAACTCAAATTAAGGAAGAATGGTTGCAGAATGGAGATATGAAAATTCTCTTTCAACCAATTGGTTGTTAGGACGTCTTTGTTGGAATTGCCATCTGTTATTTTTTTTTATTCCATTATTTGTTCCTTAAATAAATTTAAAGAAATAGACAAATTATTAGATGCGCCTAAACCCCCATAACACTAACCAGCCTTCCTGGGAAACTTCGTTTGACTTTAGTAACTAGCATTAGTCATATGGTGGAAGGAAATCCAAGTTTTTTGTTCAGCCAAACAATCAATGAATTAAAATAAAAATAAAATAACCGTCTGAACCACTCATGGAGTGGAACTTATTCCAATAACTAATAACTCGCTGCCTAAAAGAAAACGTCATACAATACAATCTAAACTCTGCCCCTGTAATTGGAATTTATGACTTATAGTTTTGGAATCATTTAAAGCAGTGAAAATTCCCTACTCGGTACTTTTATTTTATCCTCTCAGATCCTTTTACTCCTCAGTCAAATCTCCTCTACTTTCCAAGCTCTACAACGCACAGGTTCAGTCTTTCCTTGTATGGAGACCTTTTGCTGATTTCACCAGGTGCGTTGCCCATCTTTGGACCTTTTCAAGAAGCTTGGTGTCTCTTTCAGGTGCGATCTGCATACCTGAACACAGTAGTCCAAGAGGACCTTAGAATTGCCTTATACAGAGGAATTATGACCTCTATATCTCTCCAACCATATGTTTAATAAATCATCGATAGGACACCATGGGCCATCCTTGCTTTCTGTCTAAATTGCTTGGGAACTTCATGTCTGACCGTATCGTAACTCCTAAGTACATTTTTTCCTCTATTGCTTTTAATTCCACCTCACCAAGTGTTTTATTTATTTTGGGGTTGCTTTTCTCCAAGTGCCGTAAATTTTTTCGCATTAAAGTATAGTTGCCGCTTTTCTTACCATCCCTGAAGTCTATCACACTACTTTTTTTTTTTTTTTTACATTTATTGTGATTAGACGGTGCTGACCAACATTTGGCATCCCCGCCATTATCATAAGGTACCTTGAATCACCCACCATCTGGTATGAGTCACTAGGTCGTTCAATGAGGCACCATTCAAGACCAGAAGGGATACAGCGCATTTCACGGTCTATGTCCCTTCGTCGATGTCATTTAAGAAAATAAGAAGCGACAGTAATCCTAGTATCGATCTTGGGGGACTTACTTCTAACATTAGCCCAACCTGAAGAGTCATCAGCTACCCTGTCTCTTACCCTTCAGCCACCTTGCGATCCATTTAGGGATTTTTCCTCTTGATTCCAACACGTTCCACCTTATACAGTAACCTGTCATGTGGGACTGAGTGAAATGCTCTGCTGAAATCCTGGTAAAAAAAAAAAAAAAAAATGTCGAATTTTTTTCCTGCATCCAGTTCATGAGTGACTCTGTCAAAATAGGTAACTAGTTGGTTAAACTTGGTTTTTCCTCCTCAAAACCATGCCATGCTTCCTTCAGAATTCCATTTCTACATAAATTGTCCAGTACTGCACTGTTGATCATCGTTTCAATGATTTTCCCTACCATTTAAGTCTGACTAACCGGTCGCTAGTTACCAATTTATCCTTAGAACCGCCTTTATGCATTCGCGGTACATTACCACTTGTCTAATCTAAGAGAACTATTCCTTAGGTCGTACTTGTAACACAACTGCGATTCCTCCAGCTGTTCTTGTGTACAAATTAAAAAAAAAAGATTAAGCAAATTCTGTAATATTTAGTCATTCATCGTGGCTGGCAGCGTGTCTTTTGAAATTTTCAATTTCAACAGTTCAATTTGAACAGAGACTTCATCAGACAATGAAAATCTATGAACTGCATTTTGATCCACGGCGTTTTAATTGGGCAAAAAACTGTGATCGTCAACCCGAAGGACAATGCCTCGCGGCTGTTGTGGATAAATAAGCCAGCGTCTCCTAAATATGCATATTCGCCTTTATCTTTAATAACACGGCTTAAAAATGAAGAGGATCTTCGTTATTTATATGTGGGTTTTAGCGAGGTGACGTTGCGATTGCTTATTACTTCGGTAAACGATGTAATGGATATAAAATGAAGCCGTATATGCACGAGACGGGAAGATAAATAAACTGTTTTATTGAGAGCTGCGCTAACGCAGAGAGAAGGGATTTTCTTGGAAGAGAAATAAAGAAAACAGTAAAAGACCCGAGTCGGAGAGGCAAACTGTGTCTTTAGACAATGTTCTCGGAACTATATCTTCAGAGCGAGATAAAAACAAGCTATCAGCAAATCCCCTGGCGTTTAAATGACTTTATCTTCATCTCCGAGTGGTTGTGTCCTACTCCTTAAATGGACAGCTACACCTCTTTCTTTCCAGACTCGCTCTGACGAAATCACTCCGTTAATGTTGGACGTGATGAAGCCAGCCGAACCGGGGTAGCTTTGGGCCGAGCTCTCCTCTGACGCTAATGCTTCCCACCATGTTCCCAGCAAGTCGGGTCAAACCGAACGATGTGTCCCTGGTGTGACATTGTCCTGCACGCGACTCGTTGTCAACTCCCCACCGCATCATCACCGAACTTAGTAACAACGTTCGGCTTGTGAAAGGCATGACGCACTGGATTGTCAGAGGCAGGGAAGTGACGGAGCGCCCGGCTGTTAAAGTCTCACAAGCCTACTACGCGCACACTGTCTTCCATTGTTTGAGCGATCCAATAATATTTTGGTTGCCATTTTCGATGTTCCGAACGTTTTAATTCCTGTGTACAGTTGCATCGGATTCAGTACACAGCCTTCGTGGCCACTCCACAAGAGACCCATTCCAGATGAGCTCCAAACACCTTGAACGACACAAAAATCTAATTTCGCACGGTTACTGTTTGATACATCGACTAAATATTTAAAATTAGTCTTAGTTGAAAGAGAATTGGTGTTGCAGTTCCAAATTAATGTTTCGCGAGACAAGGGTCCTATCCGGTGTCTCGCGAACATTTGCTAAAAATTTGACATCGATACGACTTTTCTTCATATAATAATGTCCAAATGGTAGTAGTAGACGCACGTGATGCAAGAAAGCAAGCTTATGCAGCATGAGCCAAAAAAAAATTCACACTTCCATTCCTTCTAAAAGTTTGTCCACTTCTTCCTTGAATTTATTTAAGCTGGTTGGTTGGTTATTAGAAGTTTAATGGCGCATCAGCATCTAAGGCTATCATGCGCCAATATTTAAGCTGCCAACTTCCACAACGACGGATGGAAGTTTGTTCCAACAATCAAATTTCTGCACATCGATTCTACAACTGTCTTTCCTCAATTTCAATCTATGCCCCCTCAGGTTATTAGTCTGAGCAAGAGGAAGAATCCCATCAGAATTCAGCGTGCTCAACCAATTCAAGGCCTTCATACACCTCAGTCAGATCACTTCGCAGGTACCTACTCTCCAGATGCTACAACTTGCAGACCATAAGCTTCATAAACCGAAACATTCCTAACTGCGCACTTGCTGAATGTGCAAGGGGGTTGAGTAAAGATGTCTTCAAAGGGAACAGAAAACGGGGTCACAAAAAGAAGCGACAAGAAGAGCGAAATTTTAAACAAGTTTTGTGTAGTCCTACATTTTGGAAACAGTAAATTGAAACACTTCCGGGTGATTCATTTGAAAAACTAAACTCGACTCTTCACGCCATAAAGATTGTCACGGTCCCAGTTCGAGCGACGAGTCTGGCGTTGTACCTTAACCTAAGCGCGTTTTAATGTACGGAAAAATTAGATTTCGTTTCCGACGCGCAATATCTGTTTGAGTTGGTCGTTGGCAATACGAAAGCGCCATTAATTGAGACGTTAAGTTAATGAATCGCGGTATCGGTGGCTTTCGCAGCAATTTGGTTTTTGTGGGTGGTTCGGAAATAAGAGAAAACATCATTACGATTGGCAGAAAAAAGAAATTTAAACTAATTTCTCGGATAAATAGCTGGGTGCATTTAATAAACGCTGCAGATTGTCGAGCATTTTAAGCGAGATGATTTATGAGTATTTGGCCATTTATTGGAACAGATGCGCGAATTAATTTTGTGCGTCGCAATTGGCGAGGAGGAACAGGCCGCCCGAGATACTCGAGGCCAGAACAAACTGCGAAGAATTGGATCGGTTCGGTTGAAAAGATGGCAACGACATAATTGTATTGCGGCGGCCCCACTCATATGCAAATGAAAGTAAATTAAATCGCTCTATGGTTGCCAAAACGGAAACGAAAACCTTTTGTAATGCGCGACGCAATAGATGTAATTACTCCCGTATGAATCGGAAAAATATCTTTTGAATCTCGCTGAAGGAACGTGCGCGATGACTCTCGACGAAGAACTCGCGAAGATCACACCCCTGATATTGTCATTCCTTTAAATTCGCTTAATTTGACCTGTCAGAATGCAGAGAAAGGACGAAAAGAGATTTATGACTAAGAGCTGTTTAATAAATTAGATGGCACGTCTGATTTTGCCATGTAGATCAAGGCAGTGCGGGTCTGGAGAAACCCTCTCTTGGACGGTGGAGTGGTTCGCTGAAATGGTGATCATCCTGTCCAGACAACGATGTTATTTCGGCCTGCCTATCACGCTCGTGAAGAACTCTACATATCGCCTTCGTGGATGGAAAAGTACTCACGTGAGGCGATTCTGATGGCGAAACAAGGATTATCTTATTAAAAGAAAGATGTAATATGCACTGGGAGAGAAGGTACTTTGCTATGCTAAGATCTATAACTGCCATTTTGGTTTTTATTCTGTCTAAGAAGTGATAATGTTTTCCACTGGAAAGGGCAACTTTGACTTAATATCACCCCAATCTCAGCCTTGTTATCATTGAACGTATTACCTTGTACAGTACGTGTATTCAAAGCAGACGTTAAAAAGGGGGGAAGGCGGGCCTAAAATATATTAAAAAACGCACAAAGTAACACGTTGTAAGGAAGGAAAAGAGGATAGAGTGGGCGGAAAAGAAAAAAAAAGTGGAACATGTACCAAACTTACAACGAAACCACTTTCAGTACCAGCGAAATATTGTGTTTGGCTGGGAAGAAGTAGGCGTGGTTATCTCTCAGTTTAAACGTATAGCCCCTCTTTTATATGTCATGTGACCAAATGCAAAGAAACCCTCAGAATTTAGTTTATTACAGCTTTAAACACGTCCATCGAGTCACCCTGCAGATGCTCAGTCTCGAAACACTACTTAACTATATTTAAAATGCGATCTAACCATTTATTTGTACTATAAAATGAAATAATCTCCTGTTGTCTCTACTGAATAAAGTTCTTATAATTTGAAAAGGATAACCTCTGGTTGCCCTAGCAATCTGTTTACGTTATTCAGAGAGATTCATATCGGAGGTGTAGTTAACTTTGCATCACCTCTGTCCACCTTTTTACCAACATAAAACTTGTATCGAACTTGAAATACCGAAATCGGTATCAGTAATAAATATTTTAAACAGTACTGGCCCTGAACCTTGTAGGACACCACTCATAACTTTAGTCCCTCAAGAGCAGTTGTCTCCCCCAACACATTCAGACCATGTAGAATTGTATTGAATACTCCGAAAAAACCTAAATGTGAATTATAAAACACTGTTTTATATATTTCACTCATTTTCTGCACAGCAGAAAGTCCAGTGTGCAGAAAATGAGTGAAAAATCAATTTAGGCAAAGAAAGAGCCATTTCCAAAAGAACTATGCGACGGGAGTTGGGAAAAATTCGAAATATTCGACTGGAGTGGTGCAGCCAAGACTACACTGGCGGAACACAGGCAAAAGATCATGTATCTGAATGGTTTGAGGAACAGTCCCAAGGTTTCCAACATCTATCCTGGTCACTTAATTCTTCAGATCTAAATCCAGTTGAGAACGCCTAGGATATGTGTGTTGGAAGGAGCAGTTTGGCTCCGCAGTTCTCTACCGAAAACAGTATAGCTCGGTATTGAATAAAATTTTAAATTTGTTTGGTTAGGAGGGGCATTAGTAATGGCAGATGATGCAAGGAAACAAGCTTATAAAACGTTAGCCAAAAAAAAAAAAGTTATCTACGCATCATCTCCTCTGATAATTTGTCTAGTTCTTCGTTAAAACTATTCAAAGTATCCGTTCCAAGAACAGAAGGTGAAAATTTGCTCCAACAAGAATCGCTGAAAGCAAATTTTCGCACATCTATTCTACAATCATCCTTTCCCAATTTAGGTTCATGTCCCGGTGTGTTATTCGAAAATGAATAAGGATGCAATCAATATTTAGATTAATCCAATTAAAGCCATAAAAACTTCAATTTACAGAGTTCAAGTCTTCCAACTAATCTTGTTGCCCTCCCTTGAACCCGTTCCAACCGACCCTCATCTTTCCAAAGTGAAGCATCAGCCCTCTGTACCAGATTAACAGTTTATAATGAGTCGTGCGTTTTTCGTACGGACTCGACCTTGCAGGTGCGAGTCCATATGTTATCCCAGGATCATTGCGGGTCTTATTATCGATGTCTTAACCACTTAATTGAGCAATATAATCCATCAGCATTCTCCCACTTCTTATGATCGTCTTTCACTGAAATAAGTTTTAGCCCTAGCACCTTCTGTTTCGCATAAATTTTAAACATTTTGGATTACTCCAGTGCTGTTGGAACTCCATTTGGAATCGTATAAATCAAGCAGTCAGCTCTCATCATACTTCCACTTAAAATGCCTTTTATTGCGTAAATGTTTGCCACTCAGACGGTAAAGGAAAATTAATAGCATTCCCGATTAAATAAGAACTTCAAAGAGTGAAAACATTAATTGCGCTCACTGAAATCAGATGTTGCCTTTAATTTCTTACTCATTAAAGGAAAATGTGTTCTCCATTATGGCCAATAGTGGATATTCCAAATACTGATTGCCACAACCACCTGTGAAATAATAGCTGTTGGACTAGAGCCAATTTCAGTTAAAAATTTAAAAATGCGTAAATAAAACGCACCGACGCAAAGTAATAAGCAACTTGGGAAAAGAGATCTTAAATCATGGCTTTCGGATTTCTGGGTAAAATTAATTGAGTTGAAGAGGCGAAAAACAAAGCAACATCCGAGAAAGAAGTAATTCTAGCGAGCTTAAAAATCAAATTACTGAGGGAAAGCTATAAAAATAGTACAATGAATAAATTATAAACACTATTACAAGTCCTAAGAGGAAATGAAAGGTTATTAATGAAAGTCGAGCCACTCCGAGAAAACAAAGTTATTCCATGAGAAATTGCAGAAAAATTTTAATGAGGTTTTTGCTGAAATTTCGGGAGGCATTATTCATAATAGACGAGCAGATAATGAAATAAAAGTGAGCCCTAATAATACGTCACCAAATTAAGGGGCTGTTTATCATACAAATGAAGATGGAGAGGGAAAAACGCCTTTGGCCTACAGATCATCGTGTCTTGTTGATTGAGTTCCTGCATTTGTATCAGCGGGTCATAAAACGAATTTTATGGACTCATTTACCCATCTTGAATACTTCGATGCGGAAGTGGAATGCTTGATTTTGTTTGAAATGTCTAATTAGAGGCAATGCAGGAGGGGTCTGGAAAGGGGGGAAGAAATCTCTGTCTCGTCTTGGCAGCACCAAGAGGAGACAGATCTGATCTGGCATAGTGGGCTTCCAGGCAACGAGTAAAATGGTGTTTTTTTACATCTTGATGCCCTGGTGGGTAGCATGGTGGTTCAAATCATCGTCTTCCCACACCGGCCCCGAACCCCAAAAGTGTATTTCCAGATCAGGCGATCCCAGTTCGTTTAATGTAGTGCGTTTGAACCGTGATTAAAGTTCTCTAAGTTTCTGATAACCCACCTTTTTTTTCCTCAGTACATATTTTATTAGCTAATTCAGTCTTCCAACTGCTTTGGCTCCTAGCGGCAGTGCTGCTACCTCCCTCTGGCGAGCGAGTAACCCAAGAGAAAAAAAATCCTCACTCGTGGGGCTAAAAGAAGCGACCAAATAACCAGTCCTGTACGGCCTATAGAACTATACGTTCTTTATTGGAATTGGCCCACCTTCCCGTGGTGTGGACAAGTACCCAGAATCATTTCCCCGGGGGATGATGCTTCTGGGTAGCCAAGTGGCCAGAACATGCACACTTCTCACACAAACCTACACCAAAATGGCCCTTTTACGGTTGATTCTGTTCTCCACAGCGACACGAGGAGTTGAACAGACGTTCCAGGTGTCGCCCTTTACATACACATGTTCACATGATTTTTACAGACAAGTTGTCCAGTCCCTTGATTGCTAAGGTGCTTTAGCATAAGAAAAATTGAAGGACTATTCATTGTTTTCTTTAAAACTGTTACATTAGAGCTACCGAGAACGATCTCATCTATTCATAGTAGTGTGTTCTGTGGTCGATTGGACGGTTTTTCTGGAGAAAAAAACTGAGTTAGCGAGCAGAGAACCTTCTATCCATGCTTAAGAGCGATTAAGTGAGCCACGGAATGAAAAAAGTCCATAAAAGTTCCTCGCATTATTAATGGATGTAATACAAAAACATACGAAGTATTTCTTTTAGTGTAATCAAGCTCCAGGAAGGCTCGGGATGTATTATCAATTATTAATTTTTCCAGGAGGGATAAAGATGTCTCATTTGGAATATTGTTTTCATATCTGAAGGACTCGCCCAAAACAGGTCATAGAACTTCTCGGGAGGATCTGAAGAAGAAGGATTGGATGGTGGTGGTGCTAAGGGTAGTCTTTTAACACTGTAAAAGCATAACCTATGTTATATTTATGAAAAATCATAATTTCCGGATTTCTGTTGGTCTGATTTTAATGAACTTAGTAAAGGCTGGACAAATCATTCCAAAAGAGCTAAATATAAATTTTCACGAAAATCCAACCACTGAGAGTCGAGTTACTACATGCGGACTCATGGACAGACAAAGAAGTATACTAACTGCCATATTGCTCTATTGGTCCGATTTTAACAAACTTCGGGATGGCTCGACAAGTCTCTAACAGTGCTAAACATAAAATTCATCCGCGGGTAGTCGAATTATTACATGCGGACGGACGGGCAAGTAAATAATAATTGCGAGATTTCTCTTGGCTCGATTTGAAAGAAATTTGGGATGGCTCGACAAGTTTTTTTCTTCTTTTTTTTTAAACGGGCCAAATAATATATTTTTTTGAAAATCAATCCATTAGGAGTCGAGTTATTACATGTGGACGCACGGACAGATATGATGAAGACAATAGACACTTTACACATATATGCTAATCGCGCCTAAAGGTTGAAAAATATTAAAAAGCAAATCTGTTAAAATATTAAAAAATATTAAAAAGCAAATTATCAATATTATGTTTAATGCAGTTATTAAAAGCTGAAATGAGGGAATATCATTATCAAATATGAAGCAGTTTGTTACCTTAATTAGCGAATATAATGAACAACTTTTATATATTCATTTGTCAAGGCCCGCTCCTTAGTTTTGTGACTTATGAGGGAAACTGAACTCTGCATCGATAGAGAAACTTTTAATTTTGTTTCTCGAAGTGGGGTTTCCTCTTTTTCCTTGGGGAAAAGAAATATCGAGGCAGTTAAGATGGTTTTCTACTGTCCGCAGTAGTTTCTGTGAGAATAAAAAAAAAAAAAAAACATTACTGCCCTCGCCTTAGAACTCGGTCACGGTTTTGAAAAAAGCGCTTACAAGTTCCTCGTCAGTACAGGATTCGAACCGTGGAATTTTCCATTGGGGAAGGACGGTGATTATAATCACTGCATTATTCGTGAGAGTTACTGTGATTAGTATTCACAAGGCAGCTGAGAAGGGAAAAAAACATCAAAGACTGTAGCGAGCTTATTATCTAGCTAATTATGGGTTTAAACAAAAACAAAGAGTTAAACGACGTTTTTGAGGTCAGAACTTGAATTTTTCGCCACGTAATATTCTACGAAGTAGTTTTCCAGAAATTAAGTGAGGTTCAGGAACTGGGGCACAGCTTGTCAAGTATAAAATAAAGCTTCCATGTAGCGAGGAACTCCCACGTGTTTGTACTCGATCAGCCGTCATAGTTTGATTTTGGGTCTGTAACAGATTGGTCATTTTGAGCCTCTGAAACTTAAAGTTCATTTCCTTTTCTTTTGAGCCCCTGAGGAAATGCGCCTCATTCGCCCATGCCTTCCTGCAGCCCTGCATTCAATTTCTACTTTCGTTGGCGAAAACAACAAAGTTGAAGCAACTGAATTCTAATTTCAACTTTTTCGTGCATTTTAATCTCTCCAAAATCCGGATCAGAAAAGAAGGTTAAAATAGTTGAAGCGCATGCTTCGGATCTGACCTGGCCCGCAGCTGTGAGAACAGTGCTAGTCATTATTAAAGCATCGTGGCCTTTTGTTTAGACCTACGGAATTGAAGAGCTGTCAGAATTTGTTTAAAGAAAGGCAGGAATGGGCGTTGACGATGTGTGTAGAAGATCAGTGAGGACCGAATGAATCCAGAGCTGTCAAAGCAAGAATAGAGTGAAGGGTTCTTAGAATGACATTACTCAGTAAGCTGTTGAGTGATGAGAGGGCGGAGGAGGGGGAGAAATAAACCTGCGTGTTGTTTCTTCTTTATAATGGCAGCACATCTTACTTGAGATCAGGTACTTCTGTCATTGTTAGTGTATGGAATTTGCAACCGTGATGAGTTTTGTTTTAGCTTTCGTCTTCCTACTGTTTATTTCTGAGTACATAACTCTTCTGCGCCCCCCCCCCCAAGTAAAATTACATGTGACACAATAATTATAACGATAGACTTGAAACGTTGTGTCCTTGATGATTCAAGTTTGCCATCAAAGTCCACACGAATATTCATTCGGCGGTACAGAATACCAAAAAACACGAGTCTCGCCAGGAATACTTTCAGAAAAGTGGGAAATAGCCTCTTTAAGTGAAGGCAGTTTGTTTCAAACTGCGCACGACTTAATTTTGTGAACTGGGATCAAGAGACCACAAGTATATTGATATAGCAACGATGTCCAATCAAAGCAACAGCCATTAGAAGGGATGGCATGTCGAGCCATCTTATTGAAAGTAACCTTCTTTACACCAAGGTGATCGAGAAAAGCTTTAATCATATTGCATGTAGGTAACGTTCAGAATTTAGCATGTTTTCAAAGCAGATTGGTCAAATGAGTTGATACTGAAAGTCAAACTCCATCGGTATAAACGTGCGCTATAAAACTGGAGATCCACTACGACGCAAATCATTGTCAGAAAAGCGAAGTTTCAATTTGTGTCTGTTTAATTGCATCCACGCAACGGTTTGTAGTGGGAATAAACACCATAGCGCTCTCCGAGGAGTTGCACCGGCCAGTTATCGACGTTTGGCACACATTTTGCAATTGGATGCTCAGCTCAGAGTTTCTGTTTCGTAAAATAATTTCAGTATTCCAAATAGCAGACTTTGTTAGAAAAATTTGTGCCGAATTTTCGTAATGGCATTATAATTTTAAAATGCTTTATATCTGATTTGCGTGAGCATCTATCGAGTTTCATTGAGAACTTTCCAGGACATCGTACTTTCCACATTCGAGTGACAACTTCATTATCAAAAACCTTCTACCAAGGAGTCCCTCAGGGATCGGTGTTCAGTGGCACCCTTTTCGCAACCAAAATAAGCACAACAGCAGATGAACTTCCCTTCACTGTAGTCATCTCTGCATGTAGATGATCTCAGCATTTGCTGTCACTCTCATAGTATGCGAACAGTTACAGTTAAAAGGCAGTTGCAAAGAGCCGTCAACAAAATAAATACTTGGACAGACACCAACGGATTTAGACTTTCCACGCAGAACTAGCTATATTCATTTCTGTTGGAAATGAATACAGATAGTTCTGCATGGTTCACCCTGGACCAGAATGGAAACTAATTGGATAAGTAATACCTGTACAGTCAAACATACATTCCCTCGGTATTATTAAAATTAACACACAAACAGTTAAGAGTTTATTGCATGAAATAATTAAATATTCTGTCTGCCAGTTATTTCAGCAACAAAGTGGAGTGCAGACCGACGTACCTTGCTCTACACTGAATGGATTCTGCACATCATTTTGCTGCCACATTGCTATAGGGGCATACAGAATATCGCCGGTGTCCAGCCTTTATGCCGAAGTTGATGAACTACCTACCACTATCAATTAGAACACAACGATTGATACGACGTGAAAAATGAAATTCATGCCTAACCGATCACTAAAAATGGTAGAAAATTTTTACACCACAATGGCAGAATATCTACCAAGCTCGAATATCAATCGACCTCTAGGAAAATCTTTAAGAGATCTTCATAAAGTGTGAAGTAACGTTGAAATTCCACCAAAACTCCTCCCAACTAGGGAAAACAGCTCCACTTCAACGTAATCTCCAGCTCCAAATATGGAATAAAATATCCACTCGGAAATTTTCTTTCCGAGTGGATATTTTGTTCAGTACCCAAATTACATCTCTATATACACAGATGGTTACAAAACTGATACCCAATTAGGAATTTCTTCTGTCTTCCCAGATGTCACAGTAGCGAACAACTCCCAAGAATGAACGTGGTGCGCTACAGCTTCTGTTTCTTTTGCGCCAGTGAAACAGAAATCAAATCAAATAACTCCCAAGGAAATGTCGTGTATGAACAGCAGAATTTAAAGCGATGGAAATTGCCTTGGAAAATAAAGAGGTATTCCCAAAAGTATTATATACACTGACTCACTGAGTGTTTTACAAGCACCCAAAAACCCTTTTAATGCTTCACACAGTGTTATGGCAAATTCAGAATATCTTAAAAATACTCACTGGTCCGATACCACAGGAACCAGTATTCAAACATTGCTGACCAGTGAAAGCGCTCGAAGCGGTGAAAAATGAAATACAAAACGTGCGAACAGAATGCAGTAAGTATCCTATATAAATTTGAATATAAATATCCAAAGACAGCGCTTCTGGTGAGGATAAAACATTTAACTATTTCAAACTTAATTCAAGTACTGTCTCAGATTACTATTTGTTGTTAATATTCATTTATCTGTACAAGGTGCGCCATCTGTCGTATAAGTTTTTAACTACATTTAAAATTTTTTATAAACTGTTCTGTCTTACTGTGGTGTGCAGTATAAATATGTAGGGAGGGAGATTATTATTATCTGTTTATTTCTCTTTCGAGATACCCATTAACAGCGTGTAGCTAGTGGGTGTGGTTACATTTTTCAGTATTTACAAGCATAATTACATGAACTTATTTACAGAATTTGGAGATACAAAAACACAGAGCATGTGGTTAATAAATTAAGTAGTTTTAATTAATTACTGATGTTTTAATTAATTAATTGATGAAAGCTAAATAATATTATATAAATTATTAAATTAGTGTTATTATATTTGTACCTACCGGTACACATTATCAAAGATTTCTGTCCTATACATTTGCCGAATCTATGTTTAAATTATTAAATAACTTAACAGTATTTGCTGGGAAGAATCTCCCCAGAGAGTCCAACTGAGTCAATTGGCACTTGAGACTTGATTCTTCCCTGTTTATTCTCGGTCGTATCATCCGAGGGCGCGTGATCACATTTCCCACTTTCGGTGCATCTAGTCTCTCTGTTAATATGCTTCTAGTAATGATGATATGCCCTACATGTCTACATGCTTCCAGGGTGTGATGTCAAGATTGACATATAAGATCGCTCTTGAAATGGTAAACTGTTTCCAGGCGATCCTATTTTGCCAGTATTCTACTCTTAAGAAGGCCTTGATGTTGTTCTCGGGGGGCCGATGACCAGATAGTCGATGCGTACAACGGAATCGGTATAAGGCCTTTAAGGATGTATTGAATCATAAGATGCTATGACTCTTGGATCACCCTCTACTACAAGTTCAATAGAAAAGATTACTAGAAACAATTTTACATTCTTTTTTGAAAAAATAATGGAAAATTGTGAATCACTCGCGAAAGCGTCTGAATTATTGCGAGAACCTACTACCAACACGCATCTTACATAATATTCTTTCAAGAAAATTGACTCCGAGTGCCAAGCGATAGGAGGGAAGAAGTCTTACTTGTAATAGATTGTGAATTCTATGCCCGTTCCGACCTCTCTAATACCTCGGTTGAAGGATGTGGCCCGCTGCATACGAGAAGAGTCTTTTCAAACAAGTTCATTAAGCAAGAAATAATCGTCCATCGCCTCACTACGTATAAATGGACCTGCCTGTTAGAAAAGTCTGGGCCTGAAGCTGCTTCCATCCTGGCTGATGAATTATTTCAAATAGCTTGTGTTGGTGCGTCTAGGGAGATTCGGATCTCACATCGATCTAACTGGTGGTTTAACAACAATATGAAGGTTGTGTTTGTAAGAAAACAAAAGGCTTACAGAAAATGGCAGAAAACCAGAACCGCTGAAGATTACATCGCTTACAAAAAAGAACGAGCCTGTTTCTTAAAGCACAAACGTCAAGAGTACAACTTTGCAATTTCTAAAAAGCTTAAACAGTCTAAAAGAATCAACAACAACAAGAATACCAGCTTCACCATGGACGAAACCTTATTTAGGGAATGGGCGAACAGTACCTTCGGAATCTCTCCAGATCCTAATTTAAAGTATAACTCTCTCGCACCAGACAATAGCAGTTGGCTGGTAAGTTACATGAATAACATGACTCCATCCGGATCCAATCTTGATATCAGACCTCTACTAACAGAAATCACCATAACCAAAGAAAATGTAATTCAGGCATTAAATAGTCTCCCAAATAAATCCACTTCTGGCCCCGATATGTTCCCCCTCTTCATCATGAAAGTAAGCAGTCCATTCATCATCGAGGTCTTGCTACACATATTTAAAGAAACCCTACACACTGGAATTATCCCTGAAATATGGAAACATTATATTGTAAAACCCGTGCCTAAAGTCAAACATCCGAAAGACAAGAAGGATTTTCGTCCCATCTCTATAAGCTGCAATTTACTGAAATTGTTCGAGAAGACTCTGCTGCCAATTCTTGTTATGCATTTTTTCCATAAAAGACCACCATATTTACACACTGTAATTCCAAAGAGATCAACTGTGACTAATCTAATGGACACCCTATTTCGGATCCAAACGACTCTGAACGCCAAAGAACAGATTTATGTAGTATTTTTAGACATTAAATCTGCTTTCGATAATGTCTCAATCAATTCCTTGATGACAATACTTGAAAGGCATTTCAGAATACAGGGAGGCTTATTAAAAGTCATCGTTTCCATTCTCAAACAAAGGCATTTGAGAGTAGAACATAGAACCTTCCAGTCGAACCACGTCGTCTACAGAGGAGTCCCCCAAGGTGGCGTCCTTTCCGCACTATTTTTTGCTGCCGCTTTGGACCCCTTCCTCTCTACGCATCCTGACTGCAGCTCTTACGCAGATGCTTCTTATTGCTATATTCAGATTGCTTCTTAATCTGAAGCAATCACCGCCCATGCCACTGCCCTAATAGAAGAACTTGACCATTATCTTGAGAATATTGGCCTATCCATAAATCCGACCAAGTCAGCACAAATGTCTTTCACCAACTTGAAGAAGAAGATGAACATAGATATCTACATCAATGGTATTAGAGTCCAAAAGGTTTCTCATCACACTGATCTAGGGCTCACCTGGGATGAAGGCCTGACCTTCCAACAGCACTTCGCCAACACTAAAGCAAAAACTCTGTCAGCAATGTGGGCGATAAGACAGGAACTTACTGGTGTAAACAACCAAAAACTTGCCGCTCACTACATACAAACATGTCTTGTCCCGATTCCCATGTATGCCTCGATGATCTGGTCCTCTGCTTCCCTCACTAACATCAAAAAATTCATGGGTATCGAATACTGGATTTTAAGGTGGTTGAACCGTGTTAATGGCCACCCTTTCACCATCTCGAGATCAGTCATGTATGCTAACCTTGGTTGCACCCCTTGGAATCAGTTGCTCATCACAGGAAATCTGCGTAATCTCTGCCAACTCCTCACCGATCGCTTTGACGCTCCAAATGTCCATAATCTTGTTGCAGGCCCTAGGCTTTCCCGCGTCCTTTGCAATAGTTCATGGATTCCCCTAAGAAGCTTATTACAGAATTTAACTATGCTTAGAAGATGTTTTCCGTCTAACATCCTCGAAACGTACAACACCCTGAAGATTGATCCCCACAAGTTCTGTGATGAGAAAGCGTACAGATCTGAGAAGATACAGGACATGTACCACCACATACAACTGTAGAAGTTTCCTTATTATCTCCTTCAGGATGGAATCTCCCATGAACTCTACTTTACTGATGAATTAATTTGTTTTAAATCGATGTGTGTTTTGTATGTACAGATGTATTAGCTGTAAATGCATATATTAGGATGTATGTCTCTGTCTTTTGCTTGTGTCACTGTATATATTTGTATCTGCTTTATTTGCTCACTTTAGATGTACGATTTCTATGTTTGCTCTCTAACTTATAATGTATAAATGTATATAGGCACCCTCCTAGCTGAAGGCTGTTCAGGGGTGAATCATATGTAATAAAATGAATAAATAAATAAAAATAAATATTTAGTCATGTCCGCCTAACTCATAGTTACCAAATCACATGGGGATGATCCTCCACTGTGCGGCAACTGTGAAACTCAACTCATAGTAAAACACCTGATCATTGAATGCCCATTAGATTTGAGGGAATGGCAAAAGATAAACAAATACCATCTGATCCGAACCCACTTGTTTAATATACCAGACCATGTACCAACTAAGACTGTAATAGGTGCATTATGGTCTTTGTAGCCCTTACACGAATAAATCAAGCAAACAAGCAACTTTCGGGAGAATTACACAGTAGATTTAAGAACGCAGGCTTCGATCACAAATCATTTGGATTTATAAGGACCATTAATTTTCGCTTCTTGTCTACAAAATTCTACTTCATCTTCTTTATCATATACACGTGTTCAACGCATTAATCTCAAGCACTCTTCAGTATTTTCATTCTTTCAAGAATCTCCTGGAATTTTTCGTAATCCCCGACTCCTTAAGTAGCTCCGATGATCAATAAAACAATGATTGATTCTCTAATGCGTGTAATAAATTATTTCTGGATCACCCTAACGAAAGGTGATAGTGCCTCCACTTGTCATAAATTAG
Organism: Mastigoproctus giganteus; assembly: GCF_048544385.1. Classification (NCBI taxonomy): domain Eukaryota; kingdom Metazoa; phylum Arthropoda; class Arachnida; order Uropygi; family Thelyphonidae; genus Mastigoproctus; species Mastigoproctus giganteus. The sequence goes on along the minus strand of NC_143576.1, from coordinate 8,955,221 downwards.
TAGTCTGTTTATTTTGTTTCTGTCTCAAGAAGAAAAGAGTTTCGGGAACACCGAAAGATATTTTCCGCTAGAAGAGTAATAAAATGTTTCCCACCCTTCGTTCAGTACAGTTTTGGTGTAGTAAAAGAGCGAGCTCATCGACAGATTTCACTATAAAACTTGCACTAGAAACAAATTGGAGCTTTGAATGAGTGAAGAACGTGTGGATTTTTAATTCTGAATGGATCCTTCACAGCTCTCTCTTTAAGCAGTAATGAGTTCGATGGCGACATGTGCTCTCCCGAACACGGTTCTTTTATTTCTAGAAAAAAAAGACAACACCACTCAGACGTCTTCATTGAAAAAGTGCTATCTCCACTTACTCTCTCTAATCTTCAGTGGAATGCCTTTGAGGTGGTGGATGTAGTGTATGAAATAACGGGCTGTCTTTGAAGATAAGATTATTGGGGGAGGTGATAACTCACGTGCCACCTAAGTCGGACTATCCCCGAGTCAGCATTTTTCCGCGTTACAAAAGGCAAGGAGAGATAAAGCGGCTAAAAGCAGTCGGCAACATTTCAAAAACTTCTCTGCGAATCCCAGAAAAAAATACAACACCGCGATATCTGAAGCTACCTTTCATTAAAGCTCCTCGTGCAAATGATGAATTTAAAGAAGCCAGCATGGCGGAAGCCTTCTCTTTTTTCAACTATTATCCGAGTCAGGTTTTTTGCTGCAAATGCTCATACTTTATTGTTCAGGTTCGCCCCGCACTTTTTTGCCTCTTTTTTTGGGCGAGCGTGTCTTATTTCAGTTAATGCATTTGATTGAAAAGCGCCGTTAACTTTATATACACTGAGGGTCAGAATAACTCCCACTATGAAAAAGCCGCTTCGGCTCGCTTTGATTTACACACCGATTAACATATTTTTTTTTATTCTCCTTTTTTTGTTTGTTTGTTTGTTTGTTCAGGAAGCGTTGTTTATAAGAAGCGGGAGGCTGATTCCAGAAGATGTTGATGTTAATCAAATTCCTGCCGGCGTTGTATTAAAGCCATTTTTAGAGTAGAACAGTAATTCTACTGAGGGGTTTCGCATTTCTTGAAGCCATCAAAGGCGCTATTTTTAAACTTTCCTTGGAAATATGAACGCGCATTTTATAATACAATCATACATTTGATATTTGAGTTGGCCTCCCTTTATAACTTAACGTTCTGTGAAGCTCCTCTGACACCAACAGGTAGTACATCGTTTTTTCTGTTTTTTGTTTATTACATATTAAATGCCTGAAGAGAATCCTAACATTTTACAGAACACAAAAAAATTAGGTTTTTTTTCCTGTCTAATCGTCGATTTCTAGTTCGTGTAGGATCCATACTCTTTTGCGTATTTTGCCAAGAGTCTCACAAGAATCCGTTCTAAGTGTCACGCATTTGCCATCAAAATAAACTATATCTCAGAACAACTTCCACTAACGATAAGCAATGCCATCTACGTAGATGATTTTACTATATTTTCTCATTTATGTAATATGAGGGTCATTGGAAGGCAACTGCAAAAAGCCATTGATCATCTTGGTCTTTGGCTAATGGGTTCAGATTTTCGTGGCAGAATACTATTTGCGTACACTTTTGTTACAAAAATAATCTTCATCCTGGCCCAGAATTAAGGCGACTGGGATGTTGGGTTAAACAACATCCCAGTCGTAACCGAAGTCAAATTCCTGGGGTTATTTTAGATAAGAAGCTGACATTTCTACAACATATTCTTCAGCTAAGGACAAGGTGCGTCAAAGGACTTAATAGCCCTTTCTTCAACTTCTTGGGGTTTAGATCACTGTATCCTGCTCCGGCTCTACTCGGCCCTTGTCCATCCGAAACTTGACTACGGTTCCCAGGTTTATGCTTCTGCTAGAAATAGTGCACTTCGGTGGTTAGATACAATCCATCAGCAGCCATCCGCACTGCCACGGGAACATTCCGTACATTCCCGCTCACAGCCTCTACGCTGAAGAAAATAAACCATCTCTTTCTCTTCGACGTAAGCGGTCGTCCTTGCAGCGTGCTTTTAAATTAAAACCCCTGTCCGATTATCCCACTTGGACATCGTTTTTGAGTCACGATGGGAAAATCACTACAACATCCGTCGGACTGCTAACCGTCCTTTTGGTTTTCGAATCCAAGTGTTGTTAAATTAACTAAATATGACGGTAGACAACGTTGTCTTTCCACCCTGGCATACCCATTTTCCAATTTGTGACCTCTCCCTGAAGATCTGGGAGAAGGCAAACCTCACCAGCTGTCTACCACCAACCTTATAGAGAGATGGCATCCCCCTCTTGTATATGCAATAAATACAGAATTAACTGCTTACGTTGGACTTACCACAGTAATCTAGTAGAAGAAACGTCACCCATGTGCACGAGGTTTCTTTGCTATATCCCACCTGACGCCTTTGAGACCCTCGGAATTATGCATTTTGTCAAAGTTATCATTTTATGTTCAATGAATATGTCGATGTATTTTCTCTGAATATCTGTTCGAAATCCGAAACTACTTCCCAATGTATAGCCCTCGGGGGTAGCGAAGTGGATATAATCACGGTCCTCCCTCACCGGGAAGAAAAATCCCCGAGTTCGAATCCCGTCAATGACTCGAGGAATTTTTATGGGCTTTATTCACAACGTGACTGAGTTAGTCAGTTTCGGGTGAGGATAAAATGGCTTTTTCTCCCGGGTTTTCGTTCACCAAAACAGGCAAATCGAGAATAAATGCTTTTAGTCTGTGATGTTGCCATTCAACCCGGGTTAAATGACTACGCCTTTACGTAGAGGTGCCTTTCAAAGAGCCGCCTAATGAAATATCTCCTTGAGAGGCTACACGTCAAACAGCTTTCGATTGGTGTTAAATCTGTCTATCCTCAATAAGACAAGTTGAATACAACGTTTTTAATTCGACTTTCTTGGACATTAAAGTACTTTTTGTTTCGTAGTTCAATGCATGCAGAAAGTAACAAATGAAGGTCACAGTTTGCTATTTTTTTAAATTTAAAAATAGGAAATGAGAGTAAATCACATACGGATTTGAGGTCAAAGAAAGGAAGAGTTTAGTCTACGAGAGAAAGATTGATCGGTATTACGGGGGAGGGGTATCTGGCAGACAGAAAGAAAGAAATCTAAAGAGAAAGCACACAGAGAGAGAGAAAGAAGAAATTGGTATCGTGAAGAATAAAGAAAAAGGATGAGGGCGATAGCTGGGCGCTGAAAAAAGAGAAAGAGATTGCGAATGCAAACAAGATTGTGACAAAGGCTTGAAAGAGAGGGGGGGGAGGCAGATACAAAGAAAAAGAACACAGAAGAAATGGCAGAGCGAGCGGAAGGGCGAAGAAAATAAAGGCCAGAACTGATCAACGCACAAGGACACAGTTAAAGAGAGTGAGAATAAGAGATGGAAGTTCAGAGGCGGAGTTTGTACCTCTTTTTGACACGCCGCATTCTACATTACAGCCCACGTCGCCCTGCCGTCACGAAAGAGGCGATAAGATGAAGATACATCACACAGCGAGACCATCACTCGGATGCCATGAATTATTTAGCTAGTTTGAAGGTGACTCTTGTGTTCTTACCGTGGTCGGCGTTGTTTAGTGCTCCGAAGTCAAATTTGTTCCCTTTCTGGCGAATCTGGAGCCGTCTTGTGAATCCATTTGAGGCTGCCTTGTCCCATATTTATTTCCCTATCAATCGACCAAATGAGATTTTAGAAAGGCTTTCGTAAAGCACCGAAGAAAACAATTTATTGCTCTTAAGTAGCTCGCGGATCTTTGATGGTCGAAATGGACACAACAAAGACTGACAGGCGAAGAAATTTTTACGACTGCAGAGAAAGACAAACGAATACTGATGTACAAACAGCTCTCACAGAAGATATCGACCCACCGAATCATTTCTTATATTGCCAGCCCAAAATATTAAGGGCAATTCCTTTAAGAGATCATAGTTCATTCCACAAGACATTTGTTAAGTCTACATTTGTTGGGTGAGATAGGCTGGATGTTTGATCATGGCCTGGTGCGCACCATCCGTGCACAATTACAACATGGTGTGAAAGAAAGATTCAAAGAAGGCTCGTTATTGTCTGCACTGTACCACACGAAACAGTACTCTCATCTGCAGGGATGCATTATTAGACGAGGGTTATTATTACAACCAAACAGAACAATATAAGCTCGGATGGGTTTTACTCCATCTTGCCATAATTATGTCCGATGCATCGAAGCTTTCCTTTAAGTGACTACAGTCGCGAGGATAGCGTCTTCTTTTTCCTTAGAGATGGAGAATAAAGGACTCCTCAGTTTAACGTGCAAACAGACATAAAAAATGCTCCTTTCCCCGATGTATATCTGTGGGCCCTTACAGGACGTGACAATACTGCAGACAAGATGAGGTGATCTTCAGGCTGCCGGAAATATTGAAAGTGAGATCGATTTATCGATCGGTGGTGATCGAATACCTCCACTACCGCTACTTTAAAAGACCCTTCCATGTTGACTCAAACAAATCGATACATTTGAAAGGAAATGCCTCTGTTTCGAATCCTCTCTAATCTAAAATACTGTTTCAGCATACAGATGGTCCCCGTTTTCCACTGCGAACATCAGTGGGGAGAAGGATTAGCAGTGCTCTGAAAATTCAAGAATGAAAGCGAAAACTGATAAAGCTAGTTGTCTACGCGTAAAATTGCGACACCCAGGTCCCTGTCAACACGGACGTTCAGCAGTTTCTGTTGTATTTCTCCCCGTATTTCCACTAGTACTGTTCTTCCGAATCAATACCCTAATCCTCCACTTTCATATAAATCGATTAGAAGATGCCCAGCAGTTGGCCAGCATCTTTTCACGGATCAAAATTCGTACTCACCGAAATATTCTTTATTCGTCCATTTTGCTTCTATTCTTTGGCTGTCACAAATATTTATTTAAACAACAACATATCGTATACGCCCTAATTAATATAATTAGTTTAACAAAATATAAACCAAATAAAGAGAGTAAAATAATGAATTAATTTAAAATTTAATGAAAACCCAGAGGACATGAGATACAAAATATAAATAAATGTTCACAGAAGCATTTGGACTTTGACAGCAGTTGGTATTAGGCTCGATGGAGGCTGGTCTGGGGTGAGGACTGCTGCCCGCTGCCCGCAGACAGTCACCAAGTAGTTCAAGTATGTGTCAAGGATCTGAACATGAAGACAGGAATCTGTCAAAGAGATGTAGACCGTTGTTCTGGAACAGCACAAAAGTGTTGACCTGAGGGTGGACTCACCAGCAACATGTTTCGCAGAATGATGGTAAACAATTCTTTCTAATCATTAATTTTATTTTTATTGCAGTTACTATAATGGAGGGCGTTTCTTTGAGCCGAAAGCCTCTGGATGCTGAGTGTGTTTCCACTGCTTTTTTCTAAGCTTGTGCATGTTCATGGCCCATCTGGAGAGTCAGAATTTGGTAGCAGACAATGGTTTGTTTGTGGTGGGAGCAGCTGATGCCCTTACCTCTGAGGCATATAAGGGTGGAGAGCAAACAGCTGCCTTTAGTGTGGTTTTCTTGTTGATATACTCATGCTAGTCCACTCAGATGGATTGAGTGGACTAGCATGAGTAAGAAGAATTTCAGAATGGTGGTCAAAACAGATTTTGTGCTTAAATACAATGATAGATTCAGTGGACTTAAAGGTTATTGGAATGGAGGATTCGAAGAGAATCGGCCGGATGCTGGAGGATTGGGTTGCAGAAGAACACACTACAGCGAGATTTCTGCGGAATTATCGTCATACCCAATTGTTTTAGATATACCGCCATCTCTTGGAGCGTTTTGTTGAGCATTACTTAGTCAAGTACATGGTGGTAATTCGTGCGAGGATCTTAATTTTTAACATAGCAAATCAGATCTGATCCGTCTATGGGGGCACAGAAGGTTTGTCCTGGGTGCGTGAAGCGGGGGCAGGAAGAAGGGACGCAAGCTCTGGCGAGGCGAACCCAGATGTTACCTAAGCATACCAGGGAGGGCTCAATTTTTTTTTTTTTATTATAAAGGAGCATAAGGGTGACAGTTCAAGTTTGTAGGATAGACGAAGAGTAATGAGGGAGAAAATAGAACGACTTTCCCCCATGAATTTGAAAGATGGAGGACAGAAAGCCCCCTACCATTCACAAGGGTGGAAAGTATTTATGATGGTAGATGGTAGCCCACCAGGAGAAGGTTTGGATAAGGAGGTGGTGAGGAAAATGGGCAGTGACCTAGGTTTGAAAAAGGAGCAATTAAAGTTATAGGGCTAGAGCGCCTGTGTGGGGGTTTGGTTGCCATCTTGCAACTTGTGGCCAGAGGAACTCGACACGGACGCACTAGCCGGACTAGATGAAACCAGGGTCAGTAGTATCCCACACCATGCCGCCCAAGAAGTGTAGTCAGCATAGCGTCAGTAAAGGCTGTGAAAGGGCTTCTAAAATGGTTGCCTCCCAACTACGGTCATGTTTGGTGTGGGGGGGGGGTGAGCTGTTTTCAATTCAAATCGATCGACAGCAGCTCCTTCAAGCCACCAACTCGCTGCGTCCGTAATGCACTGCTGGGGTGCATAAAGTCCCGCATTTCATCGTAAAGTGCCTCAGTCCACATGTTCTTGATCCTCTGCTCTACTTGTTCAACTCCATCCTCTCTCATAGAGTGCTTCCTATATCCTGGAGTAAATACGCTCTCGCCCCACTACCAAAAGTTCGACTACCAAGCCAGCCGAAGCACTATAGACCGATATCCACTGCATCCACGCTTCTAAAGCTATTGGAAAAAAAAGTCCTCTTTCCGCACATAAAACGCCATCTTCTTCCACAACCACCAAAGTAACTCCATTATGTTTTTTCCTTAATAGATCAACTTTCTCCAACCTTCCGGCAGTCCAAACGGCACTTCTAAATGCATTTGAGCTCAGAGCAGAAAGAGCGGTTGTTAATGCGAAGCTGCTTTTGATAACCTCAATATCACAGCCCTTTTGAATCTGCTGGCCAATTTCTTCCGGATAAAAGGTGACGCTTTCGCTTTTCTGCACTCGCTCCTCTGGAATAGAACAGTGTACCTCACTCATCGCAACCTCTCCTATACCCGATCCATCAATGCAGGTGTGCCACAAGGTGGAGTTTTATCGAGGCTACTATTTACCGCCCTCCTTATTCCTTTTGTTTGTAACAGAGATAGTGTTATCACGTGCGCCATAAAGTTCCTAACGGAAATAACGCCATCAGCCGACAGAGGAGTGATCACAGAGGGCAGACAGAGGGGTGGACTCTTGTTATCCACCAGATCCACAACAAATACACACTAGTCAGTCGCACACCTATCACACCTACATGTACACAATACATTTCATAATTTTTCTTCCTTCTCTCTCTCTCTCTCATTCATTCCCGCAATATATTCAGGGTGCTGTTGTTGTAGGATTTTTAGGAGCATCAGCGACTAAGGCCATGTTGCTCCGTGTATATTGTCTGTAAATTGCGTATGTTCAGAGGTCGATGTTTTGTTTGCTGGAAGAAAAACCCGAGTTTCCGGGAGAAAAAAACCATGCTATCTGAGACTGCCTAACTCAGCCACGTTGCGAAAAAGCTCATAAAAATTCTTCACGTCATCGACGGGACTCGAACTCAGGCCTTTTCCACATTTAGGATGCACATATACAGACAAACACTTGGCGTTCACACCTCCATTTGTCACCTTTCACTTATTGTTACAAATAAACGAAAGCACTGCACCCCCCCCCCCAAAAAAAAAACATAGCACTCATTTGGTCACCGCCAAATAGTTTACACGTATGACCAAATTATTCACACCACACACGTACTCATCTTAACTTGAGTATTTAATTATTATTTTTTCTTTTTTTCCGATTCACTTTACTCATTCACAGAATTAACAGGTGGGGAAGAAGTGTTAAGGGGTAAGGCACTAAAATTGGATACATTTTAGGGAGGGATGAAAGAGTGTTATTTTGGAATGAATGAGGCATTTTAGTTGGAAAAAGAGGATGAGGCAGTCCTCCTTCAATGCCTCATTGGGACTAGACCTCAAGAGATTAGAAAGGTTAGCGTAATAGAATATAGTCCCCCGGGGACGTATTTTGAGGGTGAGCTTTAAATTTACTGAACGTTAGGGAAGCAAATGGAACTTACTTGTACGTTTCAAGGTGGGGAATCTAATAGTGAGCTTTATTTGTTCCTCCGACCAATGTAGAAAATGTTATATTCAATTAAAGTGTGGAGGATTGATGAGTCTTTTGATATTTTAAATTAGAGATACAGGACTAGGGTTTTGGGGTCAAATTAGTAGTTTTTTTTGTAGATGCTAATTATGAACATAAGGGTGTTTCTGTCCAGATATTACCTCAGAAGTGAGATGTTTCCAGAATTAGATGCCTCTGTGACTGTGATTGGCTAAGGGGAAGGAGGGATGTCTTTGTGGATATAGATGGTAAGGTAAGGGGTAAAAGTTATTTTAAGTTGTCTAGAAAGGGGTATTTGGGGGAGGCGAATCTATTGATGTGATTTTCACTGTCTGAAAATAATTCGTTGGAGAGTTTTAGATAAAAGTACATGGGAAAAAATCTATTCTAGGGTTAACGTGGGGAGGAGGGGGAATTGCAAAATATCTTAACTTAATAAAATTTGAGTATTGTACGGCAAAATATCTTGTAGGGGGGTTTCCGGTGCTCTTTATACAGATGCATTCTGAATTTCATTATCTTTCTTCCTTTCACACACAGATGCAGACAATATACAAGACTGTACCCCGCTGTCACAACACACATATAGTTATATGAACACACCAAAATTCATTCACTCATTCATTCTCAGACTCAGATTACATTTAGTTTTATACACAAAGCATTTACTCATTCACTACACCCAGTTCACTGCACGCATTCGAACTGAGACACAGAAGATGCTCACACCTTTCACTATAAATGGATGGATGCATTGCTGACATCCATCCATTTATAGATATGTTAATGGAAAAGGCGGAACTGTAGATTCATTAACATTTTCATATTGGCCCTCTTGGGTAGCACAGTTGGTAGAATAACCATCCTCCCCACATCGGGTGGAATAGACCCAAGTTCGAATCCTGTCGGTGATGGAAGGGATTTTTATAGGTCTTTTTCACAAGGTGGCTAAGTTAGTCGGTCTCAGGCGAGGGTAGCATGGTTTTTTTCTTCCGAAAACTTAGCTTTTTCGTACAGCAAACAGAAAATCGACACGTAATTCACCACAGTTCGTGTATTGTGATCAATTTGAAGAGGAACGAAATTCAGTGCGTAAAATACCTTCTGGTATTTGGAGAGTGAGCCAAAAAAAAGACCAAATTCGAGTTTTTAATTCAGCAGAACAGGCAAACCTGCCATATTATACAAACAGAAGTGTAATCTAATACCTTATAGCCTTAATCGATTTGTTAAAACAGAAAATCTGCAAATCAAAAAAGAAAACCACACGCAAAAGCAAATAGTGTTCGTTCTTGTTATGTTTCATGAGCCCGGCTAAGTTGGCGAAAATTTTGATATTTGAATAGGGCACAAAATTAGTTATGTACCCATCGGTCCTCGCATCACCGTCAGTTTGGAATTCACGGCTCTACTCCACCAAAGAAAACGAACATCTTGGAAGCATCTGGTGGTATCGACGGGGAATGCCGACCCTTGCGGGCGGTAAATAAAATTACCACCAATAAACTCAACAGGGGAGAGGTTCTGACAACCACTCTCACGCCACAAGGTACAATAACCACTACCTGGGAGCAGTCAATTAATAATATACTCAATACAATTTTCCAGCCACCAATCTCTGACCTCACACCAATATAAGCCAAACTGAGTGCCTCCAATGATTGCTAAACCACTCAGGAAACCGAAGAGCCCTTCACCCTGGGGAGGAACTTCATCGAGAAGTATTGAAATTCAAGGATAGGAAATTCCTAGGTCCTGACCTTCTGGAGCCCGAGATTGTCAGAAGAGTAGCAGACTAGAAACCATACTTACTGCTGAATCTTTTCAACCACTGTGTGGCAAAAGGATTCTTTCCACTTGATTGGAAAACAGCTAATCTTCGACTTCTCAAGAATCGGAATAAACCGCCACAACAGCCAACATCATACAGACCAATCGCCCTCCTAACTGTTCTCAGCAAACTCTTAGAGAGACTCATCTTCAGAATTCACAAATATTATACAAACACAAACCTACAGGCTGACAACCAGTATGGATTCCGTCAGGGGCGCTCGACAGTAGACGCACTAAATAACCTGATATCATCTGCTCAATCCACACCTGAAAAACACTTCCTTGTAATTGCAGTCGCCTTCGCCGGGGCGTTCGACTCACTTTGGTGGCCGAGCGTCCTTGGCAGACTCAGACAAGCACAGATTCCTCAAAATCTCCACTCCGGCATTAAAAGCTATCTATGTGAGAGATCTGTCAGTGTAGAGACTCCCTATTCCAGGACGATCAGAAAGATCCACAGGACTTGGGCCTAGGACCAACTTTATGGAACATTGTCCTTGATGAGTTCTTAAATCAAGACCTTTGGCATGTTAAGTCCCAAGCCTACGCAGACGATTTGATCCTATCCGTTCCTGCCAGCTCAAGGGCCCAGCTTGGAATTTCTGCTAACTGAGCACTCTCGCTCCTCCAGGAGTTGGCTACCCAGCACAACCTGACAATCTCGCCTGAGGAAACCTCCAGCATCCTTCTGAAAGGGAACCTAAGCTCAACCAGACCACCGTAGATTAAGATCAGTGGCACAACCATCACGCGCCGCACCCAGCGTAAGCACCTTGGTGTAATCCTGGACTCAAAATTGTCCTTCCTCCCACATCTACAGTATATCCAAAAGAAGATAAGAAATTACATATGGCAAGGGTCTCCGGCAGGGACTGGAGGTTAAAACCGACGTACGCTAGCCCTGTTTTACAAATCAGTATTTATTCTCATGTGCCATCTCATGTGCTGCAGGGGTCTGATATCACCGGGAAACTATTGTCACAAATCAGAAGAAATTATCCACCATTCAAAGAGCAATACTACTTACCATCACCAGAGCCTGCTGCACGGTGAGTCCAAGTCCTCGCTGGAGTCCTCCCTCTGGACCTTGAAATGATTAGATGTAGTATCATCTAATTATTGCATCATCTGTGCAAAGGAACCTCCACTACGACCATTGGATTCACCACCAACCCAGCAATCAGTCGCAAGACAGAGAAAAGGCGCCTTCTTGCTCACCTGCAGCAGGCCTGGCAGGACAGATGGACGACATTCACTAAGGAAGCAGTTACAAAGAAATTCATCCCTGAAGTAACGTTCGCGATACCAAAAGCCCCTAGGTGGTTTTCCCCTGACCTGTACATAACATACCTCCATACAGATCATGGATCGATACCAGAAAAATTAACGTCTCTGGGCATCACAGATGATCCGTGCTGCCAATGTGACACTGAAGAATCTTGGCAACGTATAATGTATGACTGTCCTGACTATAAAGACTCGAGATCTATTCTGATCACAAAGATTACTGATTTGCCAAAGGACCAAGAACATATACTAATTCATACCCATGACAATTATAAATATTCCACCACTTTTGCACAGGATGTCTTCAACAGATGAAGAACATTAAAGAGCCTTTTAAACCACCAAGGCCAATAACTTGAGACAAATTCTGGGCACCCCTCTCCAGTAGCATCAACTGCCAACCTCATTGAAGTTCAGTTGAACTGAAATTCACTTCCTTCATTCAAGTTCCATCGGGCTGCAATCTGCAGGCCAGATCAATCGGGACCTGATCCCACGCAAGACTCCAAACCCAGACATTGGAGACACCAGAAGCTTTTCTGCCACAAGCCACATTGGCAACCAAACCGAGCACTCTAACCTGGTTTTCTTTTACTCTCCTCCTCGGCCGGGGGAAGGAGACAGGTCCCTGTCTCCTTCTCTTGCCGCCCCTTTCTTCCGCCTGGTGAGCCATGGATCTGCCTCACTGACTTTCTGGGTCGGTCGCCTTCTTTATCGTCCGCATACCTCTGTCTTCCCCCCACCCCAGCCTTCAGTTACTCCTCCCTTATCTGTCTAACTCACCAATTTATCAATTAATAACGTCCAAATTTAAACCGCGCTTACATAAACCTCTCTTGGCCTTTTATATTCTAGCGTTAACTCCCTCTTTTTTTTTTCACATAGGGCCTGTCAGAGAACAAAATGAAATCTATTGGGTACCTAACCTACCTCTCCGGGGTAAAGTGCAGTGAGCCACAACAGGGCCCAACAGCTAAATCGTCAGAAGAACAACGGAACACAACATTACACATCCTTCCACTCCCCACACACTTTTGAAATCTTTGGACTTCACAGAGTTCTGTGACAATGTTAACGCGGAGACAGTTAACACACTTTGCACTTTTGTCAGATCAGCCCTCTAGCTGGTAGAGTGGCTACGGCCGTTGTTTTTCCACCGTATCGAAAGGCGCTTGTTTACTGGCTTTCCCCCCTGTCACAATGTGGCAGAGTAGTCGATGTTAGCCAAGGGATTTTTTTCCTGGACCGCTAGCACCTGCTTTTTAAATATCTGTTCCCCTGAAATTTAAGTTCAAACCCAGACACGAGGAATTTCAATCTGGCTCCAATTGGAATATTTGAAAAGATTTTTCTGTGAGATAAGCGATTCAACATTTTCCCACCTGGTGATTGAAGAGGGGGTTGGTGATTTCGGCGAAGAATTATAAAAATGATTTCCCCAATAAAATTTGGTGAAGATGCTCCAAGTGTAGAAATCGAGTGGTGGGCTTGTAGTGTAAGGAGACCACGATTTGCATTGGGGAAACTCTAAGGATATTGCTGTTATTATTTTTTTTTTTTTTTGTTGTTGTTTCGGAGTGCTGTTGGGGATGAATAAAACAAAAGACGCAGAGAAGTGATGAGTTAAGGAGTGGAATGAATACGCGGGGAAAGAAAACGCCAGTTGGTGTCTTTCCCAATGTTGTATTTCGCTTCTTCGTGGCATTCGTTAGTCTTGGTGGTATAAAAAAAAAAAAAAACTATCTCTGAACCTGAACTATCGGATTAACTTGCTATCGTATGCCGACATGACCATGTAGTAGAGGAGATAACGGAGAAGGCTGTGCTTGAATATCTTTTATTAAATTTTACCACAGAATCCATTTATCTCTTCGGCTGTCCAAAACAAAAAAAAATTCGCGAGGCAATACTTCATCACTCCTTTGTATTAGCGCGTGTCCCCCCGCCTATTCCACTTCTCAATTTATATAAGAGTGATTTATGGAGAATTCCAGCCTTTGTTCTCGAGAATTGTACTTTAGTACCACTTGCTTGTTATCACACGTTCGAGTATTTTCTCAACTGCGAAACATTTCTCCGTGGCAGAAAGTTTTATCGAACAACAAAGTTGATCATCGGTTTTCTCCTTCGTTCTTTCAAGTTCCGCATCACGAAATATCCATGAAGATGGGCACTCCATCATTAAGTTACTGCGCTGATACAAATCCTAGAAACCAGTAATGCCTGCGTCCCTATATCTGCGACTGGGCCCTCATCTCTCTGTCACCCCTCATACCTTTCACCCACTTCTTCGTATACTGAATTCTCAAAAGTAAGCATTTTGTACTTAGAAGTCCACAGATGAGAAGGGGGTGGCTTTTTGACGTAAGTGCGACTCGCAGAAGCTGATAAATGACCTTGGCTCCACCTGAAGACTTCTGATTTACAGAAGTCGAAGAAATACAGAACTATTGAATTTCCTAATCATTCCCGAGTTACAAACACCCGACTTACAACAATCGTGCAGAGCTGCAAAATTTTCGTCTATTAATGAAAAGTGATTGATTGGACTATAATTCTACGTCACATTCCTTCGACCAATAAGATTGTTTCGGTAAAAAAAAAAAAAAAATACCGCCGATAGTTTATCGTCCATCGTACTGTACTTTTTCCCGAAAGGCAGATAACATACGACTTGAGAGAGAAATGATAATTGGAGATTCTGCCAAAAATAAATCTTTATTGACTGGCTGTTTTGATCCATCACATCCATCCCCCCTTTTATGCTAGAATTAAAATAAAAAATATATATTTCTAACTTTCGAAGATAGAGCTAAGAGATAGTGTTGTTTTTAAAGAAAACTGAATTATTGGATTCTACTTTCTGTTCTTCTGAACGTGGTGGATAATTAATCCTGTTCACTTCAGTTGCATTTGTTTGTTTTGATAATAAAAACACAGTCCGCGGGAGATTCATCCGTCCTGTACTGTAAAACGAGTGGTGGTTATAATTCGAGAGGAATTCCGTTTCGAAACAAGATGGTGGTCGCTGTTATTTCGATCCCCAGTCTTACTTTTAAGACCGAATTATGTCCTCCACCTATTCAGCGTTCTCTCGCTCACTGATCCCTCACATCTGTAAACTTGGTTTGGATTATACTCTAAAATTTATTAGGAATTTATGTGATGAAAGGCACTTTAGCGGGTGGGCTGTTCCTTTCAGAATTAATATAATGATTTAAATCTTTATGTAGGTATTCGATGAATATGCAGTCTTAATGTCCTCGCAAATTGGCAAAGAGAATAATTCAGTGCACCCTCTCTGTGTCTCTGCATTATCGATCCCCCGAAGAGTGTGCAGCCAGCGACTTCGCATCAGCAAAGCGAATTGATCGATATGGGAGCATGTTCAGAAGTACTGCGGGTGCAGCGCCTGGTCAATCTCCCTGTACGTCCGTAACGATTCAACAACTTTGCGCGAAGGATCTGGATTCATCAGCAAACAGAATTGCCGCTCCTTCTGCGCTACTTCCCCCTTTTCCGAAGAAAAGTGCGGCTTTGCATTCCGTTTGACAAATGAAAACCGTGGTCTGCCCTGACCCTGAACACATCGGGGGCTTTGTTTTTGGTGCGAACGTATTTCGACTAGCAGTACGTCTCTACAGACCCTTGCTATCGACCTGCGATGGTCCTTCTCGTCGCACGCCGCGTGTTTTCTTGCCACGCTTAATTAAGGCTACCAGCCTGGTCTGCAACTCGCAGGAAAAACACCGTCCCTTGCAGTGTCAACAACTGCATCAGCTGGTTACTTTGAACCGTTCTCACTGGCTAATTATCCTGAGCTAATATTATGCTATCAAATGGTTGGGATCAAACAACTTTCGGTGATGTCTCGAGGCACGTGAAGGATATTGGTTGTTGTTTGTCGCAGAATGAAAAGTTGGTGATCGCTGCCTTCAAGGGCATCAAGCAGCAACGATTTCTTTCAGAAGAAGAGGGGTGGCGAAGGAGAATGCACCTACGAAGAACTGTTGATAGTAAACTATCGTGGCAACGTGAATATCGTGGGAGTTGTCTTGAAATAACCAGTGAGGGAGGGAGAGAGACTGTGGTGAGATACAGTAATTGCTGGGATGGATATTGATTGCTATTTGACCCGTGTATTAACTAGTTTAGTTACGTTCCTCACTACGGTGATTGTTTTCAGGAACCTGATCAAGAATTTACTACCTGAGAAGAAGCAGTAGCTTCTTAAATTGATTTAAAGAAATCCGAAACGTTTAGGGATATCTAAGTAAGTCTTACATCCTCGAGCGTTATATTTCAGTTAATTATTTTTGGCCTGATCGAAAAAAAGTTACTTTTGTGCCAACAACAACTACATAAGGGGTGCAAAAGGTAACAGAAATAATAGTAGAGTACGAGCCTATACGCTCGCTTCTTAATAAAAGAAGGGGGTGAGGAGCAGAGCGGAAGGGGGGGGATAAGTGAAGACGTGACGATAATGCCCCATCATCTCCTCGTATTGTCTCTAAGCTCTTTTACTCTTCTACCCAGAAGCCCCCTCCGGAAGTTGCCGTGGCTAATAAAGTTGTAATTACGCCCTCTGTTGTCAAATTAATTAAGAAAGAAGACGGGCGTTAGGGCTTTCATTAAATTATTGGGTGTCGTTAATTACGAAGATGACGTAAGTCGCATGACGGGAAAGGTCGTTAAGAGCCGGGAAAAACTTTACGGACACGTGCTAACGAATGCGTTCTGTCGGATACTTTTAATTCCTTCTAAGCCACCCTTGTCACTGGCTGTTGTCGGTAGTACTAATAGGAGTTGAGATAAGGGGACAATGACGATCGCTAAGGAAACATGACACAAAACAGACACAAAGATGTATTATTATGTCTACCTTCCTTGTTTCCTTTTTTGCCTAAGACAGAAGAGCGCCCCTGAAAGGAACGCTAATAGTGTCTTGAGAAGATGGATTAGATCTCTCTCTCTACACTGCCTGATTCGCAACAGGATCTTTACAAGATAGACACTTATTAGAAAGTTTACTCAGAATATGAAATGACACATTTCAGCGTTTTCCTCCTCGCCACGTTTTGCGAAGGGTGCAAAGTTTGTTAGAAAGTCTTCAGGTGCTTCTAAAAGAGTAATAACAAAATTTCTACTGCAAGACGTGCTTGCACTCCTCCATCAATCATTGCTGCAGTCAGTAATTATTTTTAACAACTCAGTCCACTTCACGAGGGATCGTTCTAAGGTCGCTTTCGAGGGGAGGCCGATTTTATAAACAACTTCGAGATTCCTCCGATTCCACGGATGTTAAGCATTCTGAGAAATATAAGTTTTCTTAAGTATTTAGAGTCCATAGCGGGGGAAGATATCTATCACATTTGCTGTTTTGAGCCAGACACGAGCCCGAAATAACAGCTGTTCTTGTAGAATATGATTCAATTTTCAGAGAAACTGCAGCGATGAATCGCACATCTTAAAACTGTTTTGCTAATGCGCAGAACTGTGGGTTAGAAGGGGCGAAAACGTCAAAGAAATATGAAGCATGTCTGCATCAATTAGGTGTTTTGGAAGTGGTAACATCTGAGAGCATTTCAACACGCGCCCGCACACACCGGTTGTTAATTTTGTTTAAAAATGTCTCCAGAGAGCTCTCCAGCTAAAATGAAATCTTTCATAATGGGTGAATAATTTACGCGTTGTCAGGAGCAGCATCACGTGTAAATTTTCTTCCACTGAACAGCTGGATTTTTACTCGGGGAAACCTCAAATATTCGGTTCCCTTTGCGTTGCGATGTGTGGTCTTTTAAGATACAACACGTGTTCTTAAAGAAATGCGATAATTGGAAGTTGTTTTTTCTGTATTTGCTTTCGTACGACTTGGAAACCCTATTGTTATTGGTTGCTGTTTTTTACGTCCCTCCCTTCGGCCCCCCGTCTGCTCCGAGACTCCCTATCGTTATAATGGTTGAAATAGATGAAGAGAGTGGCCCCAGGGCAGCACCGCTCTACAAGAAACTTTACTTTGCCTCCTTTAATCTTTAATGCTGGCTAAGGCACCTTAACTGCACAACCGGTCTTAATTGCGAGGCATCTTCCTTCGTAATCTGCCGTAGATGTGACGAGCAGAGAGCGTCTTAGAAGCATTAATTTACCCACTCCCCGCGGGCGACATAAAACCAGAAGAGAAAAGCGGTGATAAATAGGCGCTCTCAGCTCGGAGGGATGGTTTCCACATGCATGTTCTCCGCTTAATAATGTCGGCCACGCCTGCAGCCTGATGCAGGGATGGAATGAAAAAGAAGTGTCGGCGAAAGTGAGGCTTAAACCCACCTTTATTGCGTTGTGTACTCCGGCAAAAACTGTGTCGTATTTTGAGGCTTTTACTCTCCATCGCACTGTTTCAGTGCCCAGTTCATCTGTCTTCCACAGCAGCAGCGCACTGTGATTCCACCAGCTATTAGCATTGCTGCTTGCAGTTGGTTATCTGAGTTAGTTTAAACAGAATCCCTGAGGCAGTACTTGTGTTGTGTTTTCGTAAGTGTTGAAAGGTCTCCGGGCTTTCATTTCCGGTTGCCAACGTACCAAACTGAGAGAACTTAAAGAAATGCACATAAGAAACTTACTCTAAGAAGTGGACTCGATAACTTTTTTTCTTTTGTGGCTTTATTATAATTAGTGGAGCTCCGAGCACATTCGTAAACATTTGGGATTGACCGGGAACAGTTATGTCGTCAGCCAGTAATAAGAAGTTGAGCAGAGCCTTCATAAGAAGAGCGCATCCTT
This sequence comes from Mastigoproctus giganteus, assembly GCF_048544385.1. Taxonomy (NCBI): domain Eukaryota; kingdom Metazoa; phylum Arthropoda; class Arachnida; order Uropygi; family Thelyphonidae; genus Mastigoproctus; species Mastigoproctus giganteus. The sequence continues at coordinate 8,937,078 of NC_143576.1, read as the reverse complement.
CCCCCATCCTCTTCTTCCACCCGAGTTTCAGATATCCATCTTGTTCGGCCTCCAACGCAGCTGAGCCTCCGGAAGGGAGACAAAGTAAATTAAAAGTCTTCTTTTCTTTTATTGCGTTCCCAATCCCCTTTTATATTTGCTCGCCCCACGTCATTAGAGCGGTTTTTATTTACATAACTCTTCGGCACACACAACGCGTGTGCATTGCTAGGCAACGACAATCGGCTACATTGTTTAACACGTGTCTCCCGTTGCCATTTTTAACTATACTTAATTTTCCGGGAGAATTACAGGACGCTGTTACTGGCTGCTCCGGCCCTCACAATCGAACGCAGCGTTTCCCAGTGACTCTCTCGCATTCTGTCGTTATTTTCCACGTGTCATTTTTGTTGTCGGCGGAGGATCCTCTCGCTGCTCGCTTTATTTCCTCCGAAAATTAATATTTGAACACGGAGTTTCTTCTGCTGGCGAATGTTTTTTCCTAACTAAGCTGGTTTCTCTTTGTTTTGATGCGATGGAGATGTTTATTTGCAGGGATGTTTTCATCCGAAAATTGGCTCTCTCTAAAGTTCACCGACATTAAATGAACTGGACATGGGCTGTCACAACCCGTGTAGAATGTCTAACCATAACCGGAATGAAACGAAAAATCAATTTTTTTACACTCTTATAAAGCTACGAAGTGTCAAACCAATTCTCACGCTTCGTTTAAAACATTATTTTTTCTTTACAGTGACGAAATATAATCGGCCGATTATAGCCACATGGGCAGTAAAAGTTGTGTCACAATCTTCTTCTTCAAGAGGAGTATTTCCATTTACAGTGAGTTTCTTCAGCCTACAAGTTATTTTTGGTAGCAATTTTTCCCCACCACAAAATGCGGTTCAAGGAGTCTTGATCAGTTCAACCTCGGGCTATCATCCATCCATGTCCTCCAAGGTCTTCCTGTTCTCCTTCTTCCTGGAGGTATCCATACTTGCATCCGTTTTACATGTCCATGTCATTTTAAACGCGTTTCTTCGACAGTATCAATATTATTCTTTTTCACTTCCATTTTCCTTCTGTCTTCATTCCGTTTCTGTCTCTTCCAGAAGTTCTTGATGAGCGTCTCCAAAAATCTATTTCTGTGGAGAGAAATTTATTTTCTCCTCGCCTATTGAAATTCCCGGTTTCTGTTCCATACTATAAACGACTTTGTACAATCCTTTGAAATATAAGTTTCTTTGTTTTATTTATAATATTTCTGGTCCATAGAACAGAATTTAGCAAGCCAATAGCCTTTCTGCCATTTGAAATTCTCGTATTGATCTCGGTTTGGTGTGATCAGTTGCTTTTTAAGATTGCTACCAAATATTGGAATTTATCAACTCGTTTGATTTGAAAACCTTCAATATTTAGAATGGTGTCACAATACTCGCGAAAAATTTTAATCTCATAACATGTATTTAGAAAAAAGTTCCTTACGTTGTTCTGACCTTTGATCTTATGGACATAAATGACTGACTAGCAAGAAAGCGACTGTAGTTTTCGTCATATCTGATTTTAATTACTACGGAGGGGAAACAAGCTCTTCATCCACTCTCTTATGATCGAATATTGCCTTTTTGGGTTTCCACCTGTTACAAGTATTGCTCTGTGGACTGCAGAGCACGATCAGCTGAGCTGAGAAAGACGTGACTCAAATCTCAAACGGTGCGTGTGCTGTAGTCCTTAGTGCCTTATGCACTTTGAGAAATGGCACTTAGTATTATATATTTAGGGACTTTCGATTTTGAAAATGTATCTGTGAGGTATCCGGATACATATTTACTTTGGTCGATACAGAAAGTGGAACTTGCAGTATCACTGCATATAACGCATTGTCTCATAGGTATCACCTCATGAAAGGAAAATAGGTATGCATTTCATATTTATGATTATAATAATTAGCGTTAAATTTCGAAATTTCTGCGCTTTAATTTTATTTTTATTGACCTCAGAACTGGCATGATTGCTACTCCATTTTCAGAGATTGTTGCTGTAGATGAGTTAGTGCATCTTTGACACAGATGTTTTCCAGTATATACATTGAGTACAATACCACAGCCTCCATTATTTTTTTCCATGTGAATATTCTCTTATAAAATGTTACAAGAAAGATACTTTTGTCCCTCGGTGAAAATGCTTTGAACTTTTTTGTAAATATCATCAGCAACTAAAACTCGTTATATTTAGAGACTAAACGATAGCAAAAGGCTGTTTTTAGATTGTTGTTTCTTATTAATTTCCCCCAGCTTTAATCTGTAGATATTTTACATTTTGATATTCTTTTGGATGCCACAGAGATACTTGAGAACAATGCTAGCATTTCGATACTGACATCAAGTTAGAGTTGTGTATAAATGTTAAGAAAAACCTCAAAAAAGTAAGAAATAAAATGCAGAAAAGGAATAAAAGCATCATACTCGCTTGACTTTACATTGATATTTATAAATAATATTGTAAATCATTCGTTTTAAAACTGGTAACCATCAAGAAATCCCTCTTTTGATTTGGAAAAGCTGCACACGTGTAGGCGATTATATATATATATATATAAAGTACTGTAAAATCCCTCCTTGCTCTAATGGGTAATACTGTATGAAGCCTCAACCCTTTCAGTCAATAACGATTTCCCAAAACCTCATATTTAGCGCAGTCTCCACTGCTAACTATTTAGTACAAAAATTCAAAAAAAAAAATGACTGTTTATTTTCCCCGAATTTTTTCAATAAAATATTTAGTTTTACGTATTTTGTAATTTTTGCTCACCTTCGCTTGCTTTCCATAATATATTAGTAGTTTGTGTGCACAAAGGAGATTGATTAAAAAAAAAAAAATGAGCGCAACTGTTATAGATCAATTATTTGAAAACTGCCAGATCGTTACTCTGCAATGGATAAGGGTATGGCAGTGAAGTGATCTTCACAGGGTTGCAAAAATGGTAATAATATACAGTATATATATACGTATGGGGAATTATGCACTTGTTCCGGATGAAACAGAAGAGTCAATTTTATAGTTCTGGCATCAATATATTATATATATAGCTAGTCAATTTTATCAAAACAGTAAAATTCACCACTCAGCTGACTTTCAGCAGTGGTTTCTACATTATGTAACGATTTTATGCGACGTTTAGCAATAAGCGAACAGAAAAGAGGGATCATATCGTGTTGTTTGTGCTTGTAGGAGGCTCTTTAATCACCGTTGTTTAGGCAGTGCCCCCTTCTCGAAGAGAATAATGGCTCGAGTAAAAAACCCATTAAATCTTATTTACTAAGTTAGCAAAAACAGAGCTTAAAGGAATATTTACGTCGTCAGCCATTTTATTTGGGTTAATATGCGGCGTAAAAATTTATTCCTGCGATCACGTGGTTAGTTTTACATGTTTAATCGCATCTCGATGGAGAGAGCCACATTATCGAAAAGCGCTCTGCATATTCCAGCGAGTTCATTGTGGAAAAGAAAAAGAAAAGAGAGTTGCAAAGCCGCGCTTGGATGACTACGGATGCAGAATTTTGTTATCTTTAATTAAGCGAGAAGAAACCGGAAAATATATAGGTACACTGGGTGGGAAAATGATGCTGATCGCGTCACTTGAAACAGTATCAGTAAGACACCATATAGATTAAGAACAAGAGAAACATTAGAACTCCGAGAGGCACGTGCGGTTCGCAGCCACAACCAAATGAATCATCAAACCACAAGTTCGCAGTTTCAAATTTGCAAAATAATTTTAAAATTTTTGGAGTTCAAATTTTTAAATAATATATGTATCACGATGTTACTTAGTAACACTGCGATAAGTATTATTAATTGCATTTTATATTACAATATACACTACAATAAACAAACATTTTTAAAACAGAAAGATATTTTCCTAAACGTTATTAAAATATAATTATTGTAGAGATTTGAATCGCAAAATAGTGATTTGATTCTATTAACAATAAATATAATAACGCCAAAATAGGTTTTAAATAAATAATTAAATAGTAAAGATAATAATGAGGTTACATATATTTGAGCTGTTTGAGAAATTTTGGATAAGTAATAAAAGGATCTACAGTTCCTTCTTACTTGTGATGCGTTAAACGAGATTTATGAAAAATATATTGATTAATCTGCATATGAGTCTTCACTTTTATGCTGCTGATTGGTTATACTTTCGGTTTTCTAACAAGAGCTTTGATTTTAAGTAAAATTTAAGTTAAATAAGAGCTGCTTGTTTTGATATTGAACCGTACAATGTCCCTTTTAATATTTCCATCGTTTAATTTCCACAGAGATCGATTGCCTCATGCTCTGTGTGCAATTCAGACACAACTGAGAGCTCTAAAACACGTTATGTCGGACATAAAGAATTCAATTGAAGCAATACCGGAAATTTCAAACATTCATCGTTTAATTTTTTCACTTATTCTTATTTATTTTTCTGCGCGAAAAAAGAGGAAACCTCGGAGGCTATGTTAAAACCTCAATTATTATTCATATCCCTGTTCCCACATGCTGCGAGCATCAGCTTTGGGCGAGATAATTACAAAGACCCAGCGTCTATTGATTTTTCTGCTTCTCCAGCGTCCTTCCAGCGTCTGTTCTTCCTCCAGAGACTCGGGCGCAATTCCACGTGGCTGACGACGGCAGAAATCCCGCGCTAGAGAAGTGGGTTACATGTGGACGAAAGGGACATTAACTTTTTATTGTCCATTTGGCTTCCGGTAGATCGGGACGGATTAGAGGGGGCGCTACTGTCGAATATCCTCGCTGTTGATCTCGCAGAAATTCCCCGAGGGGAAGGTGACAAGTCGGGGAGAAAATGAAAATACAGACAACCACCATTTCGGTTCAGTGACCGAATTTAGGATTGCAAACCTAAATGGAAAAATTGGATGGATGCTGAGGACTCTTCCTACTCTAGTTTATCAGACAATGGGAAATTAAATTAGCGCAGCAAACAACGATAGATATCGACTCTCGTGTAGTCCGAAGAAGAAATGAAAACTTGCAGAGGATTACCTTCGGTGGCCTACTTAATGATGGTATAGTAGTACGTGGCTTTGGGAAGTTGGTTTTGTTTCGTTTATAGAGAGATGAGTCTCGTTCTTCGCTTTTCCAGCTATGGAATAGTCCGAGAATTATTCTTAAATTGGGTGAACAATCTGTGATTTCTTTGACAGCAGTCGGCTTTCAATACTGTTGCTTTGATGCCAGTCCTACAAAAAAAAAGCAGAGTTTGAACATTTTAATAACGAAAGAAATTTGCATTATGGTACACAATTATAATTGATGCAAACTTGAACAAATTTAGAAGCAAGTAATTCTGAAACGAATGCTCGCAATAAGTTTTTAATTCACCCAGTTAAGTTCCCATCCTTGTTAGGAACTCCACCCCAACGTAAACTACACCACTCTGCGTGGTTTTTGATGTTTGTAAACTAACAGCTGTTTTTAACTCAGTTTTTGCGAGAAATGTTATTCATTTTTTTCAATGACGCACTATTTTTTCACGAATCCCTTAAGTTGATGTCTCGAGTTGTGTTATTGAATGTATTAAGTTAGGAGTAAAAATGCTGGTAATTTGTAAACTAAATCTTCGCATGTTGACAACACCGCCTCCAGTCATTTGTTTCTTGACCTTGAGAACTCCATGCTGTATTTATCAGCGTGAGCTCAGCTTATTTTTGAGGTTATCGTCTCAAACTTTTGCTGAAAGTTGAATAAAATGTCTTCCAAGTGTTCGAACAATCTGAATTTATTTTGTTATATTTGTGGAAGTTGCGTAGTCCTCAAGCAAAGACAAGATATTACAGAATTTGTAAAAAATGTGTATTCTACTTATCTTTGAGTGAAACTAAGATAAACAATGGGCTCCGCATAAAGCATTGAGATTGTAATAAAATGGTAAAAAGAAGACCATGGCATTTACTAGTCTAATGATTTGGGGGAAGCATACAAATCATTGTGATGACTGTTAAGTTTGCTTAGTTAATGTAGAGGGATACAATGCAAAGAGTAAAAGGGCATTGTGTATCCCAAGTTCCATCTACCATTAGGCCGGTTCCACATGGAGATAACCTGCCAATTTCTTGCCTCCATTTATAGCTTCAGGTCTGTTGTTGACAACTTCTTCGGGAACAACAAGGATCCAGACCACAAGAATATAGTTAAAAATATGTTGGCAAACTACAAGTGTAAAAAAAGTAAATTTTTTACTCTGCCACATCTATTACTCGCAGAAAATCTAGGAAGTACTAGTGAAAAACAGAGTGAGAGGTTTCACCAGGACATTAAATGATATGGAGATGAGGTACTAAGAGAGGTGGAATATCAACACGAGGGCTGATCATTTCTAGATGGTGAAGAGGGACTGTGAAGTAGAAAGATCTGCAAGAAAATCAATGAAACGAAAACTTGGCCCATCGTAGATAAGTTTTTAAATGAAAGGTGAGTGTTCAGTGGACTTTGTACCACACTCCCTTTTCAATAGTGTTTTCAACATGTATTTAAATATAAAAGTCTAATAAAAAAAGTAGTGCACGAATTCTGCCAAAATTGTGAAAAATGAAATTTCTTCGGCGAGTTTTAAAGAAACGTAACCCGAAGTGATGGAAAGAAACGGAAATAATTTTTGAAATGAGCATTAGAAAATGATTCAGAAATACTTTCTGAGAAAACATCGGTGATTTGTTTTCTCAAAATGGTGTTATTTACCTCCTCTTAGATCGGGTCTGATTCCTGCACTGCCTTGAAGTCTTGAGTGCCTCTACTTGTGCACATTGGAGGACAGGGCTGTCTTGCACGGGCTTATCTGTCCGTCCCGGGACCCCCAAGAAGGATTTCGTAATTGACAGCAAGCGGACTAACTAGTCTAGCGATGGTCTTCATTGGCCACGTAGCCAAAAATGTGCGTTCCATTTTAATGTTTTCAAAGTGACTCTTTCCGTTGGGTACTCCCGATTAGGGCCAGATTAAGGTCCTTGTAGGCCACAGACTTCCGTTTTTAGGTGTACGTATATTTATATCGAACAGTGGCAGATATGCCAAAATAACTGACCAGCTAACGAACAGATTTTGGCTGTTTACTTTGCTCTAATGATGTTCCTTTGTCTTCGGAATGATTGGTGAAGTGGGGCGTTCTTTTCCAAGCTAAAGCTGACATCTAATTCATTGGTCGGGGACCAATAAATTAGATGACAACGCTTGCTTTCCCCTGTATATGAATGTATTCAGTTTATACAATCAATTTACTCAATTGAATGCGCACATCCTTGCTATATATAAAAATACATTATTCTTTTATAGTTTTTTTCATTAAATTGAAAAAAAAAAAAACCTTCTCAGATTTATTTCGTAGGCCTTTTTGGTATCTATAAGCAGTACAGAGTGCCTGCTGAAGAACGTGGCCCCCGGCTCATCAATGAAATCGTTCGGATCCTTTTTTGAGCATTCTGTATATGTGCATAATTTTTCATGTAATAAAAATAATACTTATTACCGGAAATTTAACAAAAAATGCGTACTAGTGGGTTCTTTATATTGTTTCAGATATTAATCAAAAGAGAGGAGACCCTCAATGGCTTCAAAATTAAAAAGCCCCAATAGGAGGAGTGGCGTTATTCCTCTTTCTTTCTCTCTGCCATCCTATGGACTCACCTGCAGATCATCTTGGCATTACATGTGGTTTCTTAATCCACTTATAATCCCCCATTTACTACTCTTAATCTCGCTAGCTGCTTACTACACTATTAAGACGTTATTTGCCACCATTTCTGAATTACCCGACTTCATATATCAGTTCTAATCACAGCGTGCTCTGTTCGAAATCGATTTTACTCTATAAAGACGTTAATGAGTTCTATTGGGCATTCTCTGCCTTACTCCGAAGCCTAATATACTTATTATTTTAAGAGTACGCATCTTATTTAAAGATCCATTGCAAGATCATCTAGACAAGACTGCAGCAATAATTCAGACACAGCATGGGTTTGTTAAGGGAAATTCTTGTCTGACAAATTTGATAGGATATTATGGTGTGGTTACAAAGGAACTGGATGCAAAAAATAATTTTGATATCATATATTTGGATTTCAGAAACGCTTTTGACACTGTTGCGCATAGAAAACTATTGTACAAATTGGAGCAGAATGGTATTAAGGGTAAGTTGCTACAATGGATAAAACGATGGTTAAGTGGGAGAAGACAGAGGGTGGTAATCAATGGGTGCTGCTCTTCTTGGACTAATGTTATTAGTTGAGTCCCACAGGGTTCGGTGTTAGTTCCACTGTTGTTTTGTATATTTATCAATGATATTGATGAAGGTATATCAGGCTTAATGTCGAAGTTTGCAGATGATACAAAGGTTGGCAGGGTTGTTAATGACAGTAATGGCAGTGTGCTACTGCAACAGGATCTAGAAAATTTGGGCAGATGGGCTAAGAAGTGGCAACTGAAGTTTAACCTTGACAAATGCAAAGTACTGCATATGGGTAGAAGTAGCCCCAGAGAAACGTACCAACTGTGTGGTACTACAGTTAAGGTGGTAGAAAATGAAAAATACCTGGGAGTAATTGTGCAGTCAGATATGAAGTTTTCTGAGCAATGCAGACATGCTGCCAGAGCAGGTCATGGGGTTTTGTCAATGATATATAGGAATTTTGCTAGCAGGGAAAAGGAGGTCATTGTCCCTCTGTATAAGGCAATGGTCAGGCCACGCCTTGAGTACTGCGTACAGGTCTGGAGGCCTCATTTTAGAAAGGATGTAGATTTGCTTGAGCGTGTACAGAGAAGAGCAACACGATTGGTGAGGGGAATGAAGGGATTCTCTTACCAAGAGAGGCTTAAGTTCTGCAAATTGCAGTGGCTGGAGACTAGGCACCTGCGCGGTGATCTGATTGAGGTCTATAAGGCCTTGAATGGGTTGAGCACGCTGAATTCTGATGGGATCCTTCCACTTGTTCAGATTACGAACCTAAGGGGGCATAAATTCAAATTAAGAAAAGACAGATGTAGAATAGATGTGCGGAAATTTGCCTTTAGCCAACGTGTGGTTAATTGCTGGAACAAACTTCCATCTGTCGTTGTGGAAGTTGATAGGTTGAATAAATTTAAGGAGGAACTGGACAGGCATTTGGAGGGAATGGTGTGATTTTTTTTTTTTTTTTTTGACTGATGCTGCATAAGTTCATACATTTGCTTTCTTGCATCACATGCCAATACTAGTACTATTACTATTATTTATAGTAGTAGTTCAGTATAGATCAGAGTTGTGCTTCTGGTTTGTTGGCTTACTGTTAATGTTAGCCAATGCCGTTTAATACGCGACAGGCGAAGAATAGAACCAAACTGTATTCCGAGAAGACAGCCTTGGACCGGAGGAATATGGTCCATCCTTGTAAGAAGTTGCAGGTTTTTCACCTCACACAATACCCCAATGACCGAGTAAATAAATCTTTATTGTGGTACAGTTAAGTACACAGTGTCCCATCACGAGTGCCATGGTTAACCCGAAAATCCTGAACAACCTACGATTGCAGAATGGTGAAAGGGAACATCGAGATTTTCTGGTCTCACTATAGCTTGCCACTACTGCCGACACGAGGATACGGTACGCTTCAGCGTTGCACCAGTTGTTACACGTTAGCTGCCTAGGAAGGTATCGACAGATTCGTCAACCACATCTTCAAAATGTCACCACTGCCGTCGTCACTTGTGTACACCGCCGTTAAAGCCAAGAACTCCCTCATCTCTGTCTCTGAAAAGCAAAAGCTTCAGAAGTTGAATTATTTAGAAATTCAACAGATTTATTCAACAATATTTAGTTATGATTTTATCTTATAAAGATTAAAACAGACGGTGAAACCTTTTCTGTGGTCCCTTTACAATTTGTAAGCGTTAAGCGCACTGCCTGCTGGATAACGTAGTGGTGGATGCTTGGAGAGTCCACGTTTTTAATTTAAAATTCTACATTTTTCTTTTGCCTCATTCTAAACGAAACCCCGCTTTGCTGTAGGACCGGCGTCTGTCGATTCAGCTACTTCTTGTGAGGTTCTTGGAAATTCCGCAAGATGGCGACAGCATCCTTAGACAACTTCCCAAAGAGGAGGAAGTACATTGTGCAGTGGAGACATCGAGACTCGACAGATGTAGAACGTGTGCCGCGCTCTGAGCACGATTCCTCGGTTGTGGTGAGGAATTTTTTTTATCCGGATCCACCTAAGGATGTTGTTCCTCTCGAGGGGTTTTCCCGGATTCGAAGTGTTCGCTATTTAGACTGGAAACTCGCCTCTCGTTTTTCTGCAAGAACATGCAGAGTCTACCTCGTTGAGCACCCTCATCGAGGTCGAATAATTACCATTATGAGAAAGAAAGCGAAGGAAAATACGTCATTTCCTTTCCGCCATCGGGTTAATAAATCAAGCCCGAAGCAGGTGCAGCATCATCAGGGGTGCCTCTCCTTTGTTAGAGAGGAGCCAGAAAATTTTCTGCGTTGGGAAACACAGCGATGGACGATGCAGAGGGTGAAGTTGGCGAAATTTGATGAATTATTGAAGCCCGCCTTCGAATCCATCAATACCGAGAGACAGCCCCCCCCGGGTGTGTCCCCCATTTGGTGCGTCTGTTAAAGGGCCAAAGCGTTGCGGGGCTGATGGAAGTGTCGCATGCGTACTCGCGAGTGATGAATTGTTTTCAAACAAAGCGCCCTCTTCGGCACCTTGTTTACAATTGTTAATGGAGAGCGGAAGTGGCATCTGCATAAACAACGACCCGCAGGAACACGCGTGGAAGAGCGTTCTCTTCAGCTCGTGCACTTGTGTTTCATGAATCTTTCATTCCACCAGCCCGGCTAATTTATGCGCGACAACTCCATTCTTGCAGCCTGTCCGTGGCGTGTCTTCGCTCCGAGGGGGTGTCGCCAGAACGAATAAAGAAACGACAAAAAAAAGAAGATATTTTCCAACCGGGTGAGGGGGGGGAGGACATTTGAGTGCCAGTTCTCGCCGCTAATACCACGCGCGCCCCTTTTCACGATCTGTTCGCGTGTCTCAATAACTTACTTCGATGACGTGCGAGACTTCGCGCCATAACGCGAACGTTGGCGGGAATTACGGCCCGTAAACCCGGATCGGCCACGCATCCGAAACTGCGCATTTCTGCCGGCCATAAAATACGGAATTGTGCGATCCAAATAGAGCGATTGTCGCGTCGCAAGTGCTGACAGCCGCCCCGTAAAATTTTCCGACTCTAATTATACGGTGTTTTATGCGCCAACCAGAGGGGCGTGGTTGTTCGCACGCGATGGCATTTGCTCTCTCTCTCTCTCTCTCGAGCTCGGCTGCCGCGTTAGGGAAGCTGCGTAACTGCGGAGCCACGCGGTTTCCATTTTCCCAATGCGCGCGACGCGAAACTTTATATAAAGCGAGCTGCGCGCGAAAGTGTGTGTACATTTCGCCGTGCAGTTTCACGAGACCGGTTCTCCACGAGTTGTGACGCATCGGGTGTACCGCGTGAACAGCGCCACACGCACCACGCGCGGTGTGTGTGCACGGACTCGCAGTTGTCGAAGTGGTGATGTCGCGTGCAAAAAAGTGCTCGTCCCTCCCGGATAAATGAAACCGACGAAGGTGTTGTGCCGCCATTTGATACGCCGTTATGTGCACTTGTAAGTACTTTTCGATTGTTTGCGCGGAGAAGAGAGAGAGAGAGAGAGAGAGAGAGAGGGAGAGAGAGAGAGAGAGAGTGAGTCTTGTTGTTGTTGTTGTGTGCGCGCAGAGTGAAACTGGGCGAATCTGTGTGCGTGAGTTCTTCTTCTTCCTGTTCCATTACGCAGACGACAAGTCGTGTATTTCATTTTCGTCTTCTGCTTTATAAAAGCGTCGAAACAATTCCCGTTACTTCGCTCGTGCTCTCGGGTCGTTTGTTACTCGCAGTTGTCGTCTGACTACCATAAACACCAGTTAGTGTCAGCATCGGCACTAAATCATACTTCTTGCATTCACGAGGGGAAAGAGCGGAGTGCATCGCGAAAGCAGAACGTGCTTTGCATGTGTGCAGTCGAAGCTGCTGCTGTGGGTGTTTGTTTAGGGGAATTGCGCTTTTCTGCACCTCGTAAATACGAAAGGGGCAGCGAAAGTCTGTCTCGTATGCGCACCCGCGCAAAAGTACCTCCGTACGAAGTGTCGTAAATCGTGACTTTAGCTTTTATGCGAGGGTGGGCGACAGGGAAGGCTCGCTTTAATTCCGTTGCTAATTGTGATGGATGGCGGCCGCTTATGAAGATTATTTTTCACAAATTAAATATTACTGACACTACGGCTGGTCCGCGCGGGATGCGGCGGCCATGTGGGATAATGTGTCGCTAACTGCGCTTAATGGACGATATTAGAATAAATTACTAATTAACGCCCGCTTCCAGGTCCGGCCAAACGAAAAACACTCGCGCACATGAGAGGGTGCTGGCGTGGAAGGGCCGCTTCCGACACGCTGAAACATTCTCCAGAACCGAGGGTTCGTTTAAGGAAACGACCAGCAGGTGTGTCCCTACGACCCAGTGGGCGCCCACCCTCTTTTCGCAAAGCGGGCCACGATGAAAATCCGTGGTCAAAATGCACGAAAGGGCGCAAATGTCGAAGCTGAAATGTGATGAATTAATGCTTGAATTCTCATAATTAATGCCATTACGAACACGTCATCAAGATACGTCACCTGCGTATAAAATGTCATTAATGACGATATACGTCATTGTTCACACGTCATTATCTATACGTCGTTTGTGAGAATACACGTCGATGTTTGTGTAATTACTTACGTCATTAATGTAAACAGACGTCATCGATCGAAAAAATTAAGTTTAATACGAAAGCAGCGTTTAACTTAAGAATCTCCATCGGTCCACCTCTTCTGGGTATCAAAAGTTCGCTTCTTCTGAAGGGTCTCGTTTGCAGGTCATCGAACAGTTGACGTTGCCCATCTCTTTTAGATTATCCTCTCGGAAGTAATTGAAGTGCTTTGTATGGAGTGTTTAATCTCTACCGATCTTTTCACTATGATCTTTACATCCTCTCTTTGTCCTTCAAAGGTCCGTGGCACCCATCTTGGTAACGGTTGTCACAGATCCCCGCTACTTCCTTTGCAAATCCCTTTAATAAAGCTTCTCGTATTAATGCCACGCATCATCAGTCCTATTCCTTATCATATACCGAGAAACGGGACGTTGGCTAGTCAATCTTAAGCTAATTCGCAATAACTTTTTTACCATCAAATCTTCTCTTCTGCGTTACAAAATCCAAGTTTCAATGTCACCACTTTTCGCTGTCCCTCAACAGATGGAAGATGTGTCATTGACCGCTCTACTGAGAAAACTCGTCATGTCGCAGATGTAACAAAATCGGTGTGGTCTGTCGTAATATTTTAAACCGGGAAGCTGTTACTAAATAAACAGACGTGTGACGATGTCTAAAGGAAATCGTTTAATCTGCGCCGGAAGAGATGGTGGGTTCAGATTAAACGACTTCCTTTTGCACGTAGGAATTGTCACTTCGTGTTTATTTAGAAACTGGCCCACGTCATGACTTTCTCCACCGACACTTCCGCTGTCTGTTTGGGTGCCAAATCTATCGGCTCTGATGGACAGAGGTTCAATAATCAATCGCGCCAAGGCTTGGAAGAGCAGTTCGGTTCATCCAAGTTTAAATTTGAATGTTTCATTAATAAGTTCTATTATTTTATGAGATTAAATTTTTGTGGCTTTTTACGTACTCTAACATTTTCACGTCGCGTTGAGTTGTGTTCCCTTTCGCCTTAATATTACAGTCTGTGGACGAATGCACTCCCGAGTAATTTATCACTCCAGTCCATTTATCGTTATAAATTGAGGGTCAGGTGTTTGCGCGTGAGCACACAATTGCTTCACGCTTCGTACCCTGTGGTTCTTTTGATGTCGCTAATCAGTTCCTTTCATCTCGGGCCCCTCTCTTTCTACCACGTCCAGTTAACTGGAAGTTTGCGAGTGGGTCAACTATTTATAGGTTCTCTTTATTGAGTCTTTCATCTGGACACGTTCATCTAATGTTTCTTGCGCTTGGGAGGTCATCCTTAACCGGTTTTGTCCGGCAACAATCTTCTGCTGAAACTACAGTTTGAAAAAGATCCTTTCACCGCCCTTAAGTCATATTGAAAACCCCGTGCCATGAATACAACTTTTCCACCTTACTGCCCAAGAATGGTGCATTAAATGAAAGCCAGGCCTTCTCTGCATTTCGTGGCAAGGCTAGAAAGTTAAACACCGCGAGAAATCTTATATTCTTCCATTGAACACTCTTTCCCAATTCTCTTCCCTCCCACCTTAGATCGGAGATCAATTTGTTTCCATCTTACCATCAGAGCCAAAGATTTTACTCTTAGGACAGTGACAGTTTGAGGATTCACTAACTGAACTTAAAGTTCAGTTAGTGAATTTGAACTGAACTTGAGTTCTCTCTACTCATAAACGAGATTCCATATTTGAAGAAGTGGCTAATGTGCAGCTAGCCTAAAGAAGTTAATCATCTCCCTTTCTTAAAGGGCTCTTCACACAAAAATACATCTCCATCTGTATTACTGTTATCCTTATATATGATGTTAGTTAGTAGACTGCACTGACAAACGTTAATCTGTGGCCAGTTTATAAGCTGTCCATTTCAGAGCTTCTTAAAAGACCGGAATCTTCATAATCTCCTTCATTATTCTTGGGATGGCTGATTGAAAAGAGCTGTCAACAACCTTGGCGTATCCGGGAAATAGTTTGCTTAAAATTTAAATAAATTTAGATTTATATTCCAACTGCGTGCCATTCTGCAACAGATAAGCATCTCTTCTCTTGGTAATGCCATCCCGTTGCATTTTAAAAGGGGCCTTCAACTTTGCAAATACTGCAAAGTGTCTTTCGTGAATGGAGGTGATTTTCCTCAGCAATTTAAAGTGTCAGATGTCGTCCTAATACGGATTCTAAAATGTCCTTCGAGATTTGTAAATATTTCCTCAAAAGGATTAGCGGATGCCCTGTGATGGGTGCAGATGTGAGTGGAAGCAGCCACGCGACTGTGCCACAGGGTGTATTAGTGACGAGGTTGTAGCGAGATGGGAGGGTCGTGGGCAATGCGAGATGCAGTAGACAATACAAATAACTAGCCGCGTCATATTACTCGGTAATCCACGCGCATCCTTTGTTTTAAAGGCACACAAAGGAATTGGAACCACTTCTCAAGACGCACGACTGCAGACATCTCGGAATAAGAGATCAAGAGATTACGTCCGTTTCCTTAGTACATCTGGGTGACTTGTTCCCGAGCCATTGTCCACCCACAAACAACGGGGAGGTTAATGGAAAACGAGAGAGAGCTTCATTTAGGTGGTGGGCACGCGGCAAATGCTGGAGTAGAACTGTGGCGCCACCTGCCGCCAAGACGACGACCGCATCCGACATTAACGGCGGTCAGTAAACTGCCAGCGCGCTCCGATAATCTAACTGCCCCTCCCTTCCCACCTCCCCGCGTGCGTCCCGCTGGCCACCGTTCATTAGAGAACACGAGTGCCAGCGTTGCTTCGTTGATGCGGTTTGTTGATGCGTTTTGCGATGCAGCGGGCCATCGGGATTTGCGTTTCCGGCACGAGCGTTAGACAAGCCCTGTTGATAACTACCTCTCGGCTGTATCGCTAATTATCCACTGGGAGTTGATGCAAAGTTTCCAGCTCTCTCTCATCCACCCCTCCCCCGCTTCTTTGACGATTGCATTTCTTGGGAATTTCGTCGGGGATGCAGCCGTTCAGAACTTTGATTTCTCTTTCGATTTTGTCGCGACGAAAGCTTCTTTCGAGCTCAATTAATGAGCACATCGCGAGAGCGCAGCTTCGGCTCCGAGTGACACCGCACACTGGTTATTCGAGCAACACATCTTCGTTCGATTGCCTTTCTGGGAACCCAGGAGTGAGCACAATTCGCGTTCAGTTAAACGTGCTGTGACGTTAGCATTTTCTTCTCAGCCCAGAGACCACTAGTGAAGACCAGAACGAAGAAGAAACTTGCCAACATCGCGTCAGTATTTTCTTATCTAAATGCACTCACCAATTTTTACATTAAGTCCTCAGAATGGATGGAATAAGTTGGTGTATTCCGAGAAATTTTTCTTTTATTGTCGGCAAGTTCTTTGCAGGAGAAACACAAGCGCAAGGAAGTCTTTTATCCAGACGATGCAATTATTCCTGTGGTTTTTTGGATATACATCAATGAGCCAAAACATTATGACCACCTACCTAATATGATGTTGGTCCTCCACGTGCAGCCAAACAAGCTCGTATCCGGCGAGGCATGGACGCTACAACATTTCTAAAGGTGTCTCGTGGTGTCTGGTACCAACACGTAACCAGCAGATCCTATAAGGTCCGTGGCAGATCGGAGTTGCTGTTCCAACACAAACCACAGATGCTCGATGGGATTGATGTCTGGGGAATTTGAAGGCCAAGGCTTGGAAGTCTTCCTCGCGTTCCGCGAACCAGACTCGAACAATCCGTGCGGGGTGACGTGGTACATTATCCTACCGAAAGACGACACCACCAGAGGGGAAGTCATGAAAGGATGTACCTGGTCAACAATGACGTTTAGATATACAGTATATGTGTTTTATGTAAGGACGACTCCTAAAACAAAGTTTATCTTCGGCTCGTTGCACTCTTATTTTACGGACTCTGGTAAGGCCATAAGTGTGTAGTTAAAAAAAAAAAAAAAAAAAAAGTTTTTCATCCCGACTCGGGAGAAAGTGATAAGAAAGATTTTGTTAGTGAGCTTATGTGTGTGTTGTGTTGTGTAATGTTGTGTTTTGGCCTTCTAGTTACCTAGAAAGCCACAGTCACCGCGACAGCCACTTGCAGGTACTCGTCCCTAGCCACGGGAAGGCAAAGCTTCCCCTACAACTAGCCCGCCTTCCTCCTGAGGGAAGAATTTTCCTGGGAGGAATTACTGGAAAAAGGGGGATAGATAAGAGAGGAGGGGACCACTCTTATCCAACTGAGCATCGTTAATCAGTGTTACGGGAGCCCTCTGGGCTCCCATACCAGAGTGTAGTGCGAGAAAAAAAAGAATGAGAATGTGGCTGTCCAGAACTGGGGAGTCCCAGTTCATGGCAGAGCGCGAAAAAAAAAATGTTTAGGTAGATGGTAGACGTTCGAGTGCCCGGCACATGGATGACTGGACTCAGGGTATCCCAGCAGAACATCGCCCAAAGCCTAACACTGCCGCCACCGGCTTGTTTTCGTCCCACTGTGCATTCAGGCACCATCACTTTCCCAAGTAAATGACACACAGGTACCGTGGCGCCTCCGTAGCCAGGTGGGAAGGAGCAGCAGTGCGTAGCACACGCTTCTTGATTAGACCGGGGTTCGAGCCCGTCACCACCAAATACGGAGGATGCGGAAAGGTCAAGGGAATGACCACCGCATATTCCAGGAGCAATATGGCCTTAGTTGCTAATGCTCCTAAAAAAAAAAAAAAAAAAAAAAAGACACACAGGTACCCGGCCGTCCACATGCTGCAACAGGAAACATGATTCATCGGACCAGACGACCTTCTTCCAATCACTGAAGGTCCAGTTTCGATGCTCGCGTACCCATTGTAGGCGCTCTCACCGGTGAACCGTGGCTATCATGAACACTCGGAGCGGCCTGTGGCTAAGCAGCCCCATTTTCAGCAGGGTTCGATGTACTGTGTGTTGTGACACATTACTCCCGTCACCAGCAATCCAATTACCGGCGAGTTGCACCCAGTCGCCCTTCTATTGCCACATACCATCCGGGAGAGCCATCGCTCACCTCGAACATCGATGAGCCGTGGTCGTCCAACACCTCGCTGGCAGTCCGGGGATTTCCCCTCCTTGGACCACTTTCGGTAGGTACTAACCATGGCTGACCGTGAGTATTCCACCAGCCGTGCCGTTTCGGATATGCTCGGACCCAGTCGTTTGGTCATTACAATTTGGCCTTTGTCAGACTCGCTTAAATCCGCTGCCTTTTCCATCTGAAGAACAAGAATAACACTGATTAACGGAGCTCAGTATCAGGCATACTGTGTCCCGACACGCGCACGCGCCGATTTGCATAACGACTCGCTAGTCATAATGTTTTGGCTCATTGGTGTAGACCCTTTTAGTTCCTAGATGTCTTTGGAAGGGAGCCTGAATTGTTGTTCATTGAGCACATGCTGATATGTTCATTGAAGAAGGCTGAATTATTCTGAATCTGTAGCATTCCACATCGGTAACTATAGATTGGAGATATCGAGGAACTCCTTCTTGAAAAGAACATTGGAACTCGTGAATAAGTTTGATCTGGATCTGGCTGTGAACAAGAAACAGTTTCACAGAACTGTTTGGAGTAGGTTAACTGGCTGAGGGATGAGTTCTGGGTTAAAGATGTCCTCATTAATTCGTATGTATATGCGATTTTCTTCATGGCGCTGGACGTTATCACGAATACGTCTTTCTTTTATTTCCTTGAATTGCACTTTTCCGGATTGAAGAACTTTCATTGTGCAAAGCGTGGTTTCTTCTACTACTTATTTTTATGTTTTGTACAATCTTTGTTTTCTTTTTCTTTTCTGCTCTGTTGTACACTTTATCTAGGCGCAGGGAGAGATATACGGGGTTATATCCACCCACCCACCCATTTATCGCGCAACCCGTTCTTCAGCGGTGTGTACCGAGGTAACTATGGCAACAAAGCATATGATGTCATCGGGTGTGGGGTGGGATAATTTTAGGTAGGTAGTGGAAGGCTTTGCGAGAGCAGTACAGCATTAATTAACGCGGTAGGTAATGTGGTGCCCCCCTGTTTTTTTTGGAAGGTCACCTTTCATCCAAATTATTTTTTCAGTACCGGAAACGTTCCTTAATAAATATGGAAAGAAGTGATGGTGGTTTCAGTAGTGCACTCCCCTTTACAGTTCACACTGTGGTGTTGCAGCTGAGGTGGAGGTGATCGGGCCACCAAAAATTGCAAGATGCACGAGCTCAGATGAAGCCACGGTGGCGAGCTGTAAAAACTGTTTTGGAGCCTCTCGATCAAGAGAATGTACTGAGGACACAGAATTGATTTGATGATGGATATCCCACTTTGTTTTTACAAATGTCAGCGAAGGGGTTGCAAATAACTATTTTTTTTTATTAACCCCTAATTACGATAATAACAAAACCTCTGACCTTTCGTACGCTATTTTTCTCTGTTTTATGAAGAATCTCTCCAGTACCAAAAAAAGCTACCTTTGTGGTGGAAGAGTTTTTTTTTTTTGGAATCGACTTCCCTGCACATCACAGGGGCACTTGACCAGGATTTGATGTATTGCAACACTCCTTTCCTGTATTTCCCCTTCTACTCGTCTATTACTAACCGACAGATGGGGGTGGTGACGCTGTTTCCTTTGACATGCGTACTTTAGCTGGAAATACAGCTTCGCTTCCATTATGTTTTTGCATTTATTCTAAGACCGGATGGCCGTTTCAAAGAGACATCGCTCATCACGGGTTGAAAAATAACCCGAGTAAGTGCTTCCGTTTTGCAATGAGAATCGAACCCAGTTTTAGTCCGAGAGGGGAGTCACTTAGCCAGTATCCTCTCATGGCGGACGACCATTATTTCTGTTAAATATTTTTCATCAAATTCATTTTCATCGCACAGAGAGGTTGCACACTGGTGTACAGCTTGCTCGGTTTTTCTGGTGCCACCGATTACGTCACATGTTGTCACTTTAACCGAAAGTGGAACGTGTTCTGCTGTTCATTTGCATATTAACTAGTTAATAACGAACGAGGACGGATGCCTGTTTAATGTATACCGCGTGGTAATGATGGTTTCCTGGATATCATCACGAAAGAAGCAATCTATTCATATGAATTAACTGATACCCAAGAATACCTGACTCCATCAAACCACAAAAAATGCCCAAACTGAATTTGAATTCGCCTGTGCTAAGTTCATTACTTTAATGACATCAGAGATGTATGATGGAGCGTGCTGCCCTTTTAAATTGATCCGTTGAAAGAGTTGCGAATCCCTGCCATTGATTATGGATGTTAATTTTTATCGGTTCTTTTACTTTGGTAAAACCAGATTCCTGTTCATTTGACTTAAGAGCTGATGATGAACAGTATCTGTTGCTGAGAAATATTTTAAAAATAATAAAGAATTTCATTTGTCCAGTGTAGGTTCCAATCCTGTTCTTGAACGAAAATCATCTTATGGGGGAAAGTTTTTGAGAGATCTCACTTTCTCCACGATGATTATAAATTCGTGCAATCCGAATTCATTAAAATTAAAAATTAAATAAATTTATTCAAATATCTGATTATGCAATAAATTTGAATAAATTTCTCGCGTAATCTGAAATTAAAAGTATTTATTATCAGACATGCAGTTGAGTAATGATAATTAATTTTTAGTATTTATTATCATTTTTAATAATGTCTACGTTTTTCTTGAACACATATACGAACTTCTTTCGTCAAAAAGTGTCCTTTTTTGATGAATGAAATCCTCAGCATTGCCATTGTTCCATTGGATGTGCGACCAGTCTCATCTTACGGAAACCAACAACAACGATGGTCACTGCCCAATAGCTGGACAAGTATTAAATCCAGTATATGTCTCTGCCAATTGTGTTCTCGAAGGATTTTATTTCTACACCTCTTTTAGAGTACAATCTTTTAAAACATTCTTGTGCAGTAAGTCTTATGAGGATACTAGTTTAAGATCTTTACGATAACAACGACCAAGGCACAGAAGTTAGAAGCAGAATTGGTATGGTCAAAGAGGTATTTAAGAATGTTAAGAACTTCCTCTGTGGCACGAAACTGGATTTCCAGAAAACCGAATGGATGTCTAAATGCTACATATTGGAGCACTCTCCTATATGGATGCGAGATCTGGGTCATGCAGAAATCGGGAAACTCGAAGCCTTCGAGATGTGGAGGCCCATAAGAAGGCTCAAAATTCCATGGACATATCGGGTCACCAATGAGCGGATATTGAAGAGAATAAGGACCACTACAATTGCAAAGAGAAAGACTGCCTACCTCGAGCATATTTTTAGTGGTCCACAATATGACCTACAGAGACTAATCCTGCAAGGGAAGGTTAAAGGCAAAAGAGCAAAGCGAAGACAAAGAAAAGGTGGCTTTATATCATAAAATAATGTACAAGGGGGGGGGGGGTCTTACGACACAAGAACTATTTTCAGAGGTGGCTGGAAAATGTTGGTCTCCAACGTTCAAATTGAACGTTGAAGAAGTTAAAGGAATGAGGAAAACATTCCGAAATGTCGTTATGTATTAATCTGAAGTACCAATTGTTTAAGTGTGGGTATGGTTCCCGTACTAACTTCCCGAAATGTATGTAAGCCTGGATTGGGACTTGCCATTCAGAAATCTGTTGTCGAAAATTCCATCTGACCTCAGAGCTCATGTTATGCTTGGTATTTGAATTGAAGTTTCGTTTTTCGCCCTTAAATTAACTTCAGATTGAAGGTAGTTTCAAGCAAACCACAAAAGCCTCCACCATCGATCCCTAAGTAGGTCAAACATTAAAAATATTCCGGACATAAATGCGTCCCGGAATAAATTTGTAACGAACGCCATCATTAGTCTGTGTCACCATTTCTGTGTACAACGCATCACACAGAGCGTTTGTTTCTTCGATATTTGTCCGTTATCTCCCCCTCTCGTAACTTCGAGCTATTTCCTTCGCTATCCATTACCTCGGCACATGACTACATCGACAGCCAATGGTAGGAATGTTTTTATTCTGCTCAGCCATTTTCCCAATTGCCATTTTGCCGCTTGCTCCATTTAATTAATAACCAAATCGATCCCGCAAGCCGTAAACGGCACAAAGTTAGACGTTTAAATAGAACACGCCCCCACTTTCTCTCTCTCTGTGCCCTACCCCCTTTCGGTTTATTTTGTAAGGCTCGCATTGATGCATCTGGGAATCTTTTATACTTGCCTGTAATGGATGAGAAGCAAGACCCTGACGCCGATGTAACAATATTCCTTCAGCCGACAATTCTCTAAGAAGGGCCACAATAGGTGGCGTAGTTTGTGTCTTCCCCCTTTTTAATATTCATAGGCGCGCGCATTAATCATTTCTGAGCAAAGCGTTCCCCCGCTCCTCGTGCGTACAGAGCCACCCCAAGACAAAGTGATGAATGGGCAGTTTGGAAAACTGGCGCACGACGATGCCGGAGACAATCGCCCGTTTTTGCTAAGCCTATCCGTTGCCTAGCAGGCGCGGGTACGTGCACTGAGTCATTTACGTTTTGGTCGTGTGACGTCACTCTTATCGGCCATTTTTCTGTACGCAGTCAGAATTCGGGGGTCTATTACGAAGCTGTTTTATGAACAGTGCCCAAATTAATGATGTGTTCTGCAGCTGCGCGATTTCAACTACGTCTTCTGCAGTCTGACTGTAACAGAGGTCAGTGCAACTTAATCTTATCTTTCGGGAGTTGCTTTTTACTTTTGTATATTTGCCCAATATTTGTAAGCCATTTCAGCATGCAGCGCTAATACGCTGCTGACCACATTTCGGGGCTACAGAGTGGATTGTAAATAAACCAAAGCGTCGTCGATATATCATTTAGGAGATGGTGCTTTCAACTCATCTGTTTCCAGTCTGCAAGTAGTCAATTGACTGCAGAATACAATGCAATTTGGTGATGATTATGATTTCTGGAAAAAAGCGAAACATAGAAGTTTATAAGAAGTTTTTGAGTTCGAAAATTTTCTTTCAGCCAGCAGGTAGTTGATTGTTTGGAACAAACCACCATCTGTTGTTGTGGAATTGAGTAGTCTGAAGAAATTTAAGGAAGAATTGGATATTCATTAGAAAGGATGGACAAATGAGGTTAGTAGTTGTTTTTTTTTTTTTTTTTTTTGACTGAAGCTGTAAAGTTTCTTTCATAGGAAATCCTGTGGATTGAAGATGTGTATACGTGTCTCCTTTTCACAAGGGTTCAAAAGGTTAAATGGGTAACTTCACACCTGTAAGTTTGGCTTCACTAGGTAGAAAACATAAGCAGAATATAATTAAAGAAGTAATGCAAGTAATTGTGGTATTGCTTCATCGCTATTGCGATGAAATGGTAAGGCAATCCAAGCACGGATTTTCTATGGGAATGAATCATGCCTGACCAATCTGAATGCCCACAAAGAATAATTTCGACATTGTGTGCTTAGATTTCAATAAAGCTTTACGCACTGTTCCACGTGAACCGTTGTATAAATTGAAGCATTATGGGAAAATAAGTACTATGGACAAAGGTATAATTAAGTGGTAGGAGATGTAGGGCACTGTATTTATGAATCAGCATAGTCTTCATAGAATTATGCTATAAGTCGGGATCCACAGGTTTCAATGTTGGTCCCTTATTGTTTTTGATAATAATGTTCGTAGGGATTGCATTGCCCTATGGTGACAAAATTTTAGGGGTGGCAAAAAAGTGTACAAATAAATAAATAGTAAAAAGACAAATATTAGTAATTATTATCAATATCAATTTATTTCTCGCTTCTCCTTCTCCTCAATACAGTACTTTATTAAAGCGCTTTGCATAAAACCCTTCAGGGTGAACCCCATGAGCGTGAGGTTATAGAATTCACAGGACGTTCGCCATGCCATGAAAGATTATACACAAAACAGAAAGCATTTACGCATCACATTCACATATTTGTTCAACTTTCCAACGAGTTTAAAATTTCAGTTTAGTTCTTATCAAAGGCGCAATACTGTGGCAAATGAATTGCTTCGGCGGCTGGCAATCTCAAACGGATAATAAGGTCTTTCAAATAAAACCAGAACCACAGTTACTGGCCTCTAGCTTCCAAGCAAACAGAAAGGAGGAATTAATCCTAGCCAGAGCGCGAATCTGTCACAGTCAGATTACACATCTATTTCTCCTCTCACAGGAAATGATCTTCCACAGTGAACGCACTGAAACTCTCCGCTCGCAATGAAGCACATTCTTGTTGAATGCACCCTATACACCCATGTCGGCAACTTTGAAGCTCCATCATATCATAGGTAACGATGCTAATCTGATAGAGTTATTCTGCTTTCTTAAACGGATAAAATTATACGATCTTTTCTAACTTTTTCCCATAACAGTCCCCATGGGTAACTTCCACATCGCTGATAGGTGCAATATGGCCTAAGCAGCCCTTGCACCAAAAACAACAGCAGCTTCGGCTGCTGTTTTATCCAGTAGACAACCACTAGGCTGCGTGAATCAGTACATGTTGGCAAAGACTGGCAATCTATAGGTCATCGTTGTTGCACAGTTTTCTGGATCAATCTTAAGTTGATTAAAAAGTTCGGTGGTGTTTGCTGAAAAAAATGGCTTAAACTATCTAGTTTTTTTTTTTTTTTGTTTTTTTTTTAAGTTTCTGGGGCGAGGATAGAGGATGTCTTGTGTCGGAATTTCTGGGAGGCGGACCCATGATTAAAGTTCAAAAGACTGTATATGTTGGAATTATCCGATATTCCTGTGGTATTGAATACTGGATCTTGAGATGGATCTCTAACTGCCATTTACTGTCTCCAGAGCCACGGTGCTCTTCAGCAGACAGTAGTTATTATCTGTTGAAGGCTCTAGAGACAGCAAATGGTAGTTAGAGATCCATCTCAAGATCCAGTATTCAATATCAAGCTTTTAGGTTACTGGGTGTCGCAGAGGATCAAATCTGCGAAGCATACAGCAGGATAAGACGAACAAATCGGGATCCTAAAGCAAATTTGTTCTGTTTAGCAGCAGATAGTACCACATAGATTTTTGCTTTGATGAAATAAAAATGCTGAGCGAAAGTTAGATTCCATTCCCTCGTTCCATTTTAGGCCAAGGTCTACATGGGATTGTTCCTAATGATCTTCTTTGTAATTCTCATATGCGAATTTTTACTTGGGTTTAAATGTAATCTTTTCCAGTCTAGGTTCTCCTCCAGTTCATCCATTATTTTGATATTATCTTGATGATTCATTCGCTTGACTTCTTTTGCTCTGTATATTTGATGGACAGTTATAAAGTTATCTTTATGGATAACGTGAAGGGTTCCGTAGAACTATTCGGCATATGCGAAAATGTGCCGACAATAGAGAAAAAAAACTATAGGAAGGGATTCAAGCAAATAGTGTCTTGAAGAGGCAGCAAAATACCTGGACCCAATGCTGTTAATGTTTCTCTCTCAAATTTGGTAAGTTTGCTGATGATATAAAGGTGGGAAGCATGGAGTTAATGACATTAATCAGGGTATGCTACTTCAACAAGATGGGCTGAAAAATGGCAGCTGAAGATAAACATAATTGAATCTGACTGCATTTCAGTAATTCTACAATAACTTACTATTTGGGCAGCATCATACGCAACGCAGTTGAAAGGAAAAGAATTTTGGGTAATTGTACAGTCTGAGAAGAAGTTCTGTGAGCAGTGAAGACAAGACTGCTAGAACATCTCATGGGATTCTGTTAATGATATACAGGGACTTTTCCAGCCGGGACAAAGAGGTGATTATTCCATTGTATATGGCAATGGTTAAGCCATATGTGGAATATTGTACATATCTTTGGAACCTCATTTTGGAATGGATGTAGATGTGTTGGAAAGGTGCTAAGAAGAGCAACAAGATTAGTCAGGGGCACAGAAGGATACTCTTACCAGGAAAGACTAGTTGCAGATGCTATATTTAGAAATTAGGCATATGAATGGAGACTGTATTGAATCATTTAAGACTTTTAATGCTGATGGTATCTTTTCTGTTGCCCAGATCAAATACGCCCCTTGATTGTTACAGGATATAAGACATTTTCATATCCTGCTATTGCTTTTCTTTTAACTGTTGCAATAAGGATAGATGAAGAATTGTATAACCCCCTCCCCCAATACTTCCATCACAATCTATTGTCTCTACCCAATGCTGATTTAAAGAGAACGTACGCATTTTAAATTACGAAATTATGTTTTTTTAATCACAGACATTGACATTTGTCAGTACTTGTAAACAAACTGATTAGAACCTTTATATTGTAAATTTTATTATTAGACTCAGCAGTCCATTCGGGGAAGATGCGCAATTCTTGGAACGATAAAAAAATTTAATAGTTTTGTTTACAGCGTAGTGACAGTTTATTTCCACTAATGTATTTTTTATCATCTTAATTTAATATTTATCACGTGGTAGTAGAACTCCGTTATGGTGGTTTAACCCCAGGTAGAAGTCAGCTAGACGTAGAAATCTTGTGTTCTTCTAACTTGCTTGAAAAATGCTTTTTATCCATTCAAATTATTGTTAATATTGTTGTGTGAGAGAGAAAAATGTGCATTTTCAATAATCTACAATGCAACAGTCGAAATCGGCAGAGTAAAATCGGAATCCTTCTAATTAGCAATATTGGTGAACAACTTCAAGTAACTATCAACGTTCTACATTTTGGGTTGCCAAAATAAAAAATAAAAAAATTGCGCTTTCCATGATTAAAGAAACAAATTACGTGGAATAATCTGGTTCGCACTATTATTCAGTAGAAAGCTTTATAAACTCTCGTCATTGGGCACTCATTATAGTCCGTGTAATAAGGAATACTTACTGTAAAAAGTGAAACCCTCACAGTACAGGATCTTGGTTCTCAGTATATATGGTGGGAGTGGTGTCCAAGAGGGTTTGCGAAACTACCTCTCACTGCAAGGACTTCGCCTTTCTCTTAAGCCACACCATGGGAGGATGTTGGCCGTTCTTCTTATGGACATTGATTAGCACCTCTCACCAATGTGGGCGCCCTTTTCTTTTCTAGAAGTTCTGTCTCTCTTCAAGTGTGACCATCAGCACGCGATCGTATATCATGGTGTCGATTCTGGCTAGTTTTATTACCATTCTGGCTCGTATTAATTCATCCTTCCCACTTTGAGATCACCAATAAACTTTGAAGTTTTCTTTGGATACTCTCTTTTACATCATTTATGAAAATTAGAAATGATCAGCCACCTACGCAATTGTTTGTACATATTGGGTGATATATGATACCTACGTTGGTCGTATTATTGTATGTATATCTAATGTTTCTGTAGGTATAATATTCTTATGCAGGATTTGTATCCTTATTTTAATGATAATGTACATAAGCACCCCTAGCTGAAGGCTGTTCAGAGATGAAGAAAGCCGCAATAAACTGATTTAATAATAAAAGTTGAAATGCCGGGCAATTCTGTAGTGTATATTGTTTAGAGGCACCATTGGTTCCTGTCTCTTCTCTGTGAAGTACGAGGGGCGTTTGAAAAGTTCGTGACTTGAGTATGAAGGGTTTATTCGAAGAGTCCAGTAACGAGTTACTTTTAAACATAGTCCCCTTTGGAGTCAATACAATTTTTTCACCGATGCATGCTGAGCAGGCGCGTTGTGCTGGTGGAATAAGATTCCTTTGTTGAGTTCTCCTCGGCGTTTGTCTTTGATGTTTACATGCAAACGCCTCATAATTTCTATGTAATATGCGACTGTGACTGTCTGACCCTACGGAAGGTAATACATTAACAACACTCCATCAGAATCGAATCACAAACAACATGGCATCACCTTGCCAGCATAAGGAATCGTGAGGGGGAAGTAGGGCTGTGTTTCCGGTGTTTGGACTGCTCTTTTGTCTCTGGGTTGAAAGCGATGGACCCACGTCTCATCCGTGGTCACAGACCTACCAAGGAAATTTACTGGATCTGCTTGAAAACGTTGCAAATGTTCGCTTCACTTGACAACTGCTGTGCGTTTTTGATTTGCTGCCAACAACTTTGGGACCCATTGTGCTGACACATTTTTCATAGTGACAACCTCTGTTATTCTCGTATGTTCAGAGATGCATGTTCAGATGAGATGTCCAAAATGCTGGCAACGTGTCGAACTGTCACTCGTCGATCACTCATCACCAGATCATGCACACTGTCAGCAACTTCTAGAGTGACGGACGCTGTAGATCTTCCACAGCGTGGGCCATCTTCCAGACTCACTTTCCCTTGTATGAATTCTTCCTCCCCCTTATTTAAACTGCATGAAACTTGGTCGGTTACTATTTGAAATGTTTGTACATTAAGCACAGAAATTTTTGAGTTTTAAGGGGTAGTGTACCCTTTCATACTCAGGCCACGAAATTTTCAAACCACTCGAATACAGTACTCTGAAAAGGCCGGATGATTTGTCTGTATGTGTAATGGTGGTTTATATTGTCCATCTGTCCACTTGGCCTTGGGACCCGTGAAATACCACCCATCCGTAGTTGCTGTCCATCGACCAGGGGTCGGGGCTAGGTCAGTTGGGAATAAGACTCTGCCTGGACTAACCCCCAGTCCCGTCAGCTTTCTGATGAGAGCCAAAAAAAAAATTTTTTTTTTTTGGTTGTCATCAGCGCAGGATGGAAAAATTTTCAGAGTTCGAAGGTACAGGTAAAGAATGTAGCGGTGAGTGAGAGCACCCAACTAGAGGGGTTCATCGAGACAGGGCGCTCTGTGTGGCAATCCTCTATTAATAATAAAATATTACATTGCAGACCAGTAATAGTCCAAGAAAACCCACGCTACCCGTGGATCGTATTAATAAAATATGGATGTGCCATAAACGCCCAAGTCCGTAATTTGCTGCTCCATGCCACGGAGTAGCGAGTTTTGAATTTCCTGTCTTTGTTTCCCATCCTTCAGCATAACGTGAACAACCAAATATTCTCAATCTCCTACGCTGCCCTCGAAGCTAGCACAATGGTTACATCGATCTTTCTTACACCTCGTGTACAAGCTCTGGGTTCGAATCCTTTAAAAACAAAAGGAAATTTGTGGGCTTATTTTCATGGCTCGATTGCTGGATGAAAATAGATTTTTAATCCTTCAATCGGGAAAACCCACGACTACGCGCAGTTTACAAACCAACGATACACCATCTAACAGATGTTTCCATCTTTGTTCTGTTCCCTATAAAAACAAATCTTGAATCCCCACCTCATTGGCTTAATTATGCTACTTGTTTCTTATTTCATAAAACTGCAGCGCTGTTTGGAAACACGCCGCATACTCCGATAGGTAGAGAAGGGAAATTACTTCTTTTCGAGCATTGCAGCAGATAAATATGCATGGGATTGTTTATCGCAAATCTGAATCTCATTAACTAATTTTAATCTCATAAATAACTCTTCTCACAGAAAACGGCGTCCTAAGAAAAAAATCTGTATTCGTTTTGTTGATTTTCACGGCAGTTTGCCAGTCGCATCTCTAGTTAGCAGCTGAAAATTAACTTCTTTAAAATTTTAGGAATTTGAATTTCGTGGAAGAATTAGCTCCGAGTTAAGTAAATTAGCGAGGCATTCTGAGATCAGATAAGCCCGTCCTCCTTAATCCCGGAAGAGAAGAAAAAAGTGCCTGCTACGCCGGGTTGGTGTTTACTCAACTGCAAGAACTGAATCAGATATCTCGCGATGCACCGGGCTGCCAGTGATGATCGAATAGTTATTTATCGCGTCCTTTTGGAAAAGACTACAGGTGGTCCCTCTAACAAAGGGAGCATGAATCCCAAAAATTTTCGTATATCCTAAAGTACTCTATATGAAATATATAAATTATTCGAAGGCTTTCATATAAATATAAAATTATTTCAGGGGCTATCTCTAGTTTAACTTTTGGATTTTTTGTTAGAGGTCAAATATCCTTTCTGAAATCCAGAAGAACGAATTAAGTTTGCTAGTTGTTACGATATGAAATGGTATATTTTACTTAACAGCTGCAACCGCCACTGGAAGATTTTCTTTGCTGATCTACCATCTTGACTAATGTACGAAAGAGAGCGAAGAAATTATCTTAATTATACAACTGTAATGAATTGCTCCTTGTTTATAATTAATTTCGGTTCTGCCAAAGAGCCGACATTATTACCTTACTTCAGTAAATTTTTTGAAAGGTTGTTTATATAAAATGAAATAAATTGAATTACTGGCTGTGTGGTGCTTAATCAGTCGCTGATCCAAAGAATTTTCTTTGGATCAGCGACTGATTAAGAACAGGGTCTAATTGGGCATTATTCAAGGTGGACCAATCATTCCCGTATATATTCGTGTATTCGCATACACATCCTAGCAAGGACGTGGGAAGCTGTCAAATTTTGAAGACGATTTTAAGAGGGAGTGTGATTAACCACCAGAAACGTCTCCATATACTCGAGATGAATTGAGTCATTTCCAGATATAGTAACTATTTGCAGATATTCTCTAGGGAGAAAGGAGGAGTTAAAAGTAGTTCAGAACGAAAAAAAGACTAAGGATTATGATACATTCAGATATAAGATTTACTATGTGGTAACCGGAAAAGTGATTGGTTCCCTATCTGTGATTTATATGGTAGTTGCAAGTAGAAAGAACGCTGTTATTGTCCTTCTATATAAGATGGTATTGTATGGCACATCTAGAATATTGTGTTCAGCTCTGGAAGCCATGCCTAAACGCTTCTAAGGAGGGTTCAAAGAAGAGTGGTCAAGTTTTTTTGCAAAGCTAATCGATATCCATTAAAGAATGGCTTAGAAGATCCGGTCAGGAAAGCTTTGGGGAATATAATTAAGGTATGATGTGTTAAGGAGGGTTGGTAAAGTTTAAGGCGGAATTAGATGACACTTTTGGGCGATGAAAAGGTATAAATGATTGGGGTTTTTTTGGAAGTTGCAGAAAAAAATCCGCTTTCTTGTATGAGTTACAGAGCTGAAATTCCATCTCCATACCGCGCGCACACACCCACACCCCTTAAGTTTGTATTTATAGACAGTCCCTAAAAAAACAAAATGGGTGTTCTGAAATTCATAGGAATTTAACCATGCAAATCTCTCTACCCTGTCACTTCCATTTTTAGAGTAAAAAAGACAAAGTAACATTTTACAAATTTTAAATTTCATATTCTTAAAAAGCCATTAGGCATGTTAAACATCTTATTCCCATTCCAAAATTGAGCAATTTCCCTTCTCGCCATCCTTAGAAATTAAAAAAAAAAGGTTGGTAGGAAGCACTTGGAAATCTCTTTCGTCTCCCAATTAAATGGCATTTCTAATTTCCAATAATTGGAGGTGCAGAGAGAGTGAGCTTCCTTTTTTCTAGTGGCAGCTGAAGAAGGGTGAAAGCATGCTCGAAGAGCTTCTTAATATCATCACCATAGCGAATATGTTCTGCTGCCTCAGTTTCGAAGCTCTTCTTAAAGTTTAATCCCTCTTTACGAACGCGGTAAACAGAGGAATCAGAAAATTCAGGATTTGATATCTTACTTAGAAAGCGTGCTTAACGTTGCAAAAAGCGAAACATTCAACGATAAGAACAAGATAAATAAGAAAGGACCGTGCAAGACGTTCAAGAGCAAGGCAATCATTACGACTGTAGCTGCTAAGAACGAAATTTCCTGTCAGGAGTATTATTGGCTTAGTACGACGATGTTTTTCTTCTTTTACACTATTATACAGTCGTCTAATTGAGCTTCACCCCCCACCGCGTCTCTTCCGTTTTACTTTCACTCACACGTGCATTTTTGCGAAAGACCTTCGACCAGTAATTACTAATTTAGGGGACTTTAATGGAAAATAGGAGCGATTCATTCTTTTCCTACTTTCCCCCTCCACGTTTTCGTTGTCTGGGTAATGCAGGAAGCCCAAGATGAATTGCTGATGGATAGTGGATGCAAGTCTCTCTCTCTCTCCCCCCACATATAATTGACGAAGGGTGTCAACGACTTACGAACCCGGAGAGAAAAATCGATTATCCTGTCGTCTTATCGTCATGCTCTGCGCAGCTGCGACAGATGTAAACATTCTCTAGGTTTCTCAGTGTCCTTTTCTTGCACGTGTCGGAGCCTGACTGAGGGCTCGGATACAAAATGGCGAGATCTACCTTCGAGCCCTATTTATAGAGGTAAAGAAAAAGAACTAGGATAAGGCGGCTGAACTTCTGGATTGACACAGAATGCGTCTCCACGTGGGATTTGTTGCGCCTTAACAAGACAAATATGGAAGCAAAAGTTGAGCTATTGATCGACTCAAAATAAAAAGAGAAGAAAAAGAATTTTCATCTGGTTGTAAAAACTGTGATTTATTTTCACAATGCTAATATCTTCTCTTAGTTGGTTAAAATGTAAAAAAAAAACCGTTTCTGTAGTAACAGTTTCTGGAAAGGCGAGAGGCAAGAAGGGCCGGGCGTTGCACTGGTGATTTGTGGCTATTTGGAGCTGTTCATTGCATTACGTCGCATTGCGTCAAACTGATTTGTATGGCTTCGGCGAAAACTAATAAATGCACGTCCTAATTCTCTGGTCTTAGCACGTAAAGCAAGGTTGGATTAAACCACAGATGCGAACGTTGCCACAAATCCGAGAAAGATTCCACATTTTGTATTAAAAGAGCTTATGATTCTATCGAAATCCTTTTATTTTCGCTTTTCCACGCACTCTTCCACCTTTCTGTTCAAGAGATGGAAAGCTTGTGCTTCTCGCCATCATTTTAAAGGCTTAAGGAGTTCGAATCCCGTCAGTGGCCCGAAGAACTTTTTAAACTGAGCTGAGCTTTCCAGTTTCAAGCGGTTTTATGAATTCCTCTCTTTTTATCTCTCAGATCATGCTGACGCCTCATCACCTGAGTTGCTTTGAAACAATAATCTGAAATCAAAATACGTAGTACAAATTCATTTTGCCAGTTATAGCGTGTCTAAATGGGAAAATAAACGTGAGAACTGTGGAAAGTTTACGCCATTTTTCTTTATATTCCTAGCCTGTCACTATAAGTTTAAAATAGCGGCAGTATTCTTGAAACAGTTGTGAGAGTAGTGGCTACTGCTTTTAAATAAACAGAAAAATATGTTTCTTATTGAAAATTAGTGCAATTCGTTTTGAAATGAAATGTCTGCGCCGGTTGTGAATTAATACCACCTGAAAGGTACTTATCTTTCGGTTTAAACCTTAACTGGCTGATAGGATAGGAACAGAAAAAATGAACAGAATTGGCCACTTATTTTCACCGCAGTATTTAAACTTATCTTGACTGATCTCCACAAGTCACAATTAAGCTGCAGATGCTCGATTTTAAGAAACGTAAATAGAACGTAAAGATGAGTTCTACATTTATCCTTCCACTTCGTGTTCTGGCCGGCGACCTTCCTCATCTCTTTCCCTCGTGTTATCTCTCACCTTTCTCCATCTATTTCCCCAAGGGCAGCTTTCTATCTTCCCTTATCTGGCTCACTTTCACATCTCTCTCATTCATTTATCTTTTTCCAGTTCCTCTTCACTTTCATCCATCATTTTATTCCCTCTCTCTTATTAGCTTTCTTCTCCTCTACTGGCGTTTATCTTTTTCCCTTATTCCGGTTCAGAATCCTTCGAAATTAATGTCCCGCATAAATTTAACACTTACATTGAATACAAAAAGGACACTTTAAGCCTAAGAAACGCGCATTAATGTTAATTCTCTCCAGCTTAACACAAAATAACTGTCGTGTAGAGGCAACTGTTTAAAGTCAGCAGACTCGCCGTCTGGGCGAATAATTTTTGCTAAACAGTCCTCGTAATTCCCCCGCAAAAATCAGGACGAAATTTTAATTTCGTACTCGCGTAATTCTAAGTCGGGGTTTAACGGCAAAGAATAAAATTTTATATTTAGGAGCGAAGCACCACACAGCCAGTAGAGCAGAGGCAGCTCTCGAGTATAAAAAACCCTTTTGATGGTGTCTTTTACGAGATGAAAAATGACTCAAATTTAAAGGGAACTTGTACACTTGTGCCCACAGCATTGGAGGTGGAAAGGCTTTATCCCCCTTCTCTCCCTCTTTCTTTCTCCTTCTCTCACGCTTGTTTATCTCCGTGCGTGCGCGCCAAATCATTGCGTGTTCCGAGTCCATTAATCCATACGCTGACGACAAAAAACGGCTCCTGGGTGTATTGGTTAAGATCGAGTCGACTATTACAATGACAGAGATAGTTGATAATCTAAAACATATCTGCGGGGGCTTAACGTAATTTTTGAAGCTTATTTTATCATTAATTTGCGCCTTATGAGAAACAGCGGCCCACAACAACACATTGCCTTTCTCAGGAACGAGCAATTTTGTGTGGCGCAGAAGTTATAAATAGAGGCACCCCAAACTCACTTTGACACTTCTTTCCTGTCCCGACTGATTGGCTTGCCCACAGAGGTGAAGAATGAATTTTTAAAAGAATGGAAATCCAGTTAGAGGGAATTCTCGAAATCGAGCCAGTTCGAATTCGACTCGACAAGTAATTATCATCCGATATTCATTCGTTTTTTACCTAAGAAGAAGCTGCTCCAGGCTCAGGTGCAAGTATCATTACCACTGAGTTCTTAGTGGGCAACATAGTGGAAGTTAGGGACATTTTCCCTTAGGATTGACCTTGATTGTGCGCTCTGTGAAGAAGGTTGAAATACGGCTGCCGTGGCAGCCGTACTTCAACACTTATTTCATTTCTGCTCTGCTCACAATTTGTACGTTTTCTGTTAATATTACATGCAATTTTACTTTATACCTGTCCGAATGATTACAGTTGATCCATTATTAGATAATAATAATTACCCATTAGTTTCACTTGACAGAGCCCTCGTGGTAAGCACCGTCCACCTCACACCGTTTGAAAAGGCCCGGGTTCGAATCTTGTCAATGACACGAGGAATTTCCATGAGCGTTTTTCATAACGTGGCTAAGTTAGTAGGCCTCAAGCGAAAACGTGGAGAAAACTCGGATTGTTCATCCAGCAAACTGGCATTTCGACCACGGAGCACGCGCAATATATACAGCGGATATGGTTTAAGTGGGGTTGCGTCTAAAATCCAACAACGTCGAAGACAGAGTTAGCGCACCCAACGTTGGGGATTTAAACCGCTACACATACCAGACCACGATTCTATTACTCTTAATAATACGTACATATACTCATTATGTGCATAAGAGCAGTATTATTATACAGAGGACAACACCCTTGACAGCCAAAATTTACTATATGTTCCTTTTTCAATTCCTAGTCCGTTACATTTCAACTTGAACTCCTACACAACAGTTAATATCGCAGAATTCCATCTTCTATGAACGTTTGTACGTCCAGAATGCTATTCTTTATAAATAGTTTAATGATAAATCTTTTAAACACTAATATCTCGCAGGATTATAGCAACGTTTCATGGTTATGTTCATTAAGCCCACTTGCGATTTCCAGTTCCCTTCTTGTAATTGTAACCGCATACTTTACACATGTTGGCACGTACAGCAAGTTCCAGTCTTTATTTTCTCTTGATGAGTCCATGTCCATAGAGTGTACTTAATGTAAAAAATCAGTACACATGGAATCTTGACCATAGCCAAATCCCATCTGGAGTCAATCGCAGAAGATCTTTTCGGAACTCGTCTAAATAAGCAGTATACCAGCAATATTTCCTTGTAGGAGGGCATAGAGGACATTGTGGTTAACTTCTTTTTACTACACTGCTAGGGCATTGCTTTAGTGAACTTTTAAATAATTTTTATTGAAATGCAACGTCTTGTAATGATGTATTATCGTACTTTCCATCCACAGCCACTAAAAATTCGTCTGTGAATAGATTTTTTGTAATTCTATCGAATCTTTGCCAATTCACATTTTTTGCAGATGTTTTCATTTTAACAGTAATGATTATTTACTCTCATTTTCCACTTCTCGAAAGGATCCCTGGGGCAACAGGGTCTAATTCTTTAAATAGTTCAAAGTACGTGACATCACCTTCACAGTGTGATTACAGTTCGGTCAGAAAACAATAAAAGTAGGATCCATCACTCAACTTTTGTTGAATACATCGATGACCATGGATAGACGCGTAAGAACGAGCATAATTCGGAGTAATTTTACTGTGAACTACGCACATTTCCTCTGTGGTCTTCCCCCCTCCCCACCCTCTTTAGGTAATTAACACCTACCTGACTAATTAGATGTTTCGATCACAAGGTTTAAGATTTACACCTCATCGGAAGATCGAAACTGACCATTTGAGGACTCAAAGCGAAAACTCGACTTACAATCTTCCTCCATCCTTTTCGGTCCTCAGCGCGAGCTCCACGGAAGTGTCTCTCACGCGTGCATTTATATTTTTTGTGGCGCGGCTGATTAAAGAAAAGGGGCGTTTGCAGACACGCTGCAGAAGGTGCCCCACCGATAATATTTATGGGCCGCACCGTTCAAATTACAAAGAAAGGCTTTGTTCCTCGTAACGAACAAAACGGGAACGTAATTAATTGATAGCAGATTCCTGTCCTTTAATCCGAATATGAAAAATCTGCGCCGTTAATTAATAACTCAGTGTCATCGTTTATTAACGAGAGAACCCCCCGTTTGCCGCGTGTCAGACGCTACGCTTCTCCGCATTCGGTTCTGTCGGCCGTTTCACCGTGCTGCGTCTTTCAAAATGCGCCAGTTTAGTTAACGGCAGGTAGGTTTGAGTAATCTGTAGCCGCGCGAATTCGAAAATCCTCCCTCCCCCTTAAAGTCACCCTTGAACGCGCACACAAAACCTGTCGATATTTTACGAGTAAAAAATAATACATTAAACTAGTGCTGCCATCTCGTGGCTAATGTATACTGAGAAACCTGTTTAAGCGGCTCAGAACTCGTAATTGTTTTATTTTTGCCTCAAATAGCGTCCAGAAAGAGCGCGGGGCCCCTCCGGATGTACGATGAACTTCAAACGAGGTTCGATATTAATTGATATCTTCACCCGTTGCAAAGCAGCACGGGGATATCGAGACAAGGTTACTCTTCGGTGTACTCATCAAAAAATAAAGCGGTCAGAAATATAATTTGAGAATGAAAGGAGATGAAAAGGTCAGCTCCATCATTGCAGTACTCTCCAGACTTCGAACTGACCTCAAATAAGAAGGAGGCGCGCGAGAAAAAGCCCCGTTCACTGTTCCTCGAGTGCTCCTCCACTTTATAAATGGACGCCATCTTTCCCGATCCACAAACACGCGGCCTCTGCTGCAGGGGCGCACATGCGCGTCGTAAAATTGTCTCACCCTTCGGAAAAGAAAATTTACGGCGTCGGAAAATTGTTAACGATCCTTGCGCGTGTCGGAGGAAGGTGTTGTTGGGAAAGAGAGCCGTCAAGATTGCAGATGCGTCAACCGTGCCTTAACCTTAACTACCGATCGTCCGTGTTATCACGTGCTACTAGACGACCGTAAGTACGAAGCGGGGGTGAGGAACGACAAGCGAATTATCGGTAGGAAAGGATTACCGATAAAGACCCTGGGAACGCCAATAGATCGGGACATTCTTGATGATGTAGACGAATAGCCGAGCAACGAAGGAGATTAAGAAGGATTTTTGCGAGTGAACCCTCTCGTGAATCTTTGCGTACGAGACACGTTTAGGAAGATCACCCCGGCTCAGTCGCCAGACCCAGCGAGTGCGTGAAAATTCTTTAGTTGGGATGGCGAAGCGGGCTTTCAACTCGGGATGAAGTGTCTTTTAGTGGTATTTAAAGAGAAACCGGCGATTGTTCTCATTGCAGATGTTACGTGCCCTGCAGTGGCAACAGGGTGGATAAGAGGCAATAAATTACCCGAAGTAACTACTACACCACTATATCCATTATTAGAAGCGTCAGAAGCATTCTTAATTTCTAATTCACACGTTGGAAAGGTTGTCAGTCTGCTCGCGATCTTTTTGTATTTCATTAGTGCCAGCACAGCCATGTCTTGCATTGCTTCTTACGTTGAAGATGAAGATCAAGAAATATATTTGAGTCCAAATTTTCTCCTCTCCATGATGACATGCAAAAGTTTCTTGGGGAGAGGAAAATGGTCGTACACTTTCGCAAACGTAACACGCTGTAAAGACCATAACAATTGGCTGTAATGTCTGCCATGGAGTTCTTAATTTCAATTTACTCATCGAATTTTAAAAGGAAACGGATCAGACCACGATCCGAATATTTTCTTCAGAGCATACCGATTATTCCCGTGAGTAGAAATAATAAATATCAACAAATACCTGGGGATAACGCATGCTCAACAGTTAGATCACTAGAAGATCAAGACATACCTGACTGAGAAATACCATCAGAGACTGAGGAGCCTGCTAAAAGCAAAGCTGAATTGTGGAAACACTGTCAGAGCTATAAACACCAACGCAGTCCAATACTAACATACTCCTTCGGGATCATAAATTGGACCAACACCGAGCTGGAGGAGAATATGAGATTGACCTCAATAATAATGACCAAGAGCCACAAACATCACCCGACGTCGGCCATCTATAGACTGACCATAGCCAGGAAATAAGTGGGAGTGGTTTGACAGACCTCGATGAAAAACAGAAGGCAGTTGAGAACCTGAAGAAATACTTCCAGGAAAACACAGTGCCAATCTACCAAGTCAAAGGAAGATGGACAAATGACACACACCGCTCAACCTCAACAAAGAAACTCACAAAGACAGAAGAAACAAAACAGAAAGATGGGTAAAGAAGCCACTCCATAGCAGACAAAACACAGACTTCCATCGAAACTTCATAGATAAGACATCTTCGAACACCTGGCTAACAAGCGCGGGCTCTTCCCAGAAACCGAAGGATTTGTGCGTTTTTCTATCCAAGACCAGGCAACGCCACCTGGCTCAAGAAAACAATCCAGCATATCACCGCAGGATGCAAGGTGATTTCCCAGATGGAGTACACTCATAGACTCACACCAGGTGGCCAGGTTAATACATCAGAAGCTAGTGCAAAAATACCAGTTGATTAAAAAAAGTTAACCGAATTACAAGCACGACCCCAAGGCTACTAAAGATCTATGCTTCTAAACTATATTGGGACTGTGCTATAAGAACGAACCAGGTTGCCAGGATAATACACGATCTTGCACAATTGACCAGACATAACCGTCATCGACAAGAAGGAAAGGGCCACCTACCTGATCAACATAGCTTTCCCAACACCAGTAACCTCCAAAAAACCTACGAGGAAGAGATCAGGAGGTACACAGACCTAAGACAGGTCAAAATAATGTATCATATGGAACAAGAAATGACCATCCCAATCACTGTGTCAACCACCAGCATGGTGTCAAAGAGCCTCCATAAGAACCTAGCAGCAATAGACTTCCCGGACTACTTTAAGATGGTCAGAGATTCCTCTGCCAACGATAAAAGTAACAATTATTATAAAATAATAGTAACCGGACACAACCAACCACCACCACCACATGCACTTGGTATCAATACTCATCACGAGGTGGAAAAAATCCCATATGGAGGGAAAAAATAAATTATTTAAAGTGCCTTCTTGACTAAACTGTTTGGGCTTCTCAGCGAAATGGTTTGCGGTTCAAATTCCGTTGCTTCGTCTCCCTCCCTTCCTCTATAGTAGTCCTCAGCGAAGCTGTGGGACAATGACATATGTATCTCATGGAGGTAGATCCCACGGCAGTGAAGGAGCTTACATCCATCGTCAACCGAGTAGAGGGGCCACCAGTACGGCGGAGATAATCCCACATGTGGTCTAGGGTCCGTCGTCAGCAATAAGGAGGAGGAAGGGATCTCATCCAGGCTGGGTGATGCCTGGGTCAGCACTGTGCCCGGACGGAAAGTAATCCTACGTCGAAGGGTTACTGATGTCAGCAGAAGAAATGGATCCCGTTGAAAGAGTTCCAACATCTGCGGAGACAGGGGATTTTGTACACGCAAAATATGTAAATCAACATTTATAATGAAGGAATATTTAGTTATTTTTCGTGTACATATGTTTACATAATTATTGACAAGCTCATCGATTAAGTTCTCTTTGA
Source organism: Mastigoproctus giganteus (assembly GCF_048544385.1). Classification (NCBI taxonomy): domain Eukaryota; kingdom Metazoa; phylum Arthropoda; class Arachnida; order Uropygi; family Thelyphonidae; genus Mastigoproctus; species Mastigoproctus giganteus. The sequence goes on along the minus strand of NC_143576.1, from coordinate 8,897,188 downwards.
GTCAAAAAACGTCCCAGAAGGTTCCAACCAAATTAACGATGTTTATATTCATTTATTACATATTTATGTACTTGTAGTTGTACGAGTAAATAAAAAGGACAAAATTGTCCCGAAGCATCCTGTAAAGAAAGAAAGAAAGAACTGCCACTCCTTTTGCGTGGATTCTTGAATACGACATCAGTAAAAATGTTGATTTTTCAGAGTTTACCGCAGTACTTTCAGTGCTGATACATTTACTCGCTGTGTGAAGTGGATCGCCTCATTTTTGCAGTGTCATTACAGTCAGAGAGCGACTTTCTCTCTCTGCGTAGCAACCCCTTCCACTCGTCTCTTCTTTGGTGCATATTTAACATTTCCTGTAGTAAATACGAGCAAACTCGGTTACTCTCTCCTGTCAGTGCTCATATCTGTCTGCTCTGGCTCACCAACTACAATGGCGAATTTATTTTCTAAGGAATTGCTAGAAGAGCTTTCTTTCTTTTTTTTTCCCGAGAAGGAAAGAGGGGAGGTTTGTGTTACAGTAATCTGTAGGCATTATAGAGAGAGATATCCTCCAAAGAGAACGGTGGATGTTGCTTCGAGCAAACACACTGCTTCTCTGTCGGCCTGCTTCAATTTATTTAGAATTTTTTTCGCTCTTCGGGAAAGTAATCAGGGGATAGAGACGGACGGACAATCTTTTTTGTTTATTTCGGACCCGCTCCCTTACTAACAACGTTTTTTTTTTTATTTTTTATTCCATTGTCATCTGAATTCTCTGATCCAATTCGGTCCCCGAGAAGACGAATTGACTCGCAGCTCATCATGTGTTTCATTTCAGTGAAGGATTGCTCGCAGCAACGGATGCATTGTGTGAACTTAATGCCTCCAAAAATAATACAGTTGCGAAGTAACCCTTCAAGAACTGCGCTGGTCTGGAACAAGTGCGAAAGTCTGTCGCGGGATTGATGAAAAATACCGAATGCACCTGCGTGGAAGTTCCATTCTGGCGAGGCCAACAAAGAAGTTGAGTTGCCCTTCAACAGGAAGTACCTATTAGCGAATCCAGAAAGCTAAACAAATCCAAGGAGTGCAAATGTGGCCAGGTTATCAGAACCCTTTCGGTTTTTCATAATTTAATAGCGCATCCTCTGAGCTTGTCCAAACCTGCTGTTGTTTGCCACTGAACCAGTACAAAAGGATGCTTGAGTTACATCGATTGTACCAATAAAAGAGCTTTAATTTGTAACTTAAAGAGGTTTTCTTCATTTTTCAGTTACCATAGTTACCGGACAAGTTAATTGCTATCTTTTCTTCCCTCTCTTGTAAGAGTTTGTGGCACAGATAAACCGAACTTGTTTTCTAGCGAGTATTGTGGTCACAAATGCGCGAGTAACTTGTTACTGGGGCTTCCTGATGTACTTTGTATATTCAATTTAACTTTAAATGGCCATAATGAATAGCAAATGTCTTTTCAGTTTTAAAAGGACTGCATTTCAGATGTGTTTCTTTCATAAGTGCACCTTTAAGAACTTTTGTCCTATCATTAATGCGCGCTTTTAAATATCCTTCTCGTTGAATGCGGAGCATGTCCAGAATTTTTACTTTTGCTCTTCTTCGGTAATTTTAAAATTAATGCGACGGAGTAAGTTGGACTAATCAGCGCGAAAATAGCGTAGCCATGAATCCTTTAAGCTTAAAGCGGACCTCGTCGTGGTATTTCTTCAACACTAATACGCAAAAGAATCCCAATTTACTTCGCAGTTTGGAAAACTGGTGTTTTTAAACATTGCCATTCAGGCATCTCTTAATGTACCAGCTACAAAAACAAGGCATAGTGGGTTTTTGTGTCCAAATTTAATCACTCCCCTCCTCTACATTTAGGAGAGATGTCTTAACCTTTGAAACATAACACTTTGAAAGAATACTTTCGAATGATTATTGCGAGATATCCATAATTCCATAACTACATCCATAATTTCGAAATTTACAGATCCAAGGTTTCTTCAAAATGGCTACCATTTTTCAGCAGCAGCAGAGAGCGCTGGGAACGATTTCAGTTAAAAACTCCTTCCTCCTCCTCTCGTGATCTCTTCTAGAGAGGGTCTAACATCCAGATGCAAAGCGTCCAGAGTCTAGTTTTCTTCCACATGTGCCAAGTATTTTTTATGTTTCAGTGCATGTTCACGAGGTAATTTGCTCGATGACCGTGCTGAAAAGAGCCCCGGAATAACTTATGGGGGGGAAAACGCGATCTTTCCTCCTCGACTGGAGAGATCTATAGAAATTCCTCCAGTGTTCAAAGAGAGACTCGAAAATCTAGGCATATCCAAGAGTTTGTCAAATATTGTACTGCCACTCTAGGACTCAGTAAACCTGGTTTCTATAAAACTAACTTCACTGATAGTATGAACGGCGTGTTGAATATTATATTTTAAACTGTAATTTTATCGTGGTAGTCTTTAAAAACAAGCTCTTAGTGGAATTCACAAAAACTCAAAAAGGAAAATTTGCTAAAAAGAAACTTCCGTTGACCATTGTTGGAAGAAAAATTTAACATTTATGAAATTGAACACATGATGATAAATAAATGGGATGCCTAATATTATCTTTGACCTCTCTTTATATTCCAAAATATGTAAACCATTGCTCCTCCATGACACTGTCAAGCCCACTGAGGCCATCGCAAAATCAGGATCGGATAGACTATGATAGCCTGTGATTTCTTTAGTCCTTAAGGATGGATTGTAGAGCTATCACTTAAAAATGGTGACACACTGAAGAATGAATATAAAAGATACTCTTTTTTGGTGTTACAAGAGTGACTTTGACCTTGCACAGATTGTTCATTTACCTACATGAATGCCGTACAATCCTAACCATACAGCCAACACGCTTGATCTTTTTTTTTTTTCCTTGGTCGGATTACTGTTTCAAAACTTCTGATGTCAACGTTTGCTCAGATCGTGTCAGTGAAATTATTCTTGCAGGAATGGAATCCTTTATCCCACACTCCACTTTAAAATCTCATCCTTTATCTAAAGCTTGGTTCTCCAATAAATGTGCTAAGGCTGTTCAAGAGAAGAATGTTACATATCATAATTGGCTTGTTTCTAATTCTTCAGTTTCATTTTCTGCCTGCAACAATTGTAAAGCAGTTATTAATCAGTCCAAACTAAAGTTTGAACAGGCTAAGAGTAGAAAACTTGCTTCTTGCCCTAATGGTCGCCGATCATTCTGGTCTCTTGCTAAAGCTATTGGCCGTAACTTTTGCCCATCTCTGCTCTCACCTCTGTCCAAACCAGATGGTTCTGTTGTCACTTCAGTCAAGGATAAAGCTGATCTGTTAGCATCCCATTTTTCTTCCAACTCGTGTATTAATTATCTTGGTAAAACACCTCCCACCATTCCCAACACGCTCCATTCAATGCCTCCTGTGGTTTTCCGTCAAAAGGATGTCAGAAGGATTTTGACGAATCTTGATGCTAAGAAAGCTCCAGGTTCCGATGGTATTTCTCCACTTGTTCTCAAAACCTACTCCTGTTCTTTGCCGCCTTTTTTCACTTTCTTTTACCAAAGGCGTTTTTTCTTCTCCTTGGAAATTTGCTCATATCCAGCCAGTTCCTAAAAAGGATGACAAACACCTCCCATCCAATTATCGTCCCATTGCAGTTACTTCTACTCTTTCTAAAGTAATGGAGAAATCAATTAACCGCCAACTCTTAAACGTTCCGTCTGATCAACGATCGGCAGTATGGATTCCGTCGGTGTCGATCCACTGGTGATATTCTGGCTTATGTTACCCATTTATGGAATAATTCAACGGAAACGTTTTGTGAAACAGAAGCAGTTGCTCTTGACATCTCAAAGGCTTTCGATCGTGTTTGGCATAAAGGTCTTCTAAACAAGCTTCCATCTTATGGTTTGCCAACTGTTTTTTTAATTGGTTATCCAATTTTCTCTCTGATCGCTCACTTAGGGTGATGGTAGATGGCCTTCTGTCTTCTAACTTCTCCACCAATGCCGGTGTCCCCCAAGGTTCAGTTCTTTCCCCCACTCTTTTCCTCTTGTATATCAATGACCTTCTTCCATTGACTGGAAATCCTATCCATAGTTTTGCCGATGATAGCACATTGTATTCCACTTTCCATTTTGAGAAACCTTGTCCTGCTCAATTAGCTTCAACTTCTCGAAAATCTGCTACCAATTCCTTAAATGCCGATCTTCAGGTAATTCTCCAGTGGGGCAAAGACAACTTAGTTGATTTCAACCCTTCTAAAACTCAGTCTTGTCTTATGTCTCGCAAAAAGGATTCTTCTGCTCCTATGCTTATCTTTAGTGACACTTCGATTTCTAGGCAAAATTATATATCTCTTTTGGGGATTTCTAATCTCTCTTACCCTGACTTCTAATCTCTCTTGGCACAAGCACATTACAAATATTGCTTCCTCTGCATCTAAAAAACTTGGTTTTCTCTTTCGCTCTCGGCGTTACTTTTCTTCCAAACAGCTGCTCACTCTGTATAAATCGCAAATCCGCCCTGCCATGGAATATTGTTCCCACATCTGGGGTGGTGCCCCCAAAACCTCTCTCAGGCTTCTAGATTCCGTTCAGAAGAGGGCAGTTAGGTTAATTAATGACTCATCTGTAACAGTGTCTCCACTCGCTGTCTCATAGACGTACTGCTTCTGCTGCATGCCTTTTCTACAGATACTTCCATGGGCACTGGTCTTCTGAATTGGCTTCTCTAATTCTCTCTCTCTCTCTCTCTCTCTCTCTCTCTCTCTCTCTTTCAGAACAGTCCGAACACCAGCCAACATCCATTTACTGTCCAATTTCAAACTGACAGAACCAACTTTTCATCTTCCTCGTTTATTCATTCAACTGCCGTTTTCGGGAACAACCTTCATACGTATTTCCTGAAAATTACAGAAGTTCAAGTCCAATGTCAACAAATATCTTCTTTCGTCTTTTCAACCTCCAACCCAAGCACGGCACTAAGTACTATAGGTTCTAATACCTCTCGTGTTTGTGGTTCATATAAAAAAAAAAAAACAGGAGCAAGGAGGATACATTCTCCTTGCTCCAGGGTACATATTATAATATCAAAATAGATATACAATAATTTATAGATTTATTACACAATACTTTACTTATAGAAATTTCAAATAAACTCAGATGAATATGACATTCAAAAATTGGTCAAAATGACTTCCGACAGGTGCCTGGTATGTCCCACAAAGTGCCGTATGTCTTGGACATACTATATTTAAAATGATGCTGGAGGGTCAGCCTTCCATTCCACACAAGGTCAGAATCAAAGCTTGTCAACAGTTCTGATTTGTATCCTCTAGTATGTATGTCCACCATATTTACGGTTTCTTTTTTAAGTTTGGAAGTTGGCCTGATTTTAAGTAATTTAATTCCAACTCGGTGGACTGCTGGTGTTTTTTAAGACGTTCAGCAGTGTTGGAGAATCGCCTTGAGTAGTTGTAATGTTCCTTTGAGTTTGTTATGGCCACGAGTTGTGTACTGAAAATTGGAGGGAAAATATTAGAATGAACTGTTTGGTGAACATCTTCTGTATGCGCAAAATCGTTCAGACGACAACTTCATGCTGCAATTCTCTCCTACTATGACAATCTCCTTTGGTGAATTCTTTCTGACAAGGTTTTCTTGACTGCGGTACAGTACTTCCATATGATTTTTTTTACCGACTTTCCCAGACTTCCTGTTATCTTTGGAACATTTCGGACTTATTTTTCTTCTGGAATGTTGTTGTTTGTCGAGAATCGACCTCCTTGCGTTCGAAAATTTTGAAAAGATTTTCGTTCAACCCATACCAAGTTACGTGATTTGTACTACACAACATTCTTTAAGTTTTCCAAAAATGCTCCAGTTGTCACCTATAAAACCTTTTTGTGTTATTGCAGTTATTACATTAATTTATTAATTAAAATAAACTTTTTTTGTGGTATCCTACATAGTAATTCATCTTCCAGATTAAAAGTTTGCCACACATGCAATAGAAGGGTGCGTTGAAAACTATTCTCTCAATGGAGATTGTGATAGTTATAAAACTTATACGATTATCTTTAGCGTATGACCACTAGTTTAAACCAAAATCTCCATAAAGACGGGACTGTTAATACATGTTTCGCTAAATTAGAATTTTTAATTAAAAATGACAATGTCCTTTTCATTTTATCTCAGCCCAATATAAAACTTCATTCGAAATTCTCAAACTGGTAGGAGACTTAATCAATTGAAGTGAATGTACCAGTCTTACTACGCTCTCACCAGAATTTCCCCAAGGGTTTCAGTGCCTCTCAACTTGAATCAATATTTCTTCATCACACTTGAAAGAAAACAAGATAAACAGACAACGACCCTTGTCAACTCATAACACTTGCTCAACATCTTCGAAAAAAGAAATCTAGCGCACAAGTACAGAGACGTTACTGGCATTTAAAAGTTGCCAAAGAGATCCCAGACTCCCCTTGTTTTGGGGACTCCCCTCCATAATTTTAAACTTCCGATAATTTATGAGGTAAGCCTGGCCCACCTCATTTGCAAATGTTTATTTAGAAGTTGGTAAAGAAAAGTAGTTTGGGAAGCAAGTGGTTGGGTTTCCCTGATTATATGCATACTTCTGGAAGTTGGCCTTTCTTCCCGCGCAGCGTCTGAAGAATTAAGCGGGGATCTGGTATAGACATTGGGCACTAAAGCGCTTTACAGAGCCAGAAGTCGTTATATGGGCAATCAGCCAGCAGATCAGAAATTCGAGTCGGAAACCATTTGCTCGGCAATCGATACTCCCAGAAATTAAAAAGTGCTCGAATTTAAGCGAAATAGGAAAAAACTGCGCAACCTTTTTAGTAAAGATAATGGAATCGCGCAGACGGTTGATTACTGGCTCGATGTACTGTATATGCGAAACAGCTGAAGGCCAAACTCTATTCTGGAAATGTTAATGCAAAACGTCTGAGCTTGGCATGGATTTCTATCCGGTAATGGCTGGCGCATGAAATTTGGTTGTTTACGGTCCCGAGGAAATTATGAATTTGCTTTAAGTTGCTATAGTAACATATAAATAAGCTTTAAACCGCCATTTCGCTGCACAGTCATCTGCAGAGGGGCAACAACACCGCGATACTGGCTGGCGGTTAATGCAGCTCATTTCAGATAAACAGTATAGTTTCCTCGTTGCTATTAATGCTCGTGTGTGTAATGCTACAGTTGGCATGGCAACAGTACTTTCCTTTGTCTGCCCGGCCCGCTCTTTATGTCCCTATTTTTATTTGGTTTTCGTGAGGTTTTATTTCGCCTGTCTCGGAATGAGATGGCATTATGCCACTCCTCACCGTCCCATTGTAATGGCAATAATTAGAAATAAGTCGATGGTACTTACCGAGGTACGTGTCATAGAAGTGACACGCCGGTATATACCCCACGGGCGTCCCCCCCCTCTAATCCACTGTTTGATTCTCTGTTGCAACGAAACACAGATTATGATGAGCAGTTACTTTCTCTGCTGGAGAAAGACTAAGTTGGAGAACGTGTCACATCATGAAATGCTGTGATGAGTTATCTTTCTGGTATGTGGAAATTCTTGGAGATTTCTCCAATTCATGTGTTGTTTCCAAATGCGTTCACGTTTTAAGAAGGCAGGGACAGGACAGGAGCATGAACAGAAATTTTCTGTTTCTCCAGATGCTGTTCATTGCACAAACGCAAAAGATCGTTCTATCCTCGACTGAACTTGCCGTTCCCATGTTTGGATCATCTTTAAGGAGGACAATCATCCTTCTGTTGGTCCGGTGGTTGTAAAATGGGTCTTATTTGTTGTCATGACAACAACTTGCACTTGTTCATCGAGGTTTTCACTGTTAACAAGATGGCCAGGTGCATTTTAGAAATCAAGAGCGGTTCTGCTGTTGAGCCTTTTCCCTAGAATACTTCTTGGCGAAAGTTTCGTATTCATCATTTAACATTTTTAATATTGAAAAAGACGTTATACCGAATAGACGTAAATCAGAGACGTTTTGGAATAATAAAAGTTATCTTTTAATTTGATATCATAGGCATGGATATATGCGATTAATATATAAATGTTGCAAAGTTAATTTTTTGTGTACAAACGGAAAGCATTTCGTTACTGCGCATCCACCATTCATCTCTCCAATCACCACGCTGCAACACCCATAATATCCAGTATCTCAACTACAAATATTCAAAAAAAGAAATTGAAATGGCCGGATTTCTGTTGGTCCGATTTTAATGAAATTTGGAAAGGCTCGAGAAATCTTTCTGAAATAAATTTTATAAAATCATCCGCCGAGAGTCAAGTTATTACATGCGGACGGACGAACATAAGTGAAGGCAGTAGGCGCTTTACGCATATATAGAGAAGATTTCGTTGTATACAATCTGTGTTACAGACTTCACAGAATGCAATAATTCCTGTCCCATTTTTCGTATTGAATTTTACATTGTGCAAATGATGTTGCGTGGATTTTATTTTTTAAAATTATGTAGATTTGTTTTCGCAGTTAAAAGTCTGTTTAAGATGGTATTAATATTCTTTTAATTTACATATTTCAACTTCGTACCTGACTGTACTCATTCGAATTTTTTCTGGGTGATGAAAGTGTCAAGTCGGTTATTTTACCCCCAAACTCCCTCAGCGTGAATGGGTTCCGAATCCATTATGTTTCCTTGTTGATTCTTGGACAATTTTTCACGCGTAAGGCGTATTAAACTTCTCATAAGCATTGATTATTTAAGAGTTTCTTAAAAACATCAGCGTTTGTTTATCTTTATGCCTAGAGGTATCTGTAGTGGAAAGGACAGTGAATTTTTATGCGCGAATATTCTTTCGTCCCTCTAATACACTAATTACAGTTAGGGCTGATATAGTAAACAGGCGCCAAGGATATTCCGGGGCGAAAAGGTTGATGTAGCGTGAATTATTAACCGCCTGGTTCATTTTGAGCCAGATTAAAAAATATCTTTCAAACACGAAACGATAATTTAAATATAAAAAGGCTTTGTTGGGCTGTTTTTCTATCTGTCACGCTTGCGTTAGTCCATGTTTACAAGCTGAATATTTAATTAAATCCAATGTTAAATAAATTTTGATAACGAATGCTTCGCTGTAAGCAGCAATTACAATCGCTGTTTTCCACGCCGTGTGAAAAAGGTCCTGTTTCGAATCTGTCTCGTTAGGTGCAAGTCTTCTGAGCCTTCTTCACACCACGGTCGAGCCGAGTTAGTCAGTCTGGAGAGGGGGTTGAAAGGCTGTTTCTATCCAGAAAAATTATGTAGACTTAGTGTTCAATTTTAATGGTGTAACATTCACACCGTAAACCTCGATTTTAATTCGAAGCCCCTCTAGGTACAAACGTGTTTAGATGTAAAACACTGGCCACTGACCGTGATGGGTCACTGCTGTGGTTGGAGTAAATCTTGTAACCCACAGTCATGCAATAAAGATTATAATCGTCCTTTTGGGGTGGACCTCATCCGATGATTCCCCACTGCACTGATGCTGCCATGGAAAAACATTTTTGATTGACCACTGAACAACTTTCACATCACCCATTTCACAGTGTGGTCAGTTTGAAAACGAATTCTGCGGAATGTTGGTATCAAAGAGTTCAAACTCGTGAAGATACCTTTGGCGACACAGATGTTTTCAGGGTTCTTGTACCACAAAATAGGCCTTGGGATCTTTCCAGTTGTTGATTGATCACCAAACCTCTGCATCCACTTAACACTCTCTTCAGACAGTCTTATCCGCGCAGATTACTTTCTTCGGTGCAGAATGAAACCAGGTTTGGCAAATAAAATCCTACAGCGCCTCTTATGACATGATATCGAAAATGCCATTTTGAAATTGGAACGTAATTAGTGTTCTGGTGCCTCCGGAGTGTTTTTTTTCTTCTTTTACAGCCGTCTTTCTAAAACATGCGTGTTCACATCCATGTGCAGCAAGCAGTATAGACACAGTTCGTTATTCTGTTTGCCTTCGTCAAAACTTTTATTCCGAAAACAACGGCTGACATCATTAGAGCGTTGTTGAGTCCATTTGAAGACTGTACCTTTGTGTTTCGCATTGCGTAACGTGGAGGTAGTGGACACGAGGGGTGAAAGGGAAAGATACATCCTCTATGATTTATAGCGTCGTTTCTATTGGGGCTGCTTTGTCACACGCTGGTGCTTCTGAAGGAAAGCTCGAAGATCAATATTTGTCTTCGTCCGCTGCTGCCCTACTGTCTCTCGTTTTGCCACGTTCGATACGATATTCCGCGATGTTTGTTTCACTCGCGCTGTATTTCACTTGTTTACTCTGTGAGCAAGATGACAGCGGTTTCTCTGGAGCAACAGATGTTGCCGAAGATAAAACGATATTCGGGCAGGGGGAGGGCCAAAGAAAACCGAGGACATCGAGCGCACTGTTTTATTCACACTCGGACTCCACCGCTCTCTTGGTTGATATTCTGGGAGAAAAATAACGTTCCACCTTTTGGAAGCCATTAGAATTTTATGATATTTTCCAGAGATCCAGGAGCTGCCTTTGTATTATCATCGTACGTTGCTGTCTGTTTATTTTCCAGCTGAACTTTGCAGGTACGTTACGATGGTTTCCTTAAAGATAGCGGAAAGTCACCCCCAATTACTAGCAGAAATGGGGTATTTGTTTTTGTTCTTATTTATCGGCGATGGATGCTGCCGTACCCCTGGATCGCAGTTGGCCTTACATATTCTCCAAGCACAGTGGTTTTACTCTGGTTTTATTATAAAAAACATTTCAATAAATATACGAGTATGACTCAAAGTTGAATATTCTCTTGGATGTAAACAGACTTCCATAAATTGCACGCACTCCTTCAGATAAACAGGTTTTGAGATGTTGCGCAGAAAGGTATGCCAAGTAATTAAGAAAAAATATTGAAAAATATACAACCCAAAAAGTGAAAATGGATTCTGAAACTAAAAAAAAAAAAAAAAAAAAATGTGCTCGAGGATGCCTTTCATCCCTATATTTATTTAATCTACAGGGGCGAACAAAAAAACTGCATCACTTGTGAATTTTGCAAATAATGTGTTTTGCGCTGCATTGTGGGATGCAGAAATGTTCGAAATGCATTTATTAGATGGGATATATATCTCTGTGAATGAAATCCAATAAAAAGATTCCGCCTGATATACCGAATTGCCATAAATATCTTCCCAAAGGGTAAAATGCGTAATTAATGGAAATATGAGAAATCATGCAAATGGCAATCGTGACAAACAAACATACTGCATTTACGTGTTCAAACTGAAATTCCAAGTTACGCCATAGTATGATGTACTGTAAATCAGCAAAATAAGTCCTCAATATTCTGTTGTTCCTCCTCGAGCTGCAATTACAGCCTCGCAACGATCTGGCATAGAGTTAACCAGCTTCTGGATATACGATTGCCCAATTTCGTGGTACCATACCCTTACAATGCAGCTGACTCTTACTTGTTGGCTTCTTCTGATCAATTTTAGACGACATTATGTACAAGCAATTTTCAACAGGGTTCAAATGTGGACTGTTGCCGGGCCAGTCCAACATTAATGCCAGCATTTCTGAGGTGTGACTGCACCTTAAGGGAGAAAAATGAGGGAAAACATTGGTGTAAGTATGTTTTAAGCCTTGTGAGACAAGAAAAAAAACTCATCATTAAATCTAAATAGCATAAAACTTAACAATTTTGCTGTGTGTGCAAGGTGCGGTTTTGGACGTCGGTATGGTGATCCCTAATAACGGACGGGTTTCAGGCACTCGTCCAAGATAGCAGTGCAGGTTTCCGCATTCACCCTCCCCCACCCCTTTGTTTGTTATGCATCCCCAGGCCATCTGACTGGCAGGGAACTTTCTTTACAGTCGGTGTTATGCATCCAGGATGGTATGCCTTCGATTTTCGTCTTCTGACATATCGCTTTCCATCCGAGCCATGCAAGTTAAATTTCGATTCGTCAGAAAAGATCCCATTACTCTTTGGTGCATGACACATGCGTTTTAGCCCAAGCAAGTCGCTTCTTCCTCATTTGGTGGATCAACAAAGGCTTTTTCTTGGGCCGAGAGGCATGCATACCACATTCTGAAAGCCGTCTTTGGATAATTCGTGCACTTGTTTCAACACCATCTCAAAGTCCAGTTTTTAGATCAGGAGCACTAGCATGGCGATTATGAAGTTTCAAATATCGATCTTGGGAAGGCACAGTCTCTCTCTTACGGCCTGATCCAGGTCTTCTCTTCACATCACCGGTTTCACGTTTTAATTTCGCACCCAGGATACTGGTCGTAGCCTATTTCATCAGTGACGGCAAGCATAGAAAGCCCCCTTCCTGGGACAGAGCAACAGCTGCACTTTTCTTTTTTTCTTGGTGTCAACTGAACATATGGAGCTATGCTTGCACCTACGCAAAACAGGATACTAATACGCGTATATACCCTTCCAACGACGTATTTATAGAAACGGCTGATGCAATACCTTGTAATTACTGTCTGACGCAATAGAAGGTTATCTGACGCAATCCATTTGCTTTGCGACAAACAAAATGACTGTAATCAAACAATATCTTATACGTTTCACTACAAATGTTACTTTTTTTTGTCCGCCACTGTATTTTTAAAAAGTTCTGTTTATACTCGGACACGATCACTAGGTCGGAAAAAGTATACGATAATTACGACGATGAATGCATAACCTTATTAAACAGCCCCGCCAGCTTGGGTCCATTCAAATGTGTGTCCTTCTGCACTCTCGCACTTCACCACCAAGCTACGTCGGACCGGTTATGTTGCTGTTGATAGCTAAAACAGAAACAAGATTGCACATGGAGAGCGAACATTTTATTTCCTGTTTCAAAGGAAAAATTGACAAGAGTTTATATAAAAAAGCAGAATTCCATTTCAAAAATGAGAGGTAAAATTGTAATACATAAAGCAACTTGAACAAAAACATTTAAATGTCTACATTGCTGTGCAAAAGCAAAAATTTATTAATCACATTACTTAAAAATAATAGGTATAATAAATACTCTACTGAAGCCTTCACTGGGGGAAAAAACAGATTGTAAATTCAGGAAACGTTACGAAATCAGCGTTTTGGCTGCGAATGGTGGACACTAAAACAGAAAGGTTGATGAAGACCTAATGTCAGTCGAAATGGGATTTGCGATGGAGAACAGTAGCCCACTTCTGATAGAAAGGGGAAGAAATTTGCAAGAGCTGAAAATAGAACTAGTAATGTATGACTATCGGCAACGGTAAGGTGGAACACATTGGAAAATAAAACGTTGGGGAAAACCCAAACAACTTCTGTACACCACAGCCGAAAGTAGACGAGGAGGACTAACAAACCACAAATCCCTGTTATGAATGGCGAGAACTAAGAATTGTTCATCAACTGAATAACTTTTTTCAGACCAACGGCATCCCGAAAAGGCTGCATCGTTGCCCGATTATAACTTAGTAGTAGAGCATTAATGCGTACCTTTCCAGTTGCTCTTGGAGTGGTTTCGCTTCACTATAAAGGTGGGGAAGCGAGCTTCGCTAATTCCCTCCCCCAGCTTCAATCGATATTCCTGAGGTAGAGAACAGGCGTCCCTGCCCTCTACCTCCTGTAGTCTTCTACTTCCACGAGGCACGTAATCTAGCTCTGTAAACAGCACACCTGTGTATCTACTGATCCGTTTGATTTTTTAGTGATGTCCGTTTCGTTGATCTACTTTTGTGAATAACAAATCGGGATCCTTTTCAAACAAAACTTTACTTAATTCTCTCGCTTTCTATGCCTGTTAAGCGGGCGAATTGAATTATTTTGCTATGGCTCTGAGATCTCTATCCTGGTTCCGATTATCAGCTTAAATTTTACTCTCCTGTATTATGTATGCACTTGGCGCGAAGATATCGGTTTTTGGGAGCAGATGGCAAAAATATTTCCTCCTCCTCCTACATAGACCTGTAAGACGAGCTCATCTTAGTCAGGAGCCTCGTAGACACAATTTTAAATTTCTTAAATGCAGTTACTGGTTAAGGCATAATTATGACGCCGGTTCAACAAGCGTGTTTGATTAACTTGCTCCTGTCCTTGACTGATGAAGAAAATATCTTCAAATTTAGATTTTAGTGTCGGTATTTTTCAGCTTATTAACCTTTTATATATAGGTCTTGACCTTCTATATAGGCCTTGTTGGTGATGTATTTCTGGCTCTCGACTTTGACTAGGTTAGATCCTGTTTATCAAATTTATGAAGAACGTTTTCAAACTTATAAAATTGTTGAAATGAAGAGAGTCCATTAGGTCGGAGTAATCAAACGTGGCGAGAACTACTTTTATAGAGTAATCCCTCTTGATCTTCTAATTTATTTCATCATGGCCCGGGTAAAGGATGCGAGTCATAAATCGACATTCTTCAGGGAGGTTCAATGTAGCAAGTGGGGTCCCCGAAGAATTCTACTTGCTGCATTGGTAAAGTTTAATGCTTCTAAATGTGAGGTTTTGCACCTGGGGAATAGATATCCAGGCGTTACTTAAAAGCTTTGAGGAGGGGGGATGGAGTTAAAAGTGGTTCAGGACGAAAAATACGTAAGTAGTTATGATTGAGTCACATATGAAGATTTCCGTGGATTATAAACAAGTGTTTAGGAAGGCACATGTCTTCCTGTTCGCAAGTAATGACAACGATGTCGCTGTTACTTTATATAAAACGGTGGTGATACTGCATTTAGAATATTGTGTTCAGGTCTTGGGGCGCACTTGAAGAAACAGAGATTACTAAATTAGGAGGGCGGGTAGCGTGTTGTAGATGATTGGAATGAATTGGCTCTCGCGGTGGTGGAGACGGAAAGTCTGGTAAAGTTCAAAGCAGAATTGGGCAGCCACTATTTTGAAGATGAGGAAGGTACGAACAGATCTTTTTCCTCTTTTTTTTTCGTAGGTACAGAAAAACCCTGCTTCTTCAAATCATTTAGCCATTATAATTCTAATAAGAGAAAGAGACGGAGGAAAAAAGAACATTTCACGATCGTTTGATTAAATCTGATACCTTAAACATCCGGGACTGCTGAGGAAACCTGAAAACCAAAATATAAGACATATACTTAAGTCAGAAAGGAGTTCTATGTGGCTTATACTAGGAGGTAATCAAAATGCTTTAAATAATTCTGCTTAAGCCTGGTACTGAAAGACAACGTTTAGCAAAATCAGGATCAGAGTTCTGGTGCGATTAATCACGCACCGAATTCTGCAGTAAAGTTAAAGAATATCCAAACCATCCAATACAAGGAATTCTGTGTGTTTGTTTAAAGAAGTCTACATACAATACGTGGCACATTAATGTGCCATCGTGACAAAAGAAAAGTACTCTTTGAGGAAACTTTTCCCAATTTAGAACGAAGACAAAATTCAGATTTCTTACATTAAATCATTCGGTGAATTCGTGCTGAATTCTGAAAAATAACAAGCAACGCTGTCAAAGACCTTTATACCGGTTTAATGCTGAATGTATTTTAAACTAAAAAATATATTATTTATAAATAGATTGATGTGGAATAAAATTCTTAAGATGAATTTACATCTCTACCTGTAAATTACGTACAAAACTAATCTGTTCACTCTTTTATGCTATTTGTGAAAGACGTCACGTTTGAATTTGATTAAAAGAAAGGAGTATCCCAAGTGACTGTTGGAATACTCGCCGACGTGAGAGGAATGAACCTTTTAGAACTACGGTTTCGATGGCATCTCCAGAAAGAATTAAAGGAACAGACTGCGTTTAAGACACCGAAATCACGCGCTGTTGAAGTCGAAGCAACATGGCAGGAATATTCTCTTTCTCCCTCGATTAAGATCGCATGATCCAGATTGGATCGATCATTTGCCATCATATAAATTATGATGGTAAATGGTCGTTATTTTAGGGAACAGCATCATTAACAAAATTATTAAAGATAAAATAAATCTGACAAATTTTATCTTGCCATATTTATAGAAAGCAGTGAAAGGAACTAGGAGGTTAATAATAATAATTATTAATACTTATTAAAAATAGAAGACCATAAATGGTCTATTTTTTCCGTCAAACTTGATCTCTGTTTAGAGTGGAACGAGATCTTAGAGTTCCATATTCCTGGCGTGTTTTTGACACAGTTGCCCTGCCTTTCCTGGTTGCTGTAATTCTATAGATTAGCGTGACATTGTCTAGTTGGGCTTATCTCGTGAGCAGCTCGTCCACCAACTGTCAAACTGTCATAAGTGATGGTGAAGGTCAGTGACACGGCGGAAAATTGTGGAATGCCAGAACCCTCCGCTTCAGAAAGGGTGCATTATGTATGCTAATTATCGTGACGTATTTCAACGGTCCATTAGGCTCCTGGATTAACTATCGATGTCCAGCTTCAAGATGGTTTCTTTGGCACTCATTGGAATTATGTACAGCTGTGGAAAATGCCATCTTGTGTCTGAGCTGTTCCTTAAACGTACAAATAAAGACGAAGACGACTATTGATTACTGGCGAAAGGAGAGAAGCAAAAGTTCTTGAAATCGCTCGCAGCAAAATTCTGACGAATGACTTGAAATGCGCGTGGATGTAACAGTTGGTAATTTGTCATCTCTTTAAATCGTGCATTATTGTAAGATGCATCAACCAAATATCGATTGGGTTCCCTTGAATTCTGGCTGTTGTTTACGTCTTTTGCTCCTGAAAATAATTCGATCTAGAGAAACCAAATTCCCATGCAACACCAGATTCAACCATCTGAATTCCCAAGCGCACCATTTTTCCTTATCCAGGGTTTGGAAAATGGGTGCACAGGAAATCCTCGATTTTTGTAGAGGTTAAAGAAATTCCAGCTAATGAAATGAAGTACTTTTGATTTGACTGTGTGATTCTGTTGTTGAAATGTTATTGTGGATGGAATCCTCAATTTTATCGATCCCTCTGAGGACATTATCACGGTGGTCAGTAGAGATGTAATAATTGGGTCCAATTTTCCAAAGTATTTTTGGATTTTGAACGAAAATCCAAAAATTATCCGGTGTTCTATAATCCAAAGTATTTTTTTATTATAGAACACCAGATAAAATTTCTGAACCATACGGTAGGATGGAATAAATATCCATAATTGGACTTTGTTTACTGATTTTGTTGATCCTTCTTGACGCTATAGAAACTCATTGTGGTAGCTATCCGTGAATATTAGCATTAGCAGAGGCATATGATGCAAGAAAACAAGCTTATACAGCATCAGCCAAAAAAAAAAAACTTCCCATTTCACCCATCGAATCGATGCTCCAGATCCGAAACTACGTTGGGGGTGAACGGGGTACGAGCCCCAGATACAGCATTGTAAGGGTGCAGTAGACCAGTTATGTAATTTATAATTGCTTCGTTTTTTTTTTTTTTATTTAATTAGAGGCAGACCTTTGTTTAACGAACCACTTTATAATGAATTGTTTTGAATTCCTCTTGGTAATTACATTAAAAATACTTTCTGTAGAACAAAGAAAGTTTCCGTATAACGTTCGGATTACGAGAGACAACTTTGTACGCGTTGTTTCCATCTCTTGACTTTAAGCAATTGGAAAGTTCGAATTAAAGGTTAAAGGGATTACTGTTCAGCAACGTAAGTGGTGCCTTTAAAACCTATGCAGCCACCTATCCCATATACCGAGAAGTCGTGCTGGTTCACTCCTTTCCATAGCCAGTCAGAAGTTAAGGCATATTCCTAACACGGATTAATAGCCTCTTGTCAATGTGTGCTGTGGTCCCAATTAATAAGAGGATTGATAAAAAAAAATAAAAAATAAACTTCAAGAAATATTGGAAAGTGAATTTCAAGATATTTTCGGATTTGCTGCTACCAGAGCATAAAAAATGGATATACCAGCTACATTTCTAGATTTAAAAAAAAAAAAAAAAGAATGACACTACGAATCTTCCGACGATTTCAATTTATCTGCCGATTAAATGAGTTTTGGTTGTTCTTATGAATGACTTAAGCAACAGATTTGAAAAACTGAATACTATTGCTTCAGATTTTGATTTTCTATTTGGAACTTCACTCTCATTGATTAATAAATCTGACTTGCAGAAAGGCTGCTTCCGACCTTGCATTAAAATACAACAAAGATTTAAATATGCATTAGATGTTTCGACAGAAATTGAAAGTTTCAAAAATCATGTTTTATCACTTCTGTAGGATTTGAAATCCGTAACCCCTTTTTCAACTTCTCCAATTCATTCATGAGCATTGTCTAACAGAATCTTATCCAAGCATAGAAGTAGCGTTATGAATTTTTCTTACCCTGCTTGTAACAGTAGCTTCTTGTGAAAGGAGTAAACTTAAATTGATTAAAAATCACTTTAGATCAACAAGTGGACAAGAACGACTAACCAACATATCAATTATATCCATTGAAAATCACGTTGCAGAAAACATAAATTATGATAAAATTATCGATTCTTTTGCTTCGGAAAAATTGGGAAAAATTCAATTAAAATAATACGTCTTCAATTACATATTTTTAGTTTATGCAAAATTTACTGTATATTACATTCTGCAATATTTTGTTTCTACGATTTTATTCTAGATATACAAGCAAACTATCTGTGATTTTTTTAAATTTCTTTTAGTTTTATGTATTTCTTTGTAGTTTATATCGAAACATAGTCTAAATTTATAAACGAATATTTGTAAGTTTGTATCCTTTTTAAAATTTTTGTTTTGTTATATTCATTGTGTTATTTAAACTATTAAATTATTTTATTAATAAATACTAGGGGGCTCCGCCCCCTGCTCGCCAACTCCCGTGCACGCTTTTCTACGTAATATGTAGAGGTAGAACGGAGTAAGTCAAATGTTTTCTATAAAAGACACCTGTCCGAAACGCACTGATTGATAACTAATTTAATCTAAGGAAATGTAAGAAAAAAACCATAAAAAGTAAAATTGTGTGAATGTTGAGTGAAAGAAAGTTGTTATTAACTGCATGTTCTTAGCCTCTTCACCGCAAAGACTGATGGCTATGCAGGCCCTCAGGGACCTCGTGGTTATCCAAGCTGACACCACGCTGTAGCTTTTCCCAGCTGGCATGGTGCGGGATGCTGACACTGGCCAATTGGGTCACTGTGGGACAGAGCTGCAAAAAGCATGTTCCACCACCGTAGGGACCTTTTTCCCTATGTTCTTTTATTCCTACCACCTGGGGTCGTTGAGTCTCCTTCCGATAAATACCCATCCCCACCCTGGGTGGTCCCCCTTTTTCCTGCCACCACCACCCTCTTTCAACTCCCGCACTCTGGACCAGGATGAGCATCCTGTACCAGAGGTGCCCTTACTGTTTCCCCTTTCAAATCAGGCGCTTTTATCGGAAAGCGAGGAAATACGGCGTGTACCTTACACTAGAGTTCAGCCAATTTTTTTTCCAGCTCTCCTTGGAAATCTGGGCTACCCCAGGGTTTACCCTGCCAGAACTTTCTTCTCTCCTAGTGTGTTCTGGCCAGTCTCGTCAGGGCGGTGACGGAAACTGGGGGTGTTAGTGACTCTCCACAAGCCCCCAGGCTTGCTAAGTGGCCAAAAACCCACACTAACACACACTCTGGCCTTATGCAGCATATTGTATTCTACACAGAGTAAAAACGCGGAGTTGGGGGAGACCCCCGGTTCCGCCAGCCAAAAAAAAAAAAAAAATTATATCGCCATGATTGATATCTAATCAGGAAATGACCTGCGTAATTATTTGTAATGCGCGGCATTCTCAAGGTCGAATAAATATCACTATGTAATTATTTACCTATAAATAAGGTATTAAGGTAAATAATACCTTATTTATTATTTACCTGCATTTACATAGGTCACTTAGGAAAAGGCCCTTTGCTTCGGGTTGCATAATGTATGATTAATTCAACTTTATAAAATTAATAGCAAAGCTTAACTGATGGTACTCATCTCAAACAACCCCTTAGTTGTATGGTGTTTAAGGCGAAAGTTGTGGAAATTCAATTAAATTACATAAAGATAAAATTGTTAAAATATAAATAGAATATAAACTATTTAAAACTGTAATTAAAATTTTTTGCCCAAAGGAGGAAAACGTGCCTGCTCGATCCCATATAAAATTTGTTCAAAACTATTTATTAGTTTTCACAGTTTTTAACAGATTTTATATAGGATAACTAGGGGATGGAGCAGTGCACGTCTTCCTCCTTTGGGCATAAATTTTTAATTACAGTTTTAATAGTCTCTGTTCGATTTATATTTTAACAATTTTATTTTTATGCAATTTAATTGAATTTTCACAACTTTCCCCTTAAACACCTTACAACTAAGGGACCTCAAATAAGGTTGTTTGAGGTGAGTACCGTCAGTTAAGCTTTGCTATTAATTTTATCAAGTTGAATTTCAAAATAACGGTACATTAAAGAAGTTCTATCAATTAACGAAGTGCATGATGAATATTGTTACATCCGAAAGAGCAGGACTAAAATATTAAACTGAAATATTTGCAAACTATACACATATTTACCAAATACTATTTACAAATATGCAATATTCATTAACGTACAAAAAAACGTTACAATGGAATGTTTGATGCCAATTAGATAGTGGAGCACGTGCACCAGGTTGGTGAACGTTATGGAGGCAGTTGTCAATAATTAATTGCATTTGTAGTGACGTGATTGCCTCGCCTTCTTCTCCCATTGGCTAGAATAAATATTACTAGGAGGAAAACTTTTTAATGTATAGATAGATATGCAAACCATAGATCGTTGCAACCGTAATTTTTATAAATTCATAAAGATTGACTACCTGCATTTAATAGGGGTGTACTTATATTCCTTTTTTCCCTAGGCGTCTCTGATTCTCCCCAAAAGTTCGTCCACGTCTTCCTCGAATTTATTTAAGCTATCCACTTCCACAACGGCAGATGGAAGTTTGTTGCAGCAACCAACCATCCGCTGGCTAGAGGCAAATTTGCGCACATCTATACTATAACTGTCTTTCCTCAACTTGAGTTTATACCCATTAGGTTCGTAATCTAAGAAAAATGAAGAATCCCAGCAGCATTGAGCCTGCTCAAACCATTCAAGGTGCCTACTCTCCAGAAGCTGCATTTTGCAGGACTTAAGCCTTTCTTGGTAAGAATACCTCTTTGCTCCCTTCTGTACTCGCTCAAACAACTCTACATCCTTCCTAAAATGAGGCCTCCAGACCAGTATTCTGAATTCTTAGTGCATATTAATGCGTGTTTAGGCAAAAAGCTGATGAGGCTAACTGCGCGACGCATAAGCCATACTACACGGCTTCATTTACCTTAGAATTAATTTTAAGGATGTTACAAAGACGCCTTTGGTCGATCCACGTTTAACGACCATGTCCAAAAGGGCTCGCATTAATAGGTGAGCGTTTTTAAGAAGTCCTAATATTTCCTATTGGGCTTAATTTACTATTCATATTCGTATTGTTTTAGTTTTATTGCGAAGCGTTTTTTTCTTATTGAAATGGGATGTAAGAAAAGAACATTTAAGTAATAAGTGAAGAAATGTAGCTTGCCTAAGTATTAATACGATAAAATTTATCCGATGGGGATTATAGTAAGCGTGATTCTAATTTCTATTTATACTCTCAGCTCCACGCTCACCCCGTAATTTTCGAGGAATTTGTCTTAATTATAAAGAAAAACGTCTTATGTCTCGACAGTATGACACGCGCGCGTATCCTTATGAAAATATACGACCCGACTGTTGCCTACTTAATAAGGTGTGCTCGGTCGACTTTCCCCCGTTTACCCCCACTCCCCCGCCTCGATTCTATAAGAAAGGCGAAGACAGAAGAGTGCTTAATTTTTAAGACAGCTTCTGCCTCTTCTGGACCAACGTCTGTTGGGTACTTCGTTCATTAAACCCGACAGAAATCTCTCTGCATGTAATCCGGACCCCGCCAGGAAGATTAACAGTGCGAGGCCCTCGCAGTCCTGCGGTGTCTTCTTGCCCAACTGGAGACGACAATAATGAAAGACACGTGCCCTTCTAAAAAGAAATGTGATAAGACCCCTTCGGTCCCAGCAGTATCCATAATTTTTCTTAGTTCCCCTAAAAAATGGCTATCCCTTCCCATCTCGGCTTCAGCCGATAGAGGGAGTTTAAGTCCTAATGAGCCATAACTGTTAGACATAACCTTTACGTTGATAAATCTCTACAGGCGAGCTAAGTGCGCCAGGCTCGTGTGACCATTAATTTTCCTTTTTTATTTTCCCTTTTTGACGTGTGACACCGTGTTACTTCTTTTTTCCTTTTAAACCGGTTTAACTGCGCTATATAAATGGCGGCTCAACATTAAAAAAGAGAAAAAACAGGGTGCATAGTTGTCGGTGATGAGCCACTCTGCTGGTATCTGGAGAATGCAAAATGCAGCCGATTACGGCCATATTTCATTTTTTTTTTTTTTTTTTTTTTGGTGGGGGGGGCATGATGGTGTTAGCACAAAATATAAAATTTCGTACTAACTTTTATAAGTGTTCAACTGCCACTTTTTTATCTTAGAATCTCTTTCCGTTTAATTAAAATATTTTTATACTTTGGAAAAACGCGGAATAATCACGTGCTTCTAGTGGTCCAGGGATGTCTGTGCTGCGTCCCTGGACCACTAGGAGCACAAAAATAATCAGGATTCATTTCAGTTCACTCTACGTGAATCTTTAATAAAAAATCGAAGTGTCACCCGTATCTCACGACCTTTAGCGATTTAATAGTAAGCGAGCAACATTTACCTCAGTCAGCATTTTTGTAATACTCTTTACTTACTTCTTTCATGGTTTTAATTGCAATTGAAATATTACACCACGCTTCTCCCGCGATTAATAAAATGGTAATAATTCATGATATGCGTGTTTAGTAAACCTGCGACAGGATTTCGTGGTGATTATTAATATTTTTATAGTAATCACGAAGAAAGGGAAAGTGCAGCGCTATCCCTCGAAAGGAAACAACTGCGCGATGCCTACGAGCAAGTTGGATTTGGATTCGTCATGTATGCAGATGAAATCAGTTTTAATATCGAATGGACAACATCCTAAAGGAAGACATCTGTTGTCCCCTCACAATTATGCTTCTCGTGTGTTTGCTTTCAGTTTCTCCTTTTACTCGTCCAATATTAATGCGTCTATTTTGGCGCTGCTCCTCTCACCACACTCTTCGTTCATGCCGTTTCCATGGGAACGCTGTACGATTTGCCTCGTAAGAAGGAAAGAGAAAAACAACAAAAATGCGATCGCTGAATATTCTGCCTTGGGGAAACGGAGAGATAAAAAATATATATATTCTCCCCTCAGTTTTCCATCTCCACCTTTTATTTTCCTCGTATGTATTTTTATTTTCCTTTTCCATCACTACGTACGAGATGCAAGTGGTGTTGTAAACGATGCTGAGTGTTTTTCTCTAGCGATAGTGTCTCGTTTCGACAAGCGCCGCTCCTATAAAGTTGCGCCTGCTCCTTTAAGAAGAAAAAACAGAATCGAAATCGTGGCCTTTTGGGAACACCTGTGTGTGTGTGTGTGTGTGTGTGTGTGTGTGTGTGTGTGTGTGTGTGTCAAAGACAGACAGAGAGAGAGAGAGAGAGAGAGCTCCGTTGTTTAGTGGAGGGATATAATCATGAAGAAACACCTTGTATTGATTGGTCGGAGGATTTTTAATGTATGCACGCGTTTCTGCTTACATTGAAATGCAGAATTGGACTTTCTGATTCACAATGCACGTGGCTCATCCCAAGAAGAGTCCGTCCAAAAGGAAAGTAACTGCAGGAACGTGGCCTTCATATTCAAGGAGGAGTAGAAGTTTAACGCTACCAAATGCGAGGTATTGCATTTGGGGAAGAGTAGTTTAGAGAGGGGAGATGTGGAGGAGGGGAATTAAAGGATTTTCGGGATGAGAAAGGCTCGCTGAATACACGAAAATGCAGTATAAGCAGGTTAGAAGGTGTCCTATCTAAATAGCGGAGAGGGTCGTGATTGAATTGTATGAAGTCCCGAGGGGAGGGGGTTATGGTCACGTTTTGATTTCTTTGAATAATACCTGGATGTTTCATCAGTGATGGGAAATGGCACTTTGATAAATGAGTACCAATGCCTATGTTGCCAACTTTATATCGCAAACTTTTAGTTCAGACGTCAGTAATATGGCGTTGTGTTGATGCTGGGTGCTCTAGTTCGGAAGAACCGCATTATTTTGACCCACCTTCGTAATTCAGATTTCATTAAAACAAGATAATGACTGGAAGTAATGCCTTTGTATTTATGGGCATCATGGAGATGGAACTGGACTTTTTTAGTGCAATGGCTGAAGTTAAAGTTATTTAAAATTAGCCCACTGCAGAATTCCTTTCTTTGCAAAGATATTTTACGCATATTCTCAATGAATTGTGTATTTATTCGATTTAAAAAATTAAGGAACGACCCAGTATAGAGACTACGATATCAGGTTTTTCTTCGTCCTGGTCGAGTTACTACGAAATAATCTGAATAAAAAATAAATAAATTCCTCCGAATTATTCATAACATTGTGCCCGTTTCTAATTATTACTTCATGATCGAAATGCACATTTAAACGCTATCAAATTAAAATAATTTTCAGTTCTGGTCATCGGGAAAGTTTGGAGGTTGAGCGGATGGTGAGTGTGTTGTTGTTACCATCAAATGCGCAACCATTCTTTAGTGCCATCTGTGTGGACGTCGTTATACGAAAAGATACATCGCGCGTAAATGGCTGCAGTAACGCAAACTTTAAATTACCACACCCCCTGTCACGAATTCCCTCCTCGTATTTATTCAAGGGTTGGTTTGTAAATGGATGACTGTTGCCCGTGTCCATCGTGTGTACAGAAAGAAATGCGAGCTGCTGCTCCCTCCCACAATTGAACCGAGCTAGATAATAGGCAGTTGTCTGTGTGTCTGGACACAGTTCTACTTGTAAAACACCTTTTTCGGGTAGGATAATAATTTTAAGAGTGGCGAGTTCATTTTTAAGATTTTCAAGTGAGCGAGTTCATTTTACATTCTGACGACTGCAATGAATCCAAAGACTGATTAATGTTTTAATTCAGTCCCAGTTGTCTTGGAGAGAATCACTCTTTTTTATCTCTCATAGATGCTCGAGGATCGACTTCTTTTTCCTGACGTGCTTTTTATTCTGTCACACACACACTTCACAGAGTCACGTGATCATACTTTCTCTCTCTTTATTCGTATTTGCCACTGCTGGTTGACAACAGTCTTACTCAAGAACGCGATCTTTCACGACTTGGAAATTCTCTTCGGGGGTTTTTAATTTTCGTTTGATTTGACAACTAATACGTGCGTTCCCATTTTTTTATTTTTTATTTTAAAAAAGCTACCCTGATTTAGATTTTTCTCTCATTTTTAGTGTTCACCCATTGGCGTTTAAAACGAGTAATATTTGATATAATGGAGGTCTGTATTTAATCACACAATTCTAAATTTCTTTTACACGTCGCTGAGGTGTATTCGAAAATATTACAGGTGTATTTTTTATTGATATGTTATTTTATCTCTGTTTAATGTCTCTAAAATATCTATTATTTTGTATAAATCCGCCATTCACTTGAAATAGGACTTTCTGTGAAGTGTCTAAATGAAGCTAATTTCTAAGCTCTTCTGAACTTTAGGGCCAATCTCAGGTAAAATCAGAGCTCTTCGTAAAGGAGGGGAAATATGCAGAGGTTCAGTTTTATCGCACAAACTTGTAAACAAAGGGACCCCTGCAATTGTGCGTACGGTATGTTCAACTGACTTGGGGGAAACTCGGGGGAGAAAGTTCTGGAAAAGAAAACTGACTCGTCTTTGTGTCTCTAGCATCCCTCCCCACCAACTCCGTTTCTTTTTTTTTTTACTTTAGTGAATAACTTTTGCTCTCCCCCGTTTCTTTTCTGTGTGACCAAATTTGAGAGAAGAAGAGCACTTCTTCACGTTTAGGGAAAAAAATGAACGGAGAGAAAACTGAGAAATCAATTTAATCTTCTAATTGTCTTATGTTCCACTTCTGTCCATTACATCAGCATCCATCATTCCCTGCCGGTCGGTCTTCGTACCAAATTTCTATCCGAACATCACTTCTCCCCTCTCTCAGAAGGCGTCCCCCACCTTTCTCTCCTCTCAGTGCCGGGGAGCTCTGCTGATGCAGATGGTATTGCATTTCTCCTTTCTTATGTTCACGTTCCTTTCTAAGAATATTGCTCCATAAAAATCGACGGAAATCACTTGCACGTGCATGAGATGTACACTTTCCGTGTATCTAGTGGATAAATCGGTGCTATTCGCCACTGTCGGCATGCGGGGATCCTCTTCCATGCCCACGCCGGATATTGGTCCACATTCATCTTTGTCTCTGGTTTTGGGCGTGATATAATGGTAACCACAGATGAGGTTCTCCCCTGCCTTTTACCTTCTCTCTCTCTGATTTAACTTTTGTAAACCTCGCTGCTATGTATGCCTGCTTCTCGAAATGAGTGCAAGAATAAATTTCGTTGGCTTCGTGAATTATTTTATTCATTCGATGCATTTACGTAATTGTTTGTCCATCTGTGTCTTGCTTCGACTTCGTTCATTTACTCGAGACTTCGTCTCTCTCTCTCTCTTTCCATATCCACCATCTTATGAATTTATTCATTCTGCAATCATCCTTCTTTCTCTGGCCACTTATGGCGCAACGTATAGCTTAACTCTGTCACAATTTCTCTGTCCTGTCTTTCAGTTATTATATTTTTCCAAAAGTCTGTTTCTCTCCAATTCTTTCTCCAATACTTAATGATACTTGTGGCAAAGATTGTCAAATATATAAAACATAATATTTGCGTACGGGTTCGTTCTTTTAGGCACTGCTGTCGACACTTAGATCAACGCCCATCAGTCATCACCTTCCTCGATAATGTCCTTGTTCCACTCATACACATCCCACTTACTCTTCCGCCCCTCTCCTGGAAATCTGAATATTCGGGCGCATTATTTATTGACACAGATGCCATTGTACAGAGAGAGAGGGAAGGATTCATAATGACTCTTCCTTCTCCTACTGTCGAGGCATGCTTACAGCGTCCACTAATGAATTTACATTTGCCTTTTCGCGTGTACCATTTGCAGAGTCACGTGAACAAATTACGCTTGCATTCTTTTGCCCTTAAATATTTTACAAGCCGGTAATACACTCGGCAATAAATGTACAATAATGTACGAATATCAGTTGTGGTGCAGATGGAGAAAGTTAATGTCCCCGTAGCAAAGAGGAAGGCCGCTGTGTATTGAGGAGAAACGAGTTGTTTGAAGTGACAAAGATTAGATCATCAACAAGAATTCACAACGAGGTACTTAAGGTGACTTAACTAAGGTTTCCTCGGAATAAGAATACAATAAGAAATGGAACAAAATCAACCAATCTCTTCGTCTTAATTGTCCTCAGATCCGATACGAATTAAATTAAGTTGTTTTCCGGCTAAGATTGCTTCGAAATTTGCCCTCTCCAGCTGGTGGTCAGTTGCCCTTTTGTGCATTTGTTGATCTGAACTTGATCGCCACTAATCAACCCAATGATCCGAAGCAGCCTTCTTAAACGTAGTTAAACACCGCATCGAGTGGTGTAACTGCATCTGTTGTTTATTCCTAGGAGGAATACAGAAGCCTCTATTAACCCTCCGGATGACTAATGCGTGCCAAGTGTGTTTGCACAATTTATCACCCGCAGATGTGTTGTGTGAGTGCGAAATATTTTGCCGCAAAATAAGTAACGCATTCATCATCTTGGCATCCCTGGTTGAGTCTGTTAGGCCGCGATCATACAGACCCGCCTACATCGCTGATAGGCTCATTAGGGTGCCGTAATTACTGAAGTCCGCGAAGACTCTAAGCTAATAAGTTAATGTTTCTGAGGGTCCGGATGAAATAAGCGCGGTCTTCCGTGCGGTCCTTATTTCAGTGGAGGCCCTCGCGGCCGATGCAGTGGCTACGACCACTGTTCTTCCACACCTCTTTGAAAAGTCCCGCATGGATTCGATTGCTGTTGAGAGACGTGGAACATTGTGGGCTTTTTTCACACCATGGCCAAGTCTGGTCAGAGGGTGGCCTGTTGTTTTTTCACGAAAATTAGCCAAATTGATCGGAGAACACACGCAGTTTACCTTCAAAAAAAATCCGAACCCTCTGTATTGATGATGTAGCAGTTGTGCGAAACGACCATTCTTTTCTGCTTCTGTTTGTTCCAGTTCGACTTCAATCGTGTTTTCCTCTTTCTGCACATTCGTTCTGTTTCTCTTTCCTTCCACGATTTTTTCCTTCTTATTTTCCCATCACCTCGGGAGTCTTCCTGAATATTCAAACATCCCAGTAGTTTTCTCTCGTTGAAAGTTGCGTACTTTTGCAGCGCGTGCATCGTATAAGGCGTTGGTTAGTCCCCGCATTCTGAGTTTTCTCCATCGTGCATTTCAAACCGCCTTCCAAGGATTTTAGCATTAAAATGTCTCGCTGGCTAAGCAACTAATGTGCTGTGCTCGAGCCTCCCCAACACCCCCTGACAGCTGCACGATTGATGTACGGTAAACAATGCTAGTCTACTGTTAAGGCACCCTTGTCTATATGAGCGCGTGCTGGATGGCAACTCTCTATCTCCAGCAGTTGGTGGCGGCCCTTCTGTTTCCGCTCTATCGCTTTCGACTGTTTGCGCTATTCTTTTTTCCGTTGTCCCTCCTCCTCTTTCTTTTTCCCTCAATACAGAATCCAACAAATGTTGATAATGTTTTTGTTTTCACTGACTCCATTTAATTTTTTCACTTGGTGGTGGTGGTTAACACTTTTTTTTTCTTTTTCGTTTCAGACACCAATGAAGGAATCTCACCTGCATCGGACGGATTCTTAAAAGTAAGTTTTTCTTTTACTCCCTCATTATTCGGGGTAATAAAGTGAAATTGTAAACCTGTTCAGAAAATTGTGGCAATCAGACGCCATTATTTATAGTTGCTGTTAACACATTAGAGAAGTTACGTTAAGGCAGCAATAAAGGAGGGCGAATGTGGAATATGATTATGCACTATACTACCAAAATTCAGAGCACATCCTTCAAAACACGATCGAGAGGGAGAGGTCTGCACATGCCCTTGAAGTTCTTGTCCACTGTAATGCACTCGAAGCCTCATCTAAAGAGATAGTCACAGGTAATCGAATTTAAGACGAAGCTAATGTTCGAAAATCGCGGCGCATACACGTGACTGAAAAGTTCTGATCTTGAGTGCGATTGGTAAATTCCGTGTATATCATTGAGGAGTGTCATCGGCTAACTCGATGATACTCCTTAAGAAAAATAAATAAATTTTCTGTCTACACGCCGGGACTGCTACGTTCCTGTTCACTCATCTCGTCAACTCCTCTGAGATTTCCCAGAGGAGTTGACGAGATGAATGAACAGGAACATTGCCGTATTTTGTGCTGCCCCGTGCATTCGAACGTGTAGCAGAGTAATTCAGCATTTGCAGTGTGACCATCGGCTATGCGTTGAACAATCAGATCGAACCAGGGAGCAGTGGAACTTCGGGCCAACATTCTCTGAATAAGCTATTTCTGGTTGTTCCTAGTGAGCTTTCATATTGGAAGTCCTACGAAAGACAGCAATAATCACTAGTTTTTTTTTTTTTTTTAATTTATAAGTTAGGGAAAAAATGCCATTTTTGTCTCATAAGTTCACATAATGATTTTTTTTTTCAATCTCGTTTTCGGTACCAGTGAAACCGGATCCCCATCCAGATCTCTACTTGAAATACAGACCCTGGATACATTATACTAACACGCTGGAATTAACCTACTCCCGCAAGTTTATTTTAGCAAAGTTTCATTGAAAAGTTAAATTTTTCCGATAATTATTATACAAAAAAACAAACAAACAGAACATTTCGAAAAGTATAAATTCTTCTGTCCAAGACTCCCAGTAATGAACCAGTGACTAATCCTGAAATTGTCAAGCTTCAGTCTCATCCTCTTTCTGTACAGATGTCGCCCTTCAGACTTCTCTATGCTAAAGTTAAACACTACGCCCACTGGGAAATCCCAAGGCCATTGTCCAGTTCATGATGTACCATTCCAAGCTCGTTCTTCACATCCTTCAACTGTGGGACTACCGAAGATCCTAAGCATCACCCAACAAATGCAATCAATCTTTCATTACTGATTCTTCTGAATGTGAAATCGTGAAATTGCACAGTACCTATTTCAGTTCCTCCTGTCTTATATCCTAAGCAGGTTTCCTTCAGTGTTGGTCATGAATCAGCTGAATGTATAAGTCCTGACATGTTATTATCATCTTATTTGAAAGACAAAGCTACTTCCAATCGAATTGTTCGCGCTCCTTCGGATGCAGCCCAGTTAACTAGTCCTCTGTCTGACAATGTTAAGTTCTCCCACCACGTCTTCAAATATATTTGTTGATTTTACTTGCTCTTCTGGAGTATGCATGTAGAATAATGCGAAAGGCCCTATGAAAGCATCTCAGCCCTTCCCTTCGACAGGGTAGTTTTTGTCCTCAGTGCCTACGAACAGTCTTCGATCCATCAATCGCGTCTTTCTAATAAACAGCCAACAATATCAGCTGAAGTATCTCGTTCTTCATCTAACAGAAGTAGAGCGCCACTCTTTACCTTCGGAACCAATAAGAGTTCAAGATTTCAAGCTCGGTCTTTCGTCAGTCGGCTCGGCTTGCTCCTTTCACAGATCCTTCAGATGGTGAGGATTATCTCAAAACTGAATTAGGTCTTCACACCTCTGTGAGGAAGTTTTGTACGCCCGTTATCCAGACTATGCTTCGTTTCTAATCTTCAGTAATCCATTTGAGCAAGCGCTTATTTGAAATACGGATATTTGGCCAATTGACGTTATTATTAATCCTTACAGGTCGTCTTCTGGCACTGGTGCCCATCTTGCCAGACCTATTCATCCTAGCTAGCAATTATCTTCTCGCTGTATTTCAAGATCGTTCGAAGAAAATCTTTATTGTACAGTAAAGATACAGATACAATAATGTGCCCGCCACAGCCAGGAGGCCAGGGGCTTGACAATGATATGGGCTAATATAAAAATATGTACAGTATAAAAATATACATGGTGCAGTATAAAATATTACATAACAATTAAAAACGTAGCATTAGCCATTCAATAGATATGAGTATGTACATAGTTGTGAAGCAGACAGTACACCAAGGTATGTGCACGTTCATATGTACAAAGCACATATTTAAGCATATTCACACAAGTCAGAATATTTCACAGTGCCAAATTGATGTTCGGTATTGCATTTTCTTGTGAGACAGTTCGTCGATTTGCCTGCGACGTGTCGTTCTGCGCCTCAATGGAGATAACAGGTGGAGATATCGGTATGAGTTGACATCAGGGGCCAAATAAAAGGGGAACAAGTTCGGCCAACGAGCGCCTGTAATTGCGATCAGAAGCGAATTTCTGCAGGTCAACTCCGATCATTAGCAGGGCTTGTACTGTAGGAAGTACTTGTCCAGGTACGAATCTGTCACTGATCTTCAGCCTGTTCCGTTGTAGCTGAAGAAGAGGGGTGGCTCGTAAGGACGGAAGTGGAACATGCCACTGGCATATATCCCAGAAGTCAGGGGAGTTGATTCTGCCAACCAGCATTTTGACTGTGGTCACAGTTCTCCTCATGCTGATTATTTGAGGCAGCCGTGGGATTTGGAGTTGGTCGGCCATGCTGGTGGTCCTCTGCTGAGGGGGGAGTCGATGTTTGTGGGTTGCCCACTTCAATATCCAGTATTCACTGGCGAAGATGGGCTTCATGAGAGAAGGTACTGTGGATGCCCATATTTCAGAGGCATACAGAAAGGTAGGATACACAATGGTTTCCAGATATCTGATTGTGATTCTTGAGTCTGTGTTATGAAGAAGATGTTGACGGGCAATCCAGCGCATTCGGTTGATCTTGCGTAGAACACATTCGATGTGACAGTTGAACCTAAGGTTTGGGTCGAAGGTTAACACCGAGATCTTTGTGTTTAGTAACACTTGGAATAACTGCACCCTGCAGTGAGGGTTGTATGGATGTGGGACACTTCTTCAGAGAAAAAACCATAATAACGGATTTTTGGGGGTTCAGTTTGAGACCGAAATGGTTGAGATGGCTAGAGAAAGCTGTGATCTTATTACAGATTTCCGATGTGATCACTCCCCTGTCGGCTGATGGTGGTCTCTCCGTTAGGAACTTTATATCGTCGGCGTAGGTAATGACATCATCTCTGTTACACACAAACGGAATAAGGAGGGCGGTAAAAAGTAACCCCGATAAAACGCCACCTTGCGGCACACCAGCATTGATGGATCGGGTATAGCAGAGCTTACGATGAGTGAGGTACACTGTTCTATTCCGGAGGAGCGAGTGCAGAAAAGCGAAAACGTCACCTTTGATCCAAAAGAAATTGGTTAGGAGATTTAGAAGGGCTGAGATGTTGAGGCTATCAAAAGCAGCTTCAATATCGGCATAAATAACCGCCATTTCTGATTTGGCCTCAAATGCATTTAAAATTTCCGTTTGGACTGCCAGAAGGTTGGAGACAGTTAATCTATTAGGGAGAACATGATGGAGTTGTTTTGATGATTGTGGAAGAAGATGGCGTGTTATATGCGGAAGAAGGACTTTTTCCAGTAGCTTTAGGAGCGTGGATGCAGTGGAAATCGGTCTATAGTGCTTCGGCTGGCTTGGTAGTTGAACTTTAGGTAGTGGGGCAAGACTGTATTTGCTCCAGGATGCAGGAAACACTCTATGAGAGAGGATGGAGTTGAACAAGTAGAGCAGAGGATCAAGGATATATGGACTGAGGCACTTTACGATGAAATGCGGGACTTTATTGATGCCAGCGGGGCATGACGGACGCAGCGAGTTGATGGCTTGACGAAGCTGCTGTCGATCGATTTGAATGGAAAACAGCTCATCATCTGGACTAGAAATGGGGTCTGGTTGGTAATCATATGGTTGTGTGATGTTGTCTTGGAATCTGGCTACATAGTTGATCCATTCAACTGGATTGAAATTGGAATCTGGTTCAGAGTTACGGGTATATGGCACTTTGCCTTTGGATAAGGTCTTGTCAGTATATTCTTTAATGGCTTGCGATTTCAGTCTGTTAAACAGTGCTCTAGCTTTGGAGTACTGAGTTCGGTCATATGCTGTACCAGACTGTTTCCATTGTTTACGGAGGGACTGTTTGCACTTTAAACTGTAATTTAGCTCCGAAGACCACCAAGCATTAGTTCTAGCGGAGATACTGACCTGTTTAGCTGCTGAGAACATGGTAACAGTGTGCAACCATCTAGTTAATGTCTAGAGCCAGTTCCGGATCTCCTGATTCGAGAACTTCCCAGGGAATTAATCTTGTTGCATAAAGGCATCTGTTCGGTTGTAGGAAGGTGGGAGAGATTTTTACTGTTTTATATCAACTGTAGAAGCGTTGTAAGAAATATTGCTGCTTTTCGTCTCTTAATTCTGCAACAAACTTTTTCCATAGTCACCCTCATTGAAACCTGGTTACATCCACGCACGTACTTGATAGTGAAATTTCACTTCTTTCCTATTCTGTCTATCGTTTGAATCGAGACTCTAAGGGTGGTGGCGTTGCTGTCTTTATGAAGCCACTTTTCAAATATTTTTATCGGTATTGAATTAAAATTGGTAATATGAGAATTAAAACACACCAACAGACTGTATTTTCTTTTCGAAACGTTCTTCAATAATCATTTAAATCAACGTCGCCTTCTGCATTTTATCGGAGAAACAGAAAAGCTGTAACTGTACAGTTACAGGAAAGAAAAATCCCATCTTCAGAGGATAAATAATTATGGTCAAGTAGGTAAGTCATTCTTACGTCCATTGAATACCAATTCTGAACTGGTTTCATATTTTGCACTCTTCTTGTATTGCTTCAAGTTGCGTGCCTTTTCGTTCTTGTATAAAGCTCTCCTTGGTACGGCCCAATTTGATATTACCATCCGGATGCCATTTTGTTTTTTTCGAAACCAATAAGAGAACTCCACTTGTAATTTACTCGCAAGCTGTTAAGCATCTGTAGCATTTCGCCAAACGAGATGTTCCCGTAGCATTACCACTTTTCGTATCACGGCTGTCTGTGACATCCAGGACCGTGATCCTCATTGTCTGGTCGATTAATCACTTCAGGATCACAGACATATGTTTGCTACGTTTTCGAGGAAGCCCATTGACTCCTCGAATGCTTCCTGCAGAAAGAGGCCAGGTTAATAACGTTAATTAAATCGGAGAAGTCAGCTCCCAATCAATAACCAGTTTCAAATTTCCGAGCATCTGAAACAGATATTTTTCAGGACGGAGCTCTGGGAGCGACTATTTAATTCCGAAGTATTGCTAAATTAGTTTTTAACAACGTGCATCTAATAACTGGAGATAATAAAACTCGAGAGTCCTCCGAACCAACTTAGACTCGTACCAACTTAGAATAAACACGTGTAGCAGACAGTGGAGTGCCTCAAATAATGTTTCGAATTACAGGCGCCCACTTACTACTCGTTTACAATAATGCTACGAGATTTAGAAAGGCAGCTGGAGGTTTCAAGCGAAGATTGCACTGAGCTGGATTCAGTGCAGCCTTTATAACTAAAATCTGAGCGGGATCATTTATAGACTGTAGATGCAAAGATTCACCAGAAAACTTAAACTCTCTTGATGGCATTTCTCTGCCACATCGTGTTGGTCTGTCTGGCCACTAGGCGGTGCATTAGAACTTCCAAGCACGTTTTCAATTAGTCGGTTCTAATCCCTCTTCCAGGGATTTAAAATTAATTATTAGTCAAGCTTGAATATTTTACGTATACTCTATTGACTTTTGGTTTTTTTTTTTGTCCAGGTTTGTATATAAGCATCATTCACTCATATACTTTTTAAGTGTAATCGAAAGTCTTTTAATGAAACTTAATCTCCTAAAAGCCAGCTTTACTTTTCATTCTCCATGCAGATGGAGAGTGAAAGAGAACTTAAAAGAAATGATCATCTCTGAATCTTTAACAACATTAATTCTAAGTACAGAGTAAGCAATTATGGTATTATCCCAGTGTTTACATGATTTATTTGAATCACAGAAAGATGTTGTGTTTATGGAGACGTTGCTATCTTTGGTGTCAGAGAAAAATATCTTAAGGTTTGCTGTAAAATTATTTTGTGGGTTGAAAATGCAAAGAACTTTTATATCATCTGGTCTGGGAAATTTTTCAAGTCATTAATATAAATGTTAAACAATAATGGTCCCAAGGATGAGCCTTGAAAGACACCTGCTATTTGTTGAGATGGTGAAGCATTATAATTGACTATATTATACTGTTTCTTAACATAATCCGTTTGCCAGTTGAGAAAGGGGTCATCAATACCGTAATTCTAAATTAGTGTGATGGACAGAATCAAACACCCTTGATAATTTAATATATATTGTATCCACCCAACATCCCCTGTCAATTTTCAAAAGAGAGTGGGTTTGAAGCCACAGATTCATTCACCTATACGAAACCCCTTGTAACAGTATTGTGATGGAAATAATTTGCTAATTTTGTATGTTTGTACTGTGGTATCTAATATTCTAGTAATAGAATTTCACCCATTTTTCTCAATTTTAGTGAAGTTGTGTTAGGAAAGTCTAGCATCCATTCCAGTTCAGCCCCGATCTGTCCATCATTTTTCCTTTGTTCCATAAAAATGCCAATCCAATGTGAGCACGGTTTTATTCTCCTTTTCCAACTCGAAACCCATCTACGATAATTGAGTACTGTAGGTTTTACGATTGTGTTTACAATAAAAAAAAATGAAATAAAGAACTACTTCCTTAAATCCCGAAGATAGGAGGAATGGTCGTGTAGAAGGTACACTTACACTCCATGGTGGACTTTTATTTCCTGACGATTTCTCAGGCGTTTTCCATTGGGTTAAAAGATTTCACCATCCAATTTCTGATACTGTGAAGATTGGATTCCACAACACAGAAAATGTCCTTTATCTAAGTTAGATGTGCTTGATCTATTTCTGACGATCTGGATTTCTAGTTAGCATCCCATTAGAAGCCAGGACTGTGGGTTGTAATGAGACGGCTTCCTCCATTTCTGTATAATATTGCACATAGAGGTATAACTGAGGTTGCTAACTCTCGTGGACGTTGACAGTTTCATGGCACCCTCCATCGTGCATTTCACGTGCAAGCAGTAATTCAAATATTTGCTCCTCGTTAATTCATGCTGGGGTGTAAAGGCTGTGGGATAATCCACTTTAATAACTCCTTCGCATTAAACAATTGAAAATGGTCTGATAAATAAGGAGTTTGTTTATATGTGTCATCTTAGTTTTTGGTAACAGATTAGTAAAAAGTATAAAATTTAATGAATCCATCAAATGGTCTTGTATATTAACAACATCAAGTTAAAGAGATGCAGGAGAGGGTCAAGGATAAACGTGCTGCATAACTTTATCAAAAATTGCGGAAAGCCGTCTGTTCCAACCATGGCTTTATTTGGTAGGTGTTGATGGCTTTCTTCGGGTGTCAAGAGTAATCCTGTAGTTTGCAAGAGGGGAGTTTCCCCGACTTGCCCAAATTCGGGAGATCAAGTTTATTTGAAGGAAGGCCACACTGTTCAAAAGTCTCCTGAGCCCATTTTTGGAACGTTTGTTCATTCATTTCTAAGTTGTAATCTGCTTCTTGTAAATCTCCTCCCGTGCCTTAATTCAATGATTTTTCCATACTCAAATCAATCATTCATTCAAATTGTATAATTGAGTAATCGAATGATTTGCTATAATCGAAATAATCGATTATTCCCATCACTAGATCGGTGATACGTTTGTCTGGTTTGTTAAAATTTATTGACAAAATCTTATTCTAATTTATATACAAGAAATACTTAAATAAAGAACTCGTCTTATTCTTTTCTTTAAATATTTTTTGTAAATCGATACTAGCGCCTCTTTATGGAAAATGCTACTTAGAAATTAGGATATTTAACAACTCATCGAAATAACCAGTACTTAAAAAATGCACATCCCTAGGATTCCTTCAGTACGCAAGCAGATTTGGGGAGGGGGGGGGTCTACGTGGCTTCAGCCTTTGATTTGTAGCGCTGGCACACTTTTACAATTACAGGTGAATGCGTGTATATAGACAGAATAATGAATATTTATTGCTTGATTGAGTTCGATCCAAATAACCGTACATTAAGGTAAAGATGGCAGAGGATAACCAAATGATCATTACAATTATATTATTGGATTGGATAAATTTGGTGTTGTTAAAATTGTGAGTTGGGGATGCATGAAATGTTCTCCTTGGGGTCTTTTGCTCCAAACCGTTTCTCTCTGGCTATGATTGCAATTTTTGTTGACCACACATTTCAAGGCTCGCATATTGGTGCGCGTACCAAGCCCAATGTGAACCAGGAACCCCATGCTTTTGTTAGAAATGATTTTGGACTGGTCTTTCAACTCAAATCGCTGGACAGGGACTTGCAAAATGATATCCACGTCGCTCTTCTAAATACTTGAGGACGTCTCTGATCAGCGTGCATTTTGAGGTATTCTGGAACTGGGCCGTTTCTTAGGTTGAAAAGTTTTTCATGGAATAAAAGAGTGCTGTAATCGTAATGCATGTTGCTGTTGGAGGATGGCGATTGAAAATAATGTAGGACATTCTCTGCCTGCACCCTGCCACACTTCATTTCCTCTTCCCTGAGCGGATTTTTCAGCCCTCGCCCAGGAGCGTCAGGTCATCGGACTACCCTTCCCGATACGAGTGAGGAGTGCTCGAGATTCATAAATACGGCGTCTATATTTATCAGGCTCGTGACAGAAGGCCTCCGTGGGCAACGCTGATAATTACGGCCATGTGTACTCAGTCGTAGCGAGGCTGTTTACATTGCACGAGATTTTAACTCAATGGTTAGCGGCACAGCCTTCCCGCTGAAGCCATTTCTTACTCCCTCTAATTAGTCCCGACTAACTAATTTATGACGCTATTTTCTCTGTCAAACTCATGAAAGCGAGCGGAGAGGTGTGAACAGGGTGCACGCGAGCTCTTTTCATACCTCGCAGTAGACGCGCATATATCTTCGGTCTTGTTTAGAGGCAAATTGAAGAGGGGCGAAAAAATCTCCTCCCCTTTCCACCGCCCAGTTCAGAATTGGATACGGAAGGTCGTGACTCGGCCGTTATCTTTCGCCATCTCCATTCTTATGCATCCCTGCACCAGCGACCACAACAGAACCTCGTTTCCCAGGCAACCCAGGTCGCTACAATTAAAATGCGATAAATCTCCGGGTTGCCCGGGTCATGTCGGAGCTTGGCTGTGGCGCTGATAAGTGTGAGAGCCGCACGTGCCCGAGCGTGACAGCACGTTGGGTGACAGAAGGGGGACTCTTATTGGCCGAGACACCGCGTTCAGCCGATCTCGCCTCGCGACCAAGTCTGGTGCCAATCGTCTCGGAAGGGGCTCATTTGAATTGCGGCCGAGCGAATTAAGTGTCACTTCGCATGTCGAACGTCAAACGCACCCCCTCGTCATCTTCGCCACGACATCGTTCCTCCATAACCTCTCCCGCTCCCTCGGTCGAGCAAAAAAAGAAAGTGGCTCGCAGAAGACGTTGTTAATTAAATTAATGCCGCCCTCTTCCTCCTAATGGTCCCTGCCCGCTGTTTTATGTCATACAAACATTTGTCCAGCTTCTCCTCCTCCTCCCAAGAACCCTGGCACGTATCTGAGCAGTTGTTGCTACCTTATTTTAATGTACTCTGCGCTCTTCTGTTCCGCTGCTTGCTTCCCATCGATACGAACAGAATGCACTCAGTGGCTGACGCTGAAAAATGTGGCGCCACCTGGTGTTTCAATCCACTCACCGTTGTGGCAGATCCTTTGAATAAAACGTTGAGCGCATCGCATGGAATGGACTTATCGGTAGATGTTCGTCTATCGTTGAAATCATTCCAAACCTATTACTATTTTCCTTTCACTTTGTCACGATATTCAGGGGCGGTCATAAATATCTTAGGGCCTACCTTCATCCATGTACTGATAGACTTCAGTACGCTGCGTTCATCCGCATCATGCTTGCAGAACAAAAGAAAGGAGACGGATTCTCTTTTCCTCGATGAAGTGCATGCTTTTGATTCTCTCATCCAGATAAAACTTTCTGTAAGCGTTGTACATTCTTATTTATTGTGTATCGCGAGGTGTCCCAGGAGGTTCTCCCTTAGGCCCTCTTCTGTTTACATCTTTATGAGCTATCGGCTGAGCGATCTGTAAAATGAATGATTCATTGTCGTGATTACCACTCTTTGAAAGAGTTCTTAATTTTTTTTTTTTTATTTTCTCTGTTATTTCGTTTTATGTTACAGCCATTTTTATACGCAGTGGTGTTCGGGTCTGTTTACTCTGTAGGTGCAAAGGATTATGTGGACTAATAAATAAATCCACCGCTTTGTTCTAAAGGGAACAGTATATATCAGGGAATGCAGAGAATGGGAAGGATTCAGGGAATAAATTCCCCTTGAATTTTTTTTAAATATATTCCAACTTACACTCCGCAAACAGGATGTCTGGATTTGTATGATGATGGGCAAAGGGGGGAGGGAGGGAGAGGATAAATCATCTTTATACAATATTTTATGGTTTTGTGTGATCAACCTTGTCGTCCACGTGGCTGCTGAGCCTGGTGCGGACACGAGAACCTTGGAGTTAGTTGGGAACTGTATTTTTTGCGTTATTTTTAAACACAGGGCATGATTAGGCGACACCCGAGCTTTTGCCTTTTAGCAGCCTCAAAGCAACTGCAGCGTGTCCTATTCAGGGGATGTCACGTTCGTGCGCAGGTCGGGGTTGACTACACCGAGTCTCCTTCTGTTCGCATTTCCACCTTTTGCGTGTAACCCATTCCAGTCGCGACTGCGTGCAGGAAATGGGACAGAAAAGAAAGCCTGATTAGCTTCGGTGAACGGCGGACGCGCATGCTGAGTTCCCCGGAGGCTTCAACCCCTGGGTTTCTGTAACAAGTTTCCCCTTGTTAGGCGCGCTGAATTAAGTAAGAGGAGGGAGCTGTGGTCTGCTGGTCGAGTGTCGGATGAATGCCCGTGGCATACTGAACCACTGCAAGTCGGTGTGTGGCTTGCCAGAAACTGCGAATAGATAATGCGTGGTTAAGAGGGGGGCCCAGCGTGGGGTCGTGAGAATCTTCGTAACGAGGGTCCCTTAATACTCAAGTATGTGATCGCTCCATTCCTAACGAATCATTAACGAATAATTTTATTCAAATTTTCGTTGCAACAATTTCTTTTACTTGACGGGCGTGGCAGAGGACTCTTTGACCTTTTCACCCTTCAAATTAATTCGAAATGCGGTTATTACTCCCACCTGGAAATGGCAGCTGCTCTCGTGACTCTGAAGTGAACCCGCCGGACCTCCAGCTCTGGTGTTTCTCGAGTAGAAAGATTTCAAAAAAGGATCTCTTTTGATGGTGTGTTTTGGGCGATGCGTGCTCCTGTCAAGGACTCGAATTACAGCCTCGTTTTTATAGGGGGGGGAGAGAGGGTGGAAATATTTTTTGTCCCAAACATGAGTGCCGTGTTGCACGATCGTCCCATCTCCATATCAAAGGAGATGAAAGATGATGCAAATAACTGTAATAAGGATTCTCCCCCCAATCCCCCATTTTGCTTTAAGCAAATGAGCGCGTGCATTTTTTTGCCGCAACTGGGGAACGGCGGCTTGTTAGGTTTTCAAGTGGGGAAAAAACTAGAGAGAACGCCGAGTCAGAAACACGGAAAACGCTCCGCTCGGGTTGCCGTTGGCGAATCGCTAACAAAGACAGCTGTCACTAATGTGATATAAAGGGGGGTGGGGGTGAAAGGGTTTTTTTCGCTGATGGTAACACTCCGGCCTCGCTGGCAACTTTTCTGCATGTCCGACTCGTAATTCGTTTACGTCAATGGAGGTGATGCGACGAGTGTTCCCTTTGGCGGCACTGCGATCGGGCGCCTCATTTCGGACTAACGAAATCACGGCTCATTTTGATGAGCGAAGTCTTCGATTGGGGGGAATCGAGGGGTTTGATTGGTGGACGCGGTAGATATTATCGCAATTCTGCGAGCACTTGTTTGTCCTCCACTCGTTTCCTGTAGTGTCTGCATTCGTGCCGTTCGTCGGGAAGAGCGCGCGCCAGCACACGTGACTTCATTGATCACCGGTCTCCAACTTCCTGTTCGGGGGATTTTTTGCGGAGTGTCTCGCTCGTTTCTCTTAACCACGCATTCCACCCCCAGCATTGAACCCCTCGTGGTTCCAAGAGGGGGAACTCATTGTAGACTTCCTAATAGTAAGCATTCGAACCCCCCCCCCCTCGATGAGATCTAAATAATTAATAATTTTCGGTTGAATCCCATAATACAGCTGGTGGAGCGTCGCCGTATTTTATTCAATTACGTTTTATTTCTCGTTCAATTCAAAATACCTTTGCCACCATCGCATTTCTCGCAG
The DNA here is from genome assembly GCF_048544385.1 of Mastigoproctus giganteus. NCBI lineage: Eukaryota > Metazoa > Arthropoda > Arachnida > Uropygi > Thelyphonidae > Mastigoproctus > Mastigoproctus giganteus. Next base: position 8,855,579 of record NC_143576.1, on the reverse strand, counting down.
GGAAGACTGTGACCATCCTCTGAATACAAATTTATTAATAAATAACCACGAGAATAAAATCTGTTTGGAAGGCTACCCTTAATGAATATCGAGTATTCAGAGATCGAACTCCTTTCTTTTTCCTTTTATCGGGGCCTCTTGATTCGGTGTAGCAGCGTGTGTTATTACATGCTGGAAGACTTGTACAGATCGATAAACCCTAAGGCTCAACACACCGGTATTTGTGTTTGTGTGTGGCAATAATGTCTGTGGATGCGGTCGGGAGGCCAGAGTTCAGGTCAGCTATGGCTGTTTGACGCTCGGAGCCTACAAAGAATCTCCGATAGCACAAAGAAGATGGAAGCACTTTACTGAGAGAGGGTATTCAATTCTTGCAGGTTGGCGTATTCATTCAGTCTCTATTAGAAGGCGCTTAATATAAAAATAAGAAAAGAATTTAGCTTTCCGAACATCAAGTTAAGAAAATATTCCTTGGGTTGATAGTGACGAACGGCAACTGATCGTCTTCCGAACTTCAAGGACCCTTCGTCATCAGAAACATTTAAAATTTATTCGAGGTACCTGACGTTGGCTATGAATGGTTTTTCGATGATGTTTTGTTTCGAATTTTGCTGCTTTTTTTTTTATCTACCTCCTCCACAGTAAAAACCTTTCCACATTTCGAGATGAGTCCTTGGAGTTTATGAGCTCGAAAATTGGGGAGAAATGTATTATTCGTATCTTGGAAAAAAACATTTGTTCAGTTCATAATTAACACGACTACAATTCCAGTCAATTTAATTAAATCCAGAGTGCGTTAAAATTCTGTTCAAATTTGAACAGAGACCACGATTTCAAATATTCGGGGAAGAAACAGGATTCAACTCACTTTAATGAGGAGTCATAATGGAAGCGCGTCTAAAATTCAGAAATATCTGAGTTGCGCGAAAACAACATCCGCACTTAATTTTCTGGATTTCCACTTTTGTTCTGGGAAATCTTGGGATGGTCGGATATTCCCCATATTAAACGATAACGTAGGAGAAAACGACTTTCACCTTTAAGATGTACAAATATCAGTGAGTTTGATATTTGATACAAACGGCGTGCATCATTTCTTCCTAAAACCATTCAAACCCCTTTCTTACAGATAATGAGTTTCAATTGAGGAATACTCCTTCAATTGAAACTCATTATCAACCCGAGCTTTATGCATTGATGATACTGCCATGGAGAAAACCCAATGACCCAAAATTCCTCATCTTTGCATAAGTCTGGTATAATATTTCCCCGTTGTTTTGGATTTAGGTGCAAGGTACTCACTGAATATCAATCCTTTTGTATCCCAAAAAATTAAGGCCAACGCTTTTCTAGCTGATGGTTGGATTCCAATTTTTTTCGAGACGACTGGAGATCCCTCTTGCTTCCATTACATGATTTCTTATTTGGATTCAGGTTCATGACCAGTAAAAAACAGGATGAAATTCTATATGGATTAGCAAGAATCCATTTTAAATTCTCTTTTGATGATTCCACGCTCTGAAGTTTGTCATGAATGGAAAAGTTTCTGGGAATCCATCTTAGACAAACTTTGATCATTCCTAAATGTCCATGTACTATTTTCAGCCTTCCTTTGGTTAAAAAAGTTTATTGCTGAACGATTTTTGTGCTGAATATTCGTTCTTTCCCACTGAACCAACATAAAAAATTAAATGTGGGAAATTGCATAAGACATTTTTTTCCATGTCATTTTATAAGACATTAAGTTATCCTAATAAACTATTCTGTAATTTATTAATGCGTTTCGCATACCCTATTCTCAGAACTTTGCGACCACCCATCGTAAATTCATTTCAACTTAATGTCCAAGTGTTCTTCATTTGGAAATACATTTTATCGACGAAGGAAATGGTGATTTTTGAGATGATTTTGTAATTTTGAAAGCGAGAGTCGAAGGATAAACATATGTTGATGAAAACTGTTCTACTGAAATCAAAAATTCCATCCTTAGCTGACGTTCTTATATCACTAAGCCTGTCCAATTTTCCTTACATCTCGAATATTAGTTGCGAACTTGTACCCTTGCATAGTAACCTGTGAATGGGATTACAGGGATGGTAGGGAGTAACAGCACACGTTATTTCATCCTTAGCTTGGAAATAACGGACTTTCAAAATATTGAGAGCTTGCTCAACAAAATTCGAAAATGTTCTGGGCTCTAACTCAATAAAGATTAAACCTTATTAAACTGATTTTCAACCATCGTTTTGGTCATGGGTCAGAAGAATCTGGAAAGAGTGTCTGTAAGATGTCCCATTTGGCAATTCCAGCAGTTTTTACTTGATGTCTGCTGCTACTGCAGTAGCGAATGAAGTCCGCAGGGTGAAATTATCATCTCCCATCTGAAAATCTCAATCCTACTAATTCCTCGCATAACTTGCACGAGGGGGTTTGTCATTTTCTCGAGGTCGAGACGGTGATGGAGATAAATTTTTGCCCGAACGATCAGTTATTGTTGTGTATATATTCACGCCACTGGTCCGGTTTCTCCACTGCCTCTCGCAGCTGTTGGCTCGTAATCGATTGCGCCTGCGCGCTGCACCTCAACTGTGTGGAGCCCTCTCTGGCGATGCGATCGATATGTTTGAAGGACGCAAAAAATGGAGCAAAACCTATAGAGAAAAGGGAGGGCGAAAAAAATTGTTATTTTTGGTTCTAATTTTTTGCGATTGTTCGCCTATGATTGATTTCTACATCCGCGAAAAAAATGCTATGAATGACAAAGAGAAGCGTACATAATGGAAGGAACTGTAAGCAGTTGTGAGGTACAAGCAAATTGGTTTCAACTTGCTGTTAAAGAGGTTCTTTGCACTAGCTCGCATGCGGGTACACACCGGTGGGTGTGGTGGAGAACCCCATTGTCCTGTAGGTTTCTTTCTTTTCGTTTAATCTTAGTATAAAATTATGAAACCTTCTGGACTGAACCACCAGTGATGTGTTCCATAGGGGTGGTGGCTGCTATGAATTTTCCGTTTAAATTTAGGTGATACGTATGTATGGCGCCAATATTTAATATCGTACCGGGTATTCTTTATAAGTGTGGCGAAGAACAATTATGGAGTCATTGAAAGATTGATAATGATTTCCAGGACTTGTTTTACAACGTGGCTGATTAAATCGACCTTGTGCAAGGCTTGCTCGGTGTTTTTCTCCCTCCACTCAGATTTTCCATCCATCGAATAGCAGCCTATGGAAACCACACAACATATTGACTTCCAATGGGCTTGGTAAAACTATCAAACAAGCTAAATCCTTCAAAATTTATTTCAACAAAAATGCATCAACCCATTTAATACTGGTATGGAATATTCCAACGGGGTAGAAATTATTTATTCATCATTAGAAACTAGTTTCTTTAATACTGCGTTTCATTTTATTCCGTTTAAGGTCTCCTTTAATATTACTCCTCAGATAGCAATAGGCCATGCTTCATGGTGACATGTAGATTTGAATGCGCCAGAGTCCTTGGCTTTAAAAGCACACCCTACCGTTATCCCAAAGCCTACAGCCAGCCCTACGTTATAGGTCTACTAGCTGGAGCAACTGGAGTCGCCAGAGGAAACGCATTTCATGCATGACCAATTGAGGCTATTGGCTATATAGTTATGGATCACAGGTGTTGCAGAATAGACTCGGACCTATTTCTATTTTAAGATTTCTTTCGTGATCTGAACGTTTTATTTGATTTTCTTCCTCTGAAGTACTCTGAATGATTTTGTCATTCATGTTTAAGTGCAACGTTTGCTGCCGCCCACCTTCTAACTAGGTCATAAAGTAGTTTCTAAGAGTTGAGCATTTTTATGTACGGGAATGACGAGTCGATTTCACTCTTTGAGGAAAGATTCCAGTTGTTCGTTAAAGAATTACGAGGGATGACCAAAAAGTTCTAAGAACAAGGTACATAAAATGTTTTCATAAATTATAGGTTATTTTAACAGCTTAATACCTTATAAATAACGTTTATTAGGTATTATATTTATTGCTATAAATAACATTTGTAAGGCATTTATGTTGGAAGGTCGAAAAAGAAGAATAAATAATATTCAGTAATCAAATTTTTGACCAAAGAGGAAAGATATACTAAAGAAATCCACGAAAGAATGATTACAGCGTTTTGGGAAGTATCATCCAAATATGCTACTGTATCATGATAGGAAGCAGAGTTCAAAAGTGTACGGGAGTTAGTTTGAGGATGGTCCAAGTTGTAGCCATCTGAAGCAATCAAACCTGAAATAATTTCTATTCTTGAAGAAAAAAAATTTAGAAAAACAGAAAACATTTCCAATGGAAGCATATTAGCAATAATACATGAGCAGTCCGGAATGATCAAAGTTTATGCAAGATGAGTCCCCAGAAACGTTTCCATTCCATCAGAGGGGTGGAATCATCAAACGAGAATTTAAGACTGCTTGTTAATCTAGATAGATGTTTATCCTGTTTGGTGAATGGTGATGATTCAATTTCTTTGAGCCAAAACAGAGAGGATAAGCAGAAACATAAGGGACTTCCAACACCGAAAAAGGTTCCAATCCAAACGTCAGCTGGTGAAGCGTTTGCCTCGGTTTTCTGGGACACAAAAGGACTGTTGTTAATTGATTACCTGCCCAGAAAAACCACAATCACAGAGAAACATCATTCCAACAACAATAACAGAGGAATATTATGTCAGCCTTATGCCAAAGTTAAAAGCCAATTCGGAAATAAAAAAAAAAAAAAAAGGGAAGAAAATTGGGTTTCGCTTCTCCATGAAAATGCACAAAGACCGGGCAGTCCGGTCATAAATGACTATCATTTGTTGAGAAACCTCAAATCTAGCTTCTTGGAACTCGTTTTAAAAATTATGAATAGATAAAAGCAGCCTCGGTAGCCTGCTCTGATTCCCAACCTGAAGATTTTTTTAAAGGATTGCACTCTTTGCGGATTAAATACAATAAGCCAATTGAACTTCGGCGCGATTATATTGAAAAAAAAAAAAAAAAAAACAATTTTGTTCCAATGTCTTTTATACACCATTCTAAGAATTTTTGACCATCCTTGGTAAAGAAGAGAACTTGCACGAAAAAAGTAAATGAAATTGGAATGCCATCATTCGTATGGATTGTTTTTAATGGGAAGTAGTTAATGTGTAGCTTAATTAACGATCCGAATGATACCCTTATTGATTGACAAAGTGGGGGATTTTTTGCTGGCGAAATCCGCAACTGTCCAAGAAGTTGGTCGGATGAACATCCTTCACGCTGTCCATTCACGCTGCCCCTTGCAATGTGTTTATCCCGCAATACATCAGCGGAGGAGCCGCATCTCGCCAGATGTTTTTCTTCGATCTATCTCTATCGCGTCATACGGATGTATAGTGTGACAGACGACGCTGGTTATCGGTGTCATCGCTCACATCCGGATGGCAGATAGACCATCGATCAAATATTTGTAGCTAGACAGAAATGAAGGCGGACTTGATGAGAGTTTGTTCCAGAAAGAGTGGATGGAGAGATTTTAAATGGGATTAGAACGATCATCGCAAAGCTGAAATTAAAAGAAAGAGGATTTTTTTACGGATTACTCTCGAAACGAGTGTCATTCAGTTAAGACTGCATCATCATTCATCAGATAGCTTGAACTCAATAAATATTGGATTTGTCAACGTCCACACGAGCATTCATCATCATTATCGAATTCCTCAAAAAAGACGATTGGTATTTCGCGCATGCAAAAGGGTTCGCTTTTTAGGTGGAGCAGTCGTCGAGCAGACGATTAGAAATGCAGTCGAGAAGCATTGTGACGTCACTGATTCGAAAATGATGCATTTATGCTCGAGTGACGTCACAACATGGTCCGTTGTGCGCCTGCCACTCTTTAAATAATCATCCACTTTGATAACACGGATCTTGTTGCGTCCATCTTTACGCTTTTCGGTCACGTGGCCCGTAATGAATTATTACGCGCTTCTCTCGTCTTTACACGGCCCCTTTTTTTTTCTCCTTTGGACTAGACTGCATCTTTACTATCTCTCTAAAGAAAACCGCTAAGAGGGAATCCAATAAAGCGGCCAATAAAATCTCCCCGCCGACCAATGGCACCGCCGAAAGCCACAAAGTGCTCTATATTCCGTTGTCTGCGGCGTTTCCCACGCGATCTCGCCACCGTTGATGTCTCAATTTGCCTTTTCGTGTTTGTCGTTTCTTGATCCATAATCAGAAGCCACGCAGCCAGAAATGGCGTCCATACGGCTCAGCCTGGCGCACTGTCGTCAGGAAGTTACGGGCGACTTAAGCCGACACGAGGCGCACGTGCTTGGACGCCAAAATATGAAAACACGCCCTCCTCCGTTATCTATTATCCGCTTTTATTTTTGCAGCGCCGGCCAAATGCGACCTTTAAAAGTTCCGACACGACAGTTAGGTTTATCGAGTTATTTTTCTCTCGTGCGCGTGAAGAAGAAAAATGCTAAATGCAACTGCGCCGGTTTGTACGCTCTCGCGTTTTTCGAACTCTCCATAATTTTCGGCTGTTTTAAAACAGAATAGATTTCTGCAAACAGTTATTAACAAAGACCCCCCCCCCCCAAAGGAAATTCCTAGCGACCCGCTTAAGTAAGGGTAGATAGCAAAAAACTAGGATTTCTTAAAAGAATCAACCGAAACTTCAATCAGTTGGCACTATTCATCATCCCTAGAATATGCCTCCCAGGTCTGGTCCACAGATGCAGCTTACCAAAAAGAAGGAATCAAAAATATCCAAAAAATAGCGATGAAATACGTCTGTTTCAAAAATGGATTAGAAAATAACGAGAAATCTTACCAAGGATGGTGTATACCCTTTGGACTTGCAAGCTGGAAGAAAGAAAAGACAAAGCCGATCTAATCCTGTTTAACCAGCTGACAAATGGTACCACACCATAATGTCCTCACCTCGTCTCACGAATTAACTTCAACGCACCGAAAAGAGCCTTAAGAAACCATCCACTGCTTAAACCATCCTACGCTAGAACTAATTATGGATATTACAACAAGAGGACTGCAAGATCAATTAACAAAGCAAACTTGGAGATGTTGGATACTCCTGGACACTTCAAGAGGCAACTGAAATCTCCAACCGCACCACTTACCTGAGCCTTTAAATCGCCTATTCCTTCATTTATGTACTTTCCTCGTTTTTTACCTGATGAAATTTGAATTCCAGTCTCTGCTTTGGTGCTGTGCAACTTTATTTCTGTTGCTGCACACTAAGGCATGTTTGTTTGCCGTTTAAATAAATAAATTTGAATAAATAACAAAGCCGCATATCTGGGTACAACCGCCACTTTTATTGAGAAATCTTATTATTTCTCACGGCTGCCCAAAGTGCCCCTCTTGAGATAACAGTAAGGTTTCAAACTGAATGATCTTCGCCGTTTGTCCATAGCTGACAGAGCACTTCTCTTCTCTTCTGTCATTTCCTATGGCAGACTCTTAGCTTAATAACAGAGCACGTTGTTCGCTGTTTAAAATAATTCTAGTCCATTAGGAAGTAACCCGATCCCACCCTTGTTTCTGAGAACTGGGGTTGCGTAAAAGCAATTTTCCATTAAAAAGAGTCAATGTAATCGCACTTCCCCCTACCCCTTTCTCAAAGAGAGGAGTGCAGCTCATCTCGATAATACCAAAGTAATCGGAGGCCACATTTTATGGCCTCTAACGAAATACTAAACCAACACAAAGACTGGTTTTAAGAAGGCCGCTTACGAAAGATACCAACAAATTATGAAAACCGGGTTTATTATTGCCAGCAACAAGTGGACTGTAGAATTTGGATTGCAAAAGTTGAGTACTTTAGAATGAAGTGTCACTTCTTAAAGCTTCTCAGTTTTCGTACAGTTAGCGTGTAGTCTTAATTTAAACAGATAATGAGCCTTCGTGGGTAGCACAGTTGGTAGGATTGCCGTCCTCCCTACACCGGGCGGAAAAGACCTGAGTTCGAGTCCCATCGATGACGAAAGGAATTTTAATTAAACAAGGGCAAAATCCGTTATCAATGAATTCTTCACATTCATCTTTTGGTAATGTGCAGTTATTTTCCGAAAATACGGATTTGCCCCCGTTTCCCGGAAGCTTATTAGTCCAGAGAGGGTCCAATAAAGGTTAAAGGTTACTTTACATCAAGTAGAAGTGCACGCTTCTCCCTCAGACGGCAGGGTGTAATATTCCGTGTCCGATTTTGCAAGGGAACAAAGAACGAATTATCAATTTTTTTCTTTAAAGCGGGAAAATCTGCAACAGAAACGTACGAATTGTTGATGAAATATTAAGTGATACCAGTGTGTATGAATGGTATAAGCGGTTCAAAGATGAATGTGAGGATGTTCGTGATCACCCCAAAAAGTGAGTGCCCGTCAACCTCTCGAAATGAAGACAAGAGTTGACAAATTCCGGGAAACTGTGGCAAGAGATGGTCTTTTCAACCTCAGAATCATCACCGAGATCCAAAAAAATTCTTTCACATTAGTCTAGGATCAAGACGATTCCCATCATGTTTTACGACAAACAAGGTGTGATCCACAAGAAATTTGTACCTGAAGGGAGGAGAGCCAATGTTCGTTTTATCTACAAGTGCCTTAAAGACCAATGAAGCGCACATCCCGGGTGAGGACGCAATTTCAAGAGAAAGCAGCGTGTTCTTGTTGTTTCACAATGCGCCCCCCTCCATTCCGCACTTGTTATGAGGGCATTTCTGGCGAAACATGGCATTGTACAGACCAACCATCCACCGTACCCTCTCTATCGAGTACCAGAGGATTTCTTCCTCTTTCCCAAGATGAAAACTGCCCTCAAAGGAAAGAGATTTCAGGATGTTGAGGACATAAAGAAAAGTGTAACCACCGAACTGAACATCATCTCTTTGGACTCCTTTCAGAAACTTTAGAACAGTTTAATAATTCCATTCAATCGGACAATGATTACTTTAAATAAAAATAAAACCATTTCTGAACTCCATCGCTTTGTACTGTTTTTATCACACCACTCCGAGAACTTAATTACCACACGTCGTATGTAAGTGCGCAACCCTACGGAACAAGATCTAAGCCATCACTCGTGCGAAATTGAAGTGCGCACCACTTGTACGCATTCTTTGGTCCTAGACGGGCGTCTGAAGTGACGTCATGCTGGCTGACCACGAGGAAGCTAGCTCGATTAAGAGTTGTTGCCTAACAAACTTTCTCCCCAAATATCTGTTCACAATCGACCCGGAGTTGGTTGAAGGAGTCGAGAATGTTGTTTGGGAACAACTTTGGAGGGATTCCTCCTGGGAAGGATGGTGAATTGCTGCCCCTTAGAATCTGTGCGGAGTTGTTGATGTTGTGTTCGTCTAGTGAGACCGTGGTGTTTTTCTCCAACCTTTTCTTCGTGAATGTGATTTGTGCTGTACTTTCTGGATTGAGGACCAATCCGCTCGTTTAGAGGAACTTGGCCAGAGCCGAGAACTGCAAGTCGGTGTTCTTAGAGACAATACATGGGCTATCACTTGAACAGTCAGCAACCTAGCCAGAGATTGAACTCACAAAATTGAAAAATTGTAGTATAGGAGCACCCACAAAAGAGACAAAAGAACTTCAGGGACCTTACCTTCCATAAAAGAATTGATGAAATTCTAATTTACTTTTATTCATCATACTTTTAGTGAACAAATTAAAATTTATGTTCAAAAAATTCAAATAAATAAAAAAGACTTCAAAAAATTCAATTTACATTCAAAATTTAAATAAATTAATTTCCGTGGGTGCTTTGTATCCACCTCTTATGCAATGAACTGATAACATTCCAAATGCTGCAATATTATAGCAGGGAGTAAAACAGTAGGCGGCTCAAGGTCCCTAACCACCCCTCCCTTCTTCAGTAGGGTTAGCACGGAAGCGGAAACCTGGTATTTTAACTAATACGAAGTAGGATTGTTCTCATTCTCCAATAGCGACCTACGTTGAAGAATTTGTTAGCTTTTACTGCAATCTTTTAAAAAAATCTTCAGCCTTGTCATCCCTGGGAACGTAAAACGCAGTTGCGTTTTATATATAAGATGCGACAAAGAGAGAGAAAGGAGAAAAAAAAAGTGTCGAGAAAATTTAATAATAAAAAAGTATAAATTAAATAACATAAAAACTTCTCTTTCATATAAACAAATTTCGGTGCTTTTTTATTTGGAAGATGGAAAACAAATGGAACAAAAACCTCGATCGAAGAAACAAGCCGCGAGCCTTGCTTGCCACATCACGTGAATGCGATTGGCATCGAGGTTATTTTGCTCGCTGCGAGTTCTCGAAAAAGTCCATACGCGCGTTGTAAATTCGCAAAAGGCAATTACTTCCGATGAATAATAATCGCGTTTTATTTTTTTGGACACTTTTTTGCGCGAAGGAACTCTCGTGCTTTTCCCCCGCAATGTGGCGCTTCATCGAAGAAATTTCGTCTCGAAATTCAAACGAAACCTTCTAAAATACGTTCGAAACATGCACGCGCACTTCCGCTGGAGATTGCGATACTTGGAGCCCAATTTGGTGTGTCCGCTCTTCGCCACGCATCGAGTTGCGCATTAAGGTCTTCGGAGACTTTTGGTAAACATGTCGGTGAAGCAGAGGTTACGAGCACGAATAGGTTAAGAGAACATCGTGAATATGATCGTTATGCCGTACTGTGTGTGTCGGTATTGATTGCCCGCTACAACTGGTCTCGGGCAATGATCGGATGAAAAAGAGCGAGGACGCATTTATCCAGAAACACTTTTTCTCTCTCTCTCTCTTAGCTGGAAATTCCCATCAAGATTTGGCAGTTTTGTTACTGTGCGGCGTCTGAGGTTTAAAGTGATATTTGGTTTCAGGAAAGGTCCGCTAAGATCAATTTCGAAGTTGAAGTGGTTTGAATAGCCAGCGTCCGTGATAGACAATAACAATTGCATTGTTAGCCGAAAGAAGTCCGCGAGGATGCCTGAAAATTTGGCACGTGTACAAGAAGCGATTATTGCAAGGGAATCTGTGCAATGATTGTGGCAACTGTGGGTTGAAAACAAACATCATCTTTAAGCATTGTTTATTTACAAAATGCAGTCTACGACTCCGCTAGGGAAAGTTCTCTATTACGTCTGACCACCATCCAGCATAGTGTCCTTGGGACAGCTGTGGGAGTCTTCAGAACATCACCGGTCCACAGCCTGTATATTGAGGCAAATGAACCCCCCCCCTCTGTATATAATGAGAAAATCCGTATTGTGTAACTATGCAACAAAGATAGTCCTCCATCCCATCCCAGCTGATGGTATCTGTTTGACCCTCAATATTCCATACTACACCACAATAAACCTAATGAAAACCGCCCCCGCAGGGCTTAGATTGCAAGAGATCAGACATTTCAGAATATTTTCCAAGATGATGCTACTACTCAATTTCCCTGGACTCAATTCTCACTCACCTCTTTGCGACAATTTCTTCATAAGATGGGGGAAATCTTTCAGCAGTTACATAAAGCACATTCCTTGGAAAATTCAGAGAAAGTGCATATCTATACTGATAGCTCCAGAACAGACTCAGCTGTAGGTGCTGCAGCAGTTTCTTCCATATTCTCAGTAGCTGTGTCTCTTCCTACTGAATCACTATCTATACTGCAGAATTGTTCGCAATACGACTACCTCTAGATAGCACAAATAACCACCATATCAAGCAATCTCTGATATATACCGACTCTCTAAGTGCATTCAATCTACCTTTTCCACCTCTCATCCCATTCTTAAAGAGATCTGATCCAAATTATATCACCATCAAACAGCCAACCAGAAAGTTACCTTCTTCTGGATCCCTTGGTCATTTCGTCATTCCAAGTAATGAATGTACGTATGATGCTGCTAAACATCGCAACACTGGATCTTTCTCTCAACTGAAAGTCCCTACGCTGACTACAAATCCATATATATACACTACAAAACATGTAGGAAAGAATGGTTCCAACTCTGGCAAACTGAAACCAATAATAAACTGCTGCAGATTAAAAAAAAAAAAAAAAGAGCCACAGCTTTGGACATTTAGTTTCAGGAGAAACAAACGAGAGGTCATTCTGGCAAGGCTCCGCATCGGTGATTCCCATCCAACTCGTCTGTTTTTGCTTATGGGAGAGAATCCTCCTCAGCGTTTCTTTTTGCCATCCGCAGCCCACAATAAAACATATTCTTTTGAATGTTGGGGACATTATTGAATGTCCCCAACATTCAACTATCGGAAAATCTTGCTTAGCTCACTGACCAACTTGCACTAACCCTTAACCTTAACACATATTCTAGGGAATTATGCAAATTTCGAAGAACTATTTATAAATTATAACACGTGAAATTAGTGATAAAAAAATCATGAACAGGCACAATACAGCCCAACAGGCTTTTGTGCCAAAAAAAAAATATCCCAATTACGACAACAAAATGCAGATTCAGTAGTCTCAGACAGACTTTTACAAATAAAGGATATTCGTATTTTTTAAATTCCACGTCACAAGGCGCTGTGGAATTTCGTGAGCAGGAATCGGACCAGTATTCCTGGATAACAGTGCAAAACGACACTTCTTCAAGGGTTAGCTCTACGATTCCCGGAAGGAAAGTGAAAGAAATGTTTCTCCAACAAGATGGAGCAAGACCATTTACGGCCTAACCACAGAATATCGCTAGATCTGGATCTCTACAATTATTTCCTGCAGGTAATCTTGAAGGACAACGTCTACATGTAATTGGTCACGAAAGGTGAATTTACAGCTGCTGTAGAGAGCACCACTAAAGAACCACTGGTTGGAAAATTAATTGAATTATTGTTTCCTCACGTTTAACCGTTTGTCTATGGCTGATATCTTTAGACGAACTATAGATTTGGGATCTCAGATGGCTGCATGCTATCTGGTTTGCTCTTTACAGCCACGTTGGAGTCCTTGTCAGCTACTTCCGATGACATAAAGAGTTCGAATGGACTTATGGCTTACTGCAATTAAAAGATGATACGTAGATGAACTTGCCAAACTTTCTTCGTGTGTTTGAACTCGTTCAAACTCGCAATGAGTTCAATACGATACTGTTAATAATAATCTGGATATAAAAAGAATTCTGGAGTATCTCTAAGAATCGATGATGACATTGGATCAAAAGGAAGGAAAAAATGCTGTGTAACGAAAAGGATAACTTTAAACATCCAGATAGAATCCAGGCAGGAAGTGGACAAGATTGGTTAAACGTTGAGTTATATGGACATGCCACGTTTTGGATCTTACTAAAAATAACCACTTGTCACACTTCGAGCCACTTTACCTTTTCGCTTTAAAAATGTTTCTCGCGAAAATGTTGCAAAGATGTTAGGGTGGATAGTGACTTCCCTGGGACAACAATTCCGAACGTTACCCCTCTTGGGCATAGGGCCACATTATGCCCTCGAGTCGTAAAGTTTGGAAGGGCACGAAATACATATCCAGCGCGTCATTAAAACTATCAGAAGGAAGCAGGTCGCGTGCGAATGGAATCGGAGGCTCCGAAGTGGTGTATCGTGTGAAAGAGATCTGCAACATTTAGTCTGTTAGGCTATAAAAGTTCTGCAACGATAGCCTGACGGGCTCTCTGGAGATAGATTAGCTCGCACTTCTGACACGCTTATGAATGCCGTATGAAAATAACTGCCGATTCCAACCGACCCAAGTGCCAAATTTCGGAGTGCTCTTCAATACTTTTCATTACTTTCAGATTGCAGTTCTGCTGCCTGCCCGAAACTGAGACGATTTTAGCTTGAAATTCGAGAGGAAACTTTGTAAAGGAAATGTCTCTCTCTGCAGGCAATATTGCCTTCGGGCATGGCAGCGAGTGCTTGTGGAGTAGCTTGTTCCATACGACCGTTTATATAGGGGATATTCATTAATTAAAGGGTTTGTTGCATTTCAAGGGGCGCGCATAAATGGCGAATATTCAGTTAGGGCACAAGAATGCAGTTGATTTCTTCAGCGATGTTTGGTCAGTGGGAGTTAATTTTATACAAAAACGTTTAAAGCGCCAGTCGACTGTTTCTGATGCAAAACAACGGATCGGATAACCGAGTTCGAAGCGAAATCGATATACACAAAGGGTGCTTTCCCCACAAGCACGGTAATTACGATTGCCGTTCTTCTCTACCATGTGGAAAATGTTCGGGTTCAGATCCATTCCAGACGGGAGTAATATTTAATTAGGAAAGTCAGTCCCCGGCGAGATTGCATGGTTTTATCTGGCTGGAAATTCAGGTTTTTCATCCTGCAAACAGGAAAGCGACTCAATATACCGATGCCTCATGCCTTTAGTTGTCTTAGCGCTTAACACACTCACGCTTGCATTCTCTTCATTCTCGGGAATCTGTGAAAGCACCAGTGTAAGAAGAACCCTCTGGCACAACCATTTCGATGAGATTAATCCAAAAATGTCTTTTCTACACCCACATCTGCATCAATGGACAGCTGTAGAAAATGAGTTTTCTAGCTTTTACTGGAGTTGCTGGGGTGAGGAAAAGCGTGTGTTAGGGTTAAGTTCGATTTACTTAGGTTCGCTGACTGGAGCAACCTTTTCACTGGGGATGTAATTAGATGTTCTTTAACAATCCCGCCTGAGACCAGTAATGCCTAACCAAAGCCATGAAGCATGAATGTGATCGCATCTGTAAATTGTGTGTTAATCTGTTTGTTTTTCAAGAAAAAATTGCGTTTCCCCTGGGAAGAACTCCTTTTAAACTCCATAGACTTTCTCCAGGGAGAACGAACTGAACCCACGTTATTTTTATGCAGCCGCCTTCCATAGATCTGACACTAACGTTGAGCTCATTTAGCTGAAAAGTATATTTTCTAATTGATTTTCTTGGTTGAAAACGCAGAATTTTTATAATTAGCGAAAATTCCACTCCCACCCAAAAAAAAAAAAGGATTACGGAAAACCCTTCTACGCCAGAGAATGAATATTTTATATCAGACAAAATAGTAATTAACATCTCGTGTTATTTTTTAACAAGAATTGCTGTCGTACTTTAGATTCAAGAGCTTCCATTTCTCTTTCAGATACTTAAAACGATTCTACCATTTTATTAGAAGCACGCTAAGTGACATCCAGAATAACAGCTTTTGTTGGGTTATCAACTACAGTAGATGAAAAAAGCAAAATCTTTCGCAAATTTTCCGAATACCAATGATAACAGAAATAAAAATAAACTTAAGTGTTGAGCTAACGTTCTCAGATTTCTTTCTTTTCTTGGAGGAAAAAAGGGAATAGATTTGAAGCCTATTTTTAAGTTTCAGAAAACGAATACGTTTAAATACCCACTTCTTCCTCTAAATGAAGCTATCAGCACTCACATGGAACACCAAAACTGAAAGAATGTCTTCTAAGATGCACTCCCTGAAGATTTGGTTCCAATTAGTCTTTGAAGATTAAGTTTTTTCCCATTTATAGTGATTCTTTATCCTGGAAGCTCACTACCGAGGTGTAACATGCTGATAATTGTGACATTAGCACACGTATTACGTATCATTTCTTTCTCCCTTTGTGAAGGTGTAGCAGAATGTTCAGTTCAGTTCAGTTAACTGCACTCCTACAGAAGGAAAATGATCCACTACACCTTGACCAATGGCTTTTCCTTATGACCTTATCTGAATCCCTTTTTATAACAGAGGCTCTCTAACTTTCAATCCTCTGCTCACGACGATTTCGATTCCTAAATAAACTCTAAGCGATTTCTGCACAATAATTAAAATGGCTCAGAACTTTATCTCACTCTCTGCAAACCACACTTAAACTTCAGTTGATAAAATTTATTTCCTCTTCTAGCCTTCTCACAAAGACGTCAAATGCCATATTTGGAGTCCCTCCGACATAGGCTGGCTAAAGTCTATCAAATCTTATCTGACAACGCACATCTTTGAGCATAAGATGCTCCAGCAAGAGTTGAATTAATTTAATTTTATTACTACATCCACTTACTAATTTTGATAAAAATCTACTGGATTTATCCTTCAATTCTTCATATCAACTTCTGTTGTCTGTCACCAGGAGGTGGTCCTATCTGTCTTTCCTAAGACCCCAAAGAAGCTTAGAACAGGAGCGTTCTCTTGTAAGCAACCCTTTCATCTTCCAAAACTATTTAAGAGGATTATTTGGATGATCACTGGCTCGGGTTCCATCGTGTTTCTTCGGAATTTTCTGCTCATTTTACAGATAAGCATGCAATACTGTAGGAATTCACTTCTCTTCATCACAAAAAAGGAATAAACTTTGGAAATTTTTGCATTGCCTTCGATCCTCAAAAATAAGTTCGCAGAAACTTAGTTAATCAGATTCAGACCAAAAACTGAATCTGATTCACTTGGTTAGCTAAGTCAAAAAGTTAAGTTTTGTTAAGTAAGTTAAAAAAAGTTTCAAAAAGTTAAGTAATCACTAACTTAACAAAAAGTTTTGTTAAGTTAGTAATTGCTTCTCTTATTATGATCCCACAGCACAGATGAGCAAAAACGGTTGCAAAGAAAAACTTCCGTGAACAAGGTACCATCAGTAGGTCTTTCACTCATTCTGCAAAATCATCCAGTGAAATACCTACTGACATGCAAATATGACATCCACTGAAGTCGACATTGATTATACTAATCACGAACACGCTCGGACCCTACCACATCAAAGTGAGACCGTGCGTACTTCGAAATCTGTGGACTGCTGTTATCAAAGTACGGTATGCTCCACCAGCTTCAGAAATTCAAATTGTTTTAAATCCATTACTGACATTTCCTTCGAAAGTAGGCACGGTTTAACTTTGATGTGGTAGGGTCCGAGCATGTTCGTGATTAGTTCCCCTAAATTCCAGGAGGTTTCGCATAATTTTGGCAATACTGTGTGTATATATATACAAATAACGTTTATTGTGATACACACTAAAAATGAACATAAAATATGGATGTCTACAAGTAGAAGGGTACATCTCAGGCCACTGATAATGACGATCATAAGTCTTTTAAGAAACAACTCAACTATTGACCCGGCCATTTTACTGATGCCACAGTAACTTTGTTGAGTTCCAACAGTTACTCACCCTTAAACACATAATATATTCTGGAAGTGCTCCGCAAATTTTATTTCATTTTTTACAAAGCGCCTTCATTAATCTACCCTACAAACAAGAAGGGAGGTTTCGTTTATCAATATTTCCATTAAAACAACCACTTTATCAGTATTGTCCGATAAATTTCCAGATATTTCCACATTGAAAGATAGCAGATGAACATTTCGTACCAACTCAACCGATTTTTGCCTTCTAGATTACTGTTCCATAAAGAATACGTTACCAATAATCCACCGATGATTCGGGCGATACGTGTTATAGCTCAGGTAACAATACTCCACCGCGGCTCCCCCCTGGCAGTAAGTTTGATCAATATCAAAAGGCTGAAGGCAGTGCACGAATAATACGCCTTTTGTCGATAACTACAAAACTATGGATATTGGCTCATTGTTTCGAGGACAGAGGAGAATAACAAATCCACTTCAGGATGTGTAAGCCAGTTTCCTTCAGATAACAGCTCCACTTCGCCGCTGCAACATTTCAAACGGAATTGTTTTGTTTATTGATGACACCGAGTGCGCGGATGAAGTAATTCGTTTAACAGGTTGGGGGCCCGCTTATTCCCCACATTATTCGATAATAAGACGGGAGGGGGCTCATTTTTAAAGAGCGCGGATAGATAGACGAACAAAGAACAGGCTGGATAAAAGCAAAATACCTGGGATGAATTCATAATGGTGAAATGTCCCAGAAGAGAGAAAGATTTAGGACTCAATTCGAAAAACTTGAAAACCAAAGAAGTTCGCCGGGAAAATGGACAAAGACGGCAAAATGGATTGGGCTCTTCAAGAAGTCATTTAGTAGATAAGGGCGCATACACTGCGTTGCCAAAAAACTATGGAAGACCAAAAGACTGCAAATAGAAGTTTAATGCGATTCCGGCCACCTTTGACTTGAATTGAGCAGGCAACTAATGCAGCAAACGATTTTGCCTTTTCAGTCCATCCCACAGATTCTCGGGTTAGGAGCTAGACTCAGAGTTAGCAACTGCACTGGTAGTACACAGTTTTGTTTTTTGTTTTTTCCAAACGAGGTCATCATTCATCGTCCTGTCGAAACGTGTTAAAGACTCTTCGCGATAAAATTCCATCATCTCGCGAAATACAACGTTGTCATCAGTAATCATCAATGACAGTCCATTCGTTCTACCGTCTACGCTGTGCTGTCCACTGTCACCATAATTATAACGTTAACGGCCCCCAAGCGAAACTTATATCCGTGTAGTGTATTTTGTCTGTAGAAGTGCGTTTGTGTTCACGGGTTGATTTGCATGTTGTGTGGACTGAAAACCTCGGAGTAACTCACAAGGAAAACCCTACCCCAACATCGCTATACCATAACAAGCATCCCACACTTTCACCAATGTACTTTACAGCCGGGATAACGCAGTCCATAAAGAGGCCTTCTTCTGATTTTTTGCCGCATCCTAGGTCTTTTAACATTGAAACAGCGTTCACCATGATTCATTACAAGAATTTGAACAGGAATGCTATAGAGTCAGTTTGTGCTATGAATTTGACTTTGTTTTCTCTCTGGCTGTATCTCTGGCGGTCTGCAATTTCTATTGGGGAACGACATTTAGATGCGTCAGGTTCGTTGTTTGCTGAGATCTATCTCTTTTCGGTATCTTCTGGAGTTCGTCTTCTGATTTTGCCCAACACAACGATGCTCCCATTGCAGGAGCACCTGTGATCAGCCTCTCCTGATGTCACCCGTCTTTCCCATAGTACACCAATTAATGACTCCATCGACGCTCTGCGTCTCTTTTCGTAGGTCAGTCATTCCAGTGATCCAGCACGTTCAGAAATTTGAACTCTGGTGTGTCTAATAAATTAGTAGGGCAGTGTATCATTGTAATGTATAGGGAGAGAGAGGCAGGAAATAAGAACTAACATGTTGTTCCAGTGGCGCAGCCAAAGTCCCTGTTTATGCGAAGCTTCGGTACTCTTGGAAATCCGCATAGATTTCGTAGACAAAAGTGGGAGTATTGCGGGAGATTAGCAATGTTTACCCAAGCTTTTGCGTCTTTTGTTTGCTTGAAAGGATTTTCGGTAATAGGCAGTTGTTTTCTTTTTTTTTTTCCAGCTCTGGATTAAGTCGGCATTACGAAATTTTTTTGTGGGTCTGAATCCGCTGTAGATGGATTTTTATTTTTTTGTCGTGTTGGATGTTATTTCTTTTTTTGTCTGCCGCAAAAGGTTCTCAAGGGATTGAAAAAAAGGTCACGTAGCTACGTTTCTTAACAATAGAGAATTTTATTCCAAAAATAAGATTAGTCAACGTCATCTGAACGCAAAGCCAAGAACAGCTTCGATGTCGTTACTTAAGGCGTTCAGCTCTTCTTGATCTTTGATGTATTGAATTAATACCAGCAGATACACTGACCAGTCAACATATTATGAGCACCCCCTGTGAGAACCGTAAATGTTATATTTTAGGTTCGTGGCATGCAGAGGAGAATAACAAACTACTTAATTGACATGGGCAAGGGAGGTGATCTGATGGACTTCGAAAAAGGGATCATTATCGGCTACCGATTGCCTGTTGAAGGGTAGCAGTATTACAGAAACTGCGTATCTTGTGGACTGTCTTCGGAGTGCTGTATTTAAGATGTTCCAAGAGTGGAAGAATATTGGAGAGAGCAGCGGGCACCAATGCCTCATCGATGGTCTACAGTGAACGTCGCCTTGTGCGAGCCGATGGAAGGAAGATGGTGGAACAGCTGACCATGGACATTGTATATAATATATGTGATGTCCAAGAAGAAAGGGCAGGGTTTGAGTTTAAGGCTCTTCGAATGTGGCAGGCATGCTAGAATAAGTCAGCCAACGGTCGGGTCACACATATTGTGATTCCTGATGTTACAACTATGGGGAGAATAAGGAAATCACCTGATTTAGAGTGGCCTAATACCAGATTAAATCAGGACATTGGATAAAGGCGAGATTACAGCAGATAGCTCTTGTACACGATCAAAATTGTCGATGTGTTTAACCTGAAACCAGTGAACAAATAGTTTTACATTGTGGGCTCTCTGAGAATTCCAGAGTGAAATTTTTTCAGAGGGTAAGAGGTGCTACCTTAGCCGCCGAATTGGCCGGATACGAATCGCATGGAACATCTGCAGGATTACGTGGATCGAAAGATCCTCCACCATGGACTATCTCACATTTGCGGGATTCAATTCTTGCAATATGGTACAACATGCCTCCTACAACGTTCAGAGGCCTTATCGAGTCCACGCCTCGCCCTGTAATTTCAGTATCGGCGCAGAAGGGGGACATACCCACTATTAAGTAGGGGGTCATAATGTTTCGATTGGACGGTGTATCTGGGTAACGAGGTGGAATCATCTAAGAGAGTAAATCAAGTGATGGGGCGTCTGTGATTATGGAGTCTTGCTTTCTGATGTTGAATTCGAACAACTCTCTCTTCCAAACATTGTTTCCTATTAATGATTTCTTTTTGTCCAAGGATGGGTTTAGCATTTGGTGAATTCCAAAATTGAAACAACAGAATAAGAGTTAAGACACATTGGAACTGCCATGAGGGCTTAGGAAACGGGCACTATTTTTGGGTTTTAGTATTTCAGAATTTAAGAGAACTTATTTGTATTAATGAAGGTGGATTCTTCCAGTTAATGAATGTTGAATGCTAAAAAATATTGTTAAAAAAATAGTATCTTGTTACTTTAAATCGTAAGTTCTGTTAATGGTCAATGAATACGGAAATCGCCTGTTGCTTTTTACCTTCACTCCGTTACTCTGGTTTTCCATCTGAGCTCCAATGCCTTTTCGTTTCCATTCTAACTAAAAAAATGCAAATATGCGGTGTTTGAGATATCATCCTACATTCCTAATCATATTAGGAAAACACAAGAGTGTTTAGTTGCCTACTGCCATAAAGAAGTCTTTTTTTTCGTGCGTAAAGAGATTACTAGAAGAAAAAGTTTTTGTAATTAATCTACGGATGGAGGATTATGCGTATAAATAGAATCGTGATAGGATTAGTATCTGGTGACGTTGATAACCTTTTTTACCCCGTTTGCTTCTTTAATACTTGTGATGCTAAAGTGGTAAACATGAAAATTTGTTTACGTTATACAGAGAAGGTTACGCGGCACCTTAATTTTGTAAAGCCAAACTGTTTAGAATCATTAAAATGCGGTAGGAGAATTGGAGGATAAAGAGGAGGTATGGTGGGATTTGAGGCGCGAGAAAATCTTCCTGTGGAAGGGGCTGTCGAAATATCAAGTCTGACAATAAAGTAACCAAAATTGGATTCTGTTGTGATGCGGGATTTGAGTAAGTGAGCCAATTTTGGGAACTCGTCTGGGTGAATCTGTGGTACCATTGAGACCCTCTCAAAAGCATTAATATCAATTGCTCAATAACATCATACTGGATCTATTTATTTTAATTTTTTTTTCTTTTGCCATTCAAAACTTCGTAGTCACTTGTTAAAATTCAAACTTCCATAGCTCCACCTTTCATAACTATCACACGTGATCATGACATTCTTCTGGTTTTTTATCCTAAAATACAACCAAGAAATAGTAAGTTGTGGTTAGTCAGAAGGATACACGTACGTTCTTCGTTTATGAGTGCAGTTTAAAACAGGACGGACTTTTATCGAAGTTGGTTTGTTGATCTCCGATTCTTGAGTTCGAAGACCCAAAAAGCGCTGAAATAGAAATGTGAAAAAAGGGAGTTGTCATCTGTTAATCAAGTCATTCGTAAAGCAGAACAGTTCTTTAAAAAAATCGAGCCCTCTGACACAGAATCGTTTATGACATCCTATTTCTCTTCATGCCTTTCGCCCAAGCGAGCTTGGTGCATTCTTTGGAACGTCCCTGTTCGCTCGTCATGCTACATTCTACGGTAATATGGCTCTCAAATCTGCACCACCGGCGTTTTGAACAAGCGTCTCCCTCTAAAGGCAATGATTTATTGGAAGCATTTTATCTCACGTGCCTGTAATGACATTTAAGGCGATGGGTCTTTCTCTTCCGTTAGACCGGGAAACCAGTTGCCAGCCCCCGTTCTTCCCCTCTGTCTCTTCCATTGAAGTCTGAGGTCTACTGGGTGATAGAGAGACGAAGTAGAAGGGGGAGCGACATTGACTGGAAGATTACTGTGTCGCACGCCCTACTCCAATACATCTCAGACGGAACTTGATGGGAGCAAAGGACAATACATCATTCCTTCACGTGCAGTTGGAAAGTGCGAAGTCTAAAAGGGTGGTAGCCGTTCGAAAGACATTTGATGAAGAAACAGAAAAACTTGAAGCGCAAGGTCGTAAGCAATTGGAGTATAGAAGCGTTATTAGATCATTCTTTCCGATACCGGACGGATGTTGCTCGAGAGATGAAATATGTTGGAGTGCTGCTGTGGATAAACTCCTCTGTGCACAGCCGCATATGAGAAAAACTGTCGAACAAGAAGAATTTCAATCGAGATCTATTTAAGAGAAAACTATTTTTACCCATTTTCAATAGGACTGCCACGAGGTCAAAGCTTCTTTAAGTGTCGTGTATTAACTCCAAGGTAATAATCCGTTGTATTGTAAAGACATTTCGATTATGGCAAGATTGGAGGTTGAATCCATGAGATTCCATCTTCGATTTTGTAAGTAAGCTTCCTTATCATGCCGAAGTTTGCGGTCCCATTTCTGGTATTAAAGCAGACTGTTCTTGCAGCGCAGATAGCCAAAATGTAAGATGCCATCTGGGCTAACTCACACTGACCAAACTGTCAGATTGAGTTAGCTTTTACGTGAATGTAAAGACACCACCAAGCCTCTGAAGAAATGCTAGAGAATCACATCATGAAACGCATTCTTTTTATATATTTCTTTAAAAAATAAAATAAAAATTGCTCTAACGCAGGAAGGGGTGCTCATTTTAACTTCAGACTGTAAAATCTGGACTTGATCTATCCTGGTTAACATCAATGTTACTTACATTGGGGTTCATCGGTAAAACAATGAAAAGTTGCCTTCCTGAACTATCTGGCAACCCGAAGATCTGTACCACGGGTAGAACGGACGATTTCAATACAGCAAGTAGTTTCAATGGAGCGTTTTACAGTTCAGTAAACTGAAGATTTCTCAGAAAATTAAAACCAGAAACAGCGGTATATGAGGAAGCTAAGAAAAATACGTCCACCTATTAGATGTGCAATTGAACAGCTAAATAAATATGATTCATCTGTTGATATTGTGCCAATAATTTTGATAAGTTTTAATATCTCCAAAAGGTGGAATATTGATGCCAACTTATCCTAACCTTAATGCGTGTAGAACGGCTAGAGACTGTGATGGAGTCACTGTGGCTTTTGTGTGGATAGTAAACTGCATTGGGTCCCTGAGGTTGGATCATCATCATCACTTAAAATGTTTTTCGCGTGAAATTGAAGACGCGATCTATGACAGTGATGCGGGGGTGGTTAAGCCATGGAAAGGGTTTTTATGAACTTCTTACAGAAATTGTCTTTTTATGATGGAAAGGGGTCTGTCTTGCGCTCTGCTATCGACGCTAATTGGATCTGGGAGTTCGGATTCCTCACGGACTCAGCGTGAAAAGTTAATTTGCGAATCGTTCGGTTACGACTTTCTCCCAAATAATTAAGCGAAATCTCCACCGAAATCTTCGTGTGTACTTTGCCACAGAGCTCACCCAATCAGAAAACAAGCACATTTTTTGCAAGATTTTAGAAGGCCCAAAGAAATGTCTTTTTGAAAATCCATCTATTGTCGGCTTGCTCAGCGTTTGCAGATATTTAACGAGCCAGTGGATATCCCTGGTTTAATTATAGTTTCTGTGTGCACCTGTTAGTGGGAGGCATTTTTCAAAAGAGCCCTAATAATTCGCAGATCAATCTGGGAAAGTCAGTTAGCGCAAAGAAAACACAATTGTTGGACCAAAGGTGAGGTAGTTCTTAATGCGCGTTGCTCGAAGGCTTCTAACGTAGACGGACGCCGCCGGAACTATTTTCCCACCAGCTGTTTGAAACAAAATCTGTTGTGCGAACTGTGGGGAGCGGAGGGGCTTTGAAAAATACCGACACGAAGGGGAAAGTAAGGCGTAAATATGCAGATGCAAACTGGCACACCGCAGAGGTGTTCCAATGTGGTTTGCCGCATCTATAAATGTTACTTTGAAGTGATTGATTCGATCAGGTCCGGAGAAAGCGCTAAGTACCGACCATGCCCGCACACACATGCAACGCGGAATACATTTGATTTAATCCTCTCCGCATGCACCGAATCGCCCGCTATTTCGCCAGAACACACAGCGTTTATTAGGGAACGCTTCACGAAAATCCCCCCCCCCCTCTTTCCGCCGATCACCGATCATCACCACCTCAAAACACTCCCCGTTCGTTACGAAGCGTGTCTAATGTGTAACCCTGTTTGCCTCACAACACCTCGCTCGTTACGAAGGCTTCCATCTACTTCCGCTTTCGTTTTGCCTAATCAAATTTCCAGATTTTTCGCCCCGCCAGTTGGTCGTTCCGTAGTTGTCATAATCCTGTGCGGGCGCTGATGGGTTAGCGTCATCCCCGGTCTCAAACTGCTCCTTCTTTTCTTACAAAGAATACATAATAGAGTTTGTCGGTTGGCTACATGTTGCAGACAACGCTTTTCATTGACGTGGAACTCTCGTAACTAGGTTCTTATCGGCAATCGAATCAGATACGTGATGGCGAATACAGCAGTGTCGTCGTAGCTCGCTGCCAAGTGCCTCTCTCTCTCTCTCTCTCTTTGGTGACGACGAAAGTCGGTCTCATTACTATGCAACTATCTGAGTGACACTGCAAATCCCACTACACGTGCCTCCTGCGCTTCCCCCTCTCCTCCCATCCACGCTCTCTCTCATCGCCTCGTGCTTCGGTTGCGAGCGTGCTCTTGCCCCGTTGTATGCAGGTCATAACGCCGGCCCTTCGCTCGCAAAAAAGATGCTCGAGTGCTAGTTAGGTTGACGGGGAAAGTAGGAAGGATGTGCACCTGAAATTGAAGATAAATGTCGCCAACCAACAGCGTGGTTGTTCTCTTCCATCGCGAAACCTGTCTTACAAGATCTCCTTGCTGTTCTTACTTCTCAACAGTGTTCATGGTACTCTGCCTACAGTTCTTGTTTTCTCGGTTAGAATATCTGTGGAATTGTAGATTTTGTTATTGGACTTGGTCTAATAAATCGATATCATCATTTCTACATTTCGGTGCTTTTCTCTTCTACAAACAAACTACCGTGTTCTTTTGTTGAAACTGTAACAGAAACAAAATCATTACCAGTGGGAAATACAACATCTTCGTTGTTGTTGTTTTGAGGGACCTGTTTGCTCTCGCAACTAGCACAGCAGTTCCAATCACCGCCCTTCCACACCAAGTTTAACATTGACAAGAGAAGGGCAACAAGATTAGTGAATGGAACAAAGGGGTGCTCTTACGAAGAAAGGCTTAAGTTTTGCAAATTACAGTGTCTGGAGACTAGGCACCAGCGAGGTGATCTGATCGAGGTGTATAAAGCCTTGAATGGTTTGAACATGCTCAATGCTGATGGGATTCTTCCTGTTGCTCAGAATAATCACCTGAGAGGGCATAAATTCAAATTGAGGAAAGACGGTTGTAATATAGATATGAGGAAGTTTGCCTTTAGCCAGCGGGTGGTTGATTGGTGGAACAAACTTCCATCTGTCGTTGTAGAAGTTGATAGCTTAAATAGATTCAAGCCAGAACTTGACAAACATTTGGAGCGAGTGGATGGGTGAAATAAGGTTTATTTATTTATTTTATTTTATTTTATTTTTTTTTTTTTGGCTGATGCTATATAAGCTTGCTTTCTTGCATCATGTGCCTTTGCTAATGCTCAGGCCTGGGTTTGAATCCCGTTTCGACAATCTTAGAAACCAGAAGGAACCTTTACGAGTATTGCACGATGTTCCTGCCATAACTTTGGTCTTTCATCCAGCATGCAAATATATCGACCTTAGAATGCGCTCAATTCGCGCACACACAATGCACTGACGCGCAAAATCAAAATGTTACCCCGATGAGTTCCTCCACCTGATATCATTCGCAGTAGAAACCAGCTGTCTCAGTGATGGCTGCTTTAACTATTTTTCCCATTCCCTTCACTTCAATTGCAGAGGCAGAAGCGTACAGTTAATGCAACTAGCGTTAAGGCTATCACTATAGCAACGCCACTGGGATCACCTCACGAACGTACATATGCTGTCTGAACAGTGGAGGTTGGGTAGTGGAGCGAGGGAGAAAGAGGAAATGCCGGAAACACGTGGGAAAGACATTGCCTAAAAACAGCCCCATTTATGGTCTGCAGCCGAAGACCACCGAGTGATCCTCATTGCACTAAATTCAGTCCGCTTTACCCGTGGCGTAGTTGCTGACTTCTTGGCGGACTCTTCAAATATCAGACTTAAGTAATTAAGGCGATTTATTTTTAAGTCGTTCGCGAGTGAAATCTGTAGCGTGTGAAACGATTTAGCTGCTGTTGCTACGAAGATGATGTCAGATAGTACCCCACCTTGTGGGACTTCATTGATTGTTCCAGTATCATTTTGGACTTTGATAAAAGAAAGTTATCTTTCTCTAAGATTGTAGCGCTGAAAATTGACTATAGTTGTATTCAATGGTGGCTGCCTATTAAGTGCCACGGTACTGTCACAAAAAACACAAAAAATATAATTCTTTATTTTGAATTCATAACAACTTTGGCATAAATCATTAAATGTCAACTTAGGAATACAATTATCTTTACATCTTCGAAGCTAGTCAGGTCTGAACACAACCATTTTATGTAACTGTTAAAAGCGACGACCTTCTGACTGTGTGTGGGGGGGGAGAACATTGTATCTTTGCTGTATATGGGCGACATATTAATGTGGTTACCAAATAAAGATTTCTTGTTCTCTAAAACTGGCTCTCGTGACTTAGAGAGAGCAAAAGCCCTACGCATGCTCATGGAATCCTTCTGTACAGGTCTGAAGGGCCAATGAATGTGCCCCAACTGGCTCCAGTTTCTGGTGTCGCTACTAGAAAAAAAAGAATTTCTATGCCTTATAAACCAAGATTTGTGCATCCACCGAATGGATGTGCCTCTAAAATATTCTTTAATAAAGTCTTTTTCAAGTGAAATTAAGATGAATTCACGCGGTAGAATTGCGTCACAGTATTTTTTCATCTTCCAAATAGGGAGGAGTCTTAAAACTGCATACATTGCGAGGGGAAACTTCTTGAACCTCCGCACGAAAATGAATGATTTTCGACCGAAAACAGCATTAGGGTGGTACTTGTATTCTTAAGATTTCAGTTGAAACAAAGAAAATATCGATAAAATTACCAAAGACTGATTTCTTCCTCACAACCACTGACCACCGTTTTTGCCAATAGGTTACGATGAGCACCCAATGAAATCGTCCAAATCATTGTCTTCTGAATTGTGTCCATGGTAATCTCTCCACAGTATCTTTCGATTTCTTTTACGATAGACAAAAAGAAAGCCACGGTGAGCGGCAACTGGCTTGATGACATGTGCAGCCATCTAGTGAACTCCAAATGAATTAAGCGAATATTTCTGTAATCATTTTAATTGTAATGTCTGGTTGTACAAAAAGCATATTAATGGTTTCTCGATGTCATTTACTTAAATAATTGGATTTAATCGGTTTCTGGACTTCAGCGGACGTATAATGTCCATATTTGTACGTTGACTGTGCATGGCTGGTTCAGCTGAGAGAATGCTGAATTCTTAGCAGGAGATTGAGTTCAGCCAACCCATTTTAAATCTCCACTAAAACTGTAATTTTAAAAGCGCTACTTTTACACCATCGTTGGAATTCGGAGAACTTGTTGATGGGTAATTGATAAGGTGGTTAAGCCGCTTTATTCTACCCTGGAAGCGCGAGGTTTGCTGCAGTGGAAGTAGCAGGCAGTGGAAGTTGCAGTCATCAGTCAGACGGTCTTAGGTGCCATATTTGTTGGTGTTTTGTCACTGAACTAGCAGACCTGTGGGAAAATATCTGAAGCCCTGCACTGCGTGTCTGTGTGTTCATCGGCCACCTTCTCCTCTCCCAACTGTAAATCCTTCTCTCGGCTTTGACGGAGGCTTTACGGGATGTACAGAGCCATTTATCTCCTCCGTCACGTTATCTGTACTAGCTCCGCTGCTCGTGCATCCGACTAGAGATTTGGCAGGAGGATGTGGCTTTACGAGTTGAGGGTGAATGTGAGGGATGATATTTTTTTCCCTTTTTCTTTATGCCTTCGCTGCCGCGCGTGCTGTTAGAACGCCCACAAAGGACATTTATTTCTGTCTTCTGTAGTTAAGTTTTTTTCGTTTTTTTTTTTTTCTTGCTTCGTGGTGTCTGTTTTGTCTGGATTTTCGCGTTCTGTGCCCAATACTCGTTGTTGTGTGTAGATTTTGATAGATCGTCCTCCTTCTTCTCTTAGACTTGGAAACTTTTTAAAAGAATCCCGCGTTTCTTTTTTTTTCTTCCCTTTCGCCATCTTGTCAATGTAAAGGTCTCATTTTGGAGCTCGAGAGAAATTATATATCCTGTCTAACACCTTCCCCCTGCCCTCCTCCTCTAAATTTCCTTCGACACGAGTTAAAAATCTCTTCGAAGAGATTCCCACTAAGAATCAGTAATTACCAGCAGCGATCGAAATCGTGCACAAAACATGGCTTCCTTAGGTTCGGAGGTTAGATGGAACAGACGAGCCTGGACAGATGACAACTTATCGAAATTAGTTTCGCAAAGGGAACAGGATTGTGAAAAACATCTCACCATTTAGCGCCTGTTCGAGCTAATTAACTGGAAATGTGTCCCATCTTCTTCGCTAATCTCCGTTTCTCTCTCACAGCGCCTGGAGAGTGCCGGGTTTGGATTGACTCGCCCGGATCAGTTTATGTGGGGTCATTTGAAGGTGGACCGCTACTATGAGTAATTGTGAGGTCGTTCCGCTGTTGTAATTGGACCGATCTTGCCAATTACAGTCGATAGTGGAGGAGAACTGCCACAGACGAGGTGCCTTTAACGGCACCATTCCTGGTTCGTCCTAAGCCCCCTCACGCGTACTCGATCCGGACTCTTCACGTACGACAATAACATCTTGTGTTTTCCCTTTTTTTTTAACTTTGTCATCAATTTCGTTTCTAGCTTCTCTAACAGCGAATACTCGTTGAGGCAGCGTGCAAACACTCGAGAGTACTTTGTCAGGGCCATCTGCTTCTTAATTACTTTCTCTGGCCCTAAATCACACTCTTCTTTAAAAAAGGTCTACTTCTGTCGTTTACACGGTGTTCAGTGAGCATGCCAGCACTTGTGTGCCAGTCTTAAAGGGCTTATTTTATAATAGACGGACGTTTAATGGAGAGGTTCGTAATCTCTAGAGTGGGTAGACTCTTGGAATTTTTTCCGGGTACACAAAAAAGTGCAGGAATTAGGAGCTTTGTCTTCAATAGTTCCGTTTAAATTGGATTCTCAGGCTCTTTTATTTGTTGTCAATCTGCATCCGCTCTGTCCAAGTAGGCTGTTTATTACAGCGAAGATATTTTTGTGGAGAAAACCTACCATGAATGCCATCACTTCAGCCAAACATTGCAAAATTAACAGCATGAGGAGACAAAAACCGACTTATATCGTTTTCCTTATAACAACCATGAATTTCTGAGGAGAAAAGTAGTAAATAAATAGCTAAAGTTTTCTGAGTTTTGAAATTTCCATGGATTGTGTTTAGACTGTGGATGGAATTAATGTTACCGGCGTGCGAAATTACCCAGGATGAAGAAAAACTCAGATCAGATTTTTCCTCGCTGTACCACATACTAGATGTCGAAACTTCGTTAATACTCTTGTAAGACTCTGAGCACCTCCGAATGATTATTTCCATTTGTCTGCTGGATAACTGATCTGGACCACCAGGAAACTATTCATACAAGACAGTCGAAAATGGCGGATAGTCGGGGTCTTATAGAACCTTTCTCACTGAATCTCTAAACGTGAGTATTTCGAGCATAAAAGGTTGAAATTTATATCGTATGTCCCTCTGTATGTGACTTCCTGCTTTATGTAGCCTGGTACACTCTCTGGCCAAGTGGTAGATTTCTTGGATGATGGGGTGTACCTAATAAACTGTCCGCTGAGTGTATTACATGCCACGTTTAATGGTGGCTTAGGTAAGTATAATACGATAAAATGAACGTTCAACGAAGGCTGCTATTCGTCGTCACTTCTCCCGACATACATGAGACTGCTGTCTGTCTTCCAGCGTGACATGCCTTCCGGAAGTTGACCGGCGCATTCCCAGTTAAAGCAGAATCAGCACGCTGCTGATCTCGTTCCGAAAGCTGTGTTCCAAGTCTGCGATCCGTTTTGTGCGTCTGAGTAAGCTATTATCCTAATGTGTTTGTGGAGGGGGTGCTGCAAGCCGTTATTAGGCTCTGGCAACCGCAATTGGCCTCGCAGGCATTATTAGACTTTTGATGTATAACCGTAAGTCGCGTGAGCTCTTGTTCCCAATGATCTAATAAGCAGTGACACCAGTACTTGTTAGCTAATGACCGGGCTACTCAACTTAATTTCGTTTGGGCTCATAATTTCTAATATGCGAGGCTTAATGGCCACGTGGATTATTTACGTAATCCTAGAAGTAAAGTAAGTTATAGTTTGCAACGTGGGACGTCCGCTGTGCAGATGCCAAGAAATGAAACCGAGAGAGTTTCTGTGGTCTCGAGCAACTGACGTGCTTAAAATAATATTTGTCTGTCATTGCATTTCTGTGCAAACGCACAATTCTATGGAAATACAGAACTGCGTTTTCAGTTGCTGTTCTCTTTCGCAACCCAACTTTTGTCCACATTCTGACGTTGTAAAAACTATTTCTTACATTTATAAACACCCTCTCCCCCTGCCCCAAGCAATGTCTGCCTGAGAAAATGCGAATGACACTCCAACTTTTAAAACGAGGCTTGACAATTGCTGGACATAAAATCGAACCTTTCGAAGGCATTTTGAAGTGGGCAAAGGTCACATTTGTTGGACCCATGATCTTTTGCTGATGTCTTCGATGGCTAGAACAACAAGTGTGTTGTATCACTACAGCATTCCTTGTTTTTCTGGGGACGAATTACTTCTTATCGGTGGTTCACGGTAGAAAGTAAAGTTGACACACAGTTCTGTTCCTCACATTTCTGCACCCTCCTTGTAGCCCCCCAGAGCTGCTGGGGTCATTGAAAATAATACGATGCGGACTCGTAGACAAGGAGAAGAAGGGGGGGGGGAGTCTCTCCGGTACGTACGACTAACCTTATCTCAATTCATCTTTAAAATTGTAATCCGTTTTACTTTAAGTTTCCATGGATTTTAACAGCTCCTAATTGCACCATGGTATTCATTGCCACCCGACTGAGATTTCAGTAGAAAATTGGCACATTTTGTTTTCGCATTTGCCTTCATCTACGGGGTTTAGGTAATCCCGACAGGAAAACATTTTGCAGTGACATCGCATCGTCAGATTCGCAAATATATGCATTACCCATTTGAGCAGCTCCGAGTGTGGATCCGGACGGGCCTTTAATACCCTCCCAGCAACGATTGCATCTCCTTGTTTCGGAACACGCTTTATATGAAAAAGCAAACAAGGTGCCTCTCAGCTTCTTCTTTCGCTCGCTCGCTCGCTCTGTCTATATATATTTGCGTCATGCAATATTCATGGTGAAAAACCTCTTTAGCTCTTTTATTTTTTACCACGTGCGACGTAATGCCACTTATGAAGTACAGTGCGGAGCTGTTGATGGCCCGAAAGCTGTGTCAAACGCAAGTTAGCTCGATAGTCTCATTTAGTGGGGCCGCTATTGATATGGTAATTATGCAACACTACATCGATATAAGCCCTTCATCTTTGCTCGCGCGATAGAGAGAATAAAACAGTCGCCAGCCATTTTCTCGCTTACTACTCGAGAGCAGAGCGCTTCCCCCTGTTCTAGTCACAGATGTTTGGTGAGCCCGAGCTCCATCCCGGCGAGTTGTTTTATCCACCTAATACTCGTCTCATCATACGTTATTTAACTGTGACGTCCACCAGTAATCGGATGCAAATTAATGAAGTCTCTGCGCTCTGAGCTGTTTGATTTCGAATTTTCCACACAAGGGATTTTAATTACAAAGAACATCGGCTCACTTTTTCTTTCGGTGATATGTTTAATTTTCTCCTGGTCGGGCCCTTTTAATTTCCTTTCTGTTTGTGTGTGTAGAAAATACAAAGTCATCGACCGAGCGTTTAATTTTACAGTTATAATTAAACCCAATAATCTGCCCAAAGATCGCCAACGGGTGACATCTGGTGAGAAAAAACGTAGTTGAGTATGCAAACGGAGAAATATTTGTAAATGATGATTACATAGATCTTAAACGATATTAATGCATTTATTAAACAGTACCTGGGCTTGAATGGACGAAGAAATTAAATTAAATTTTGATAGAGAACCTGCTGGAGAGGAAATGTTAACATTGTCTGAAAGCGAGACCTAATTAATGTTCTCTCTTTCTTTCATTCCATCCTGCGCTAGCAGGCGACCTCTGTGTTCGGTGGCTGCTACTGGGAATTGCGAAAAAAAACCATTCGCGCTTGACAAGCGATTTCAGCTCATTTCCAGAAGAGGCCACTCAGGAGGATCGTGGTTATCAGCGCTCTGAATAACGCCACCGATAGCTCTTGTACATGGTTCCCTTTCCACTAATATTGGCGTGTTTTTGTGGCCTTAGAATGTGCTCTCTTAGATGTGTAAAGCCATTCTTTCATTAATACAGTAGAGCTCCCTGTTGCGTTTGCAATCAATGACTTTTTATGTGTAAATGATCGCAATCAAATTTCTCAGCCAAGCGAAACCCACTTCTCAATCTTGCATAATTGGACTACAACATCTTCCTGCTGGTGATGCCAACTAATTTGTAGAACTGGAGAAAGAGATTGGCTCCTGTGAATATTTCAAGTCTGTGGAGGTGGTAGAAAGACGATTGAAAGGTGGTAAATGAGGTTATCGAATAAATGTATGTGTTTATAGAGGGTGTTTGTGCCTATTCCCCGGATCGATTTTACCATTAAAAAATCGGGCACGTGTTTGTTGATAACTTACTTCACTGTTTCCAGGTCCTGAATAGATCCTGAAAGTGTGGCCCACATATTGAAACAAAGTACATAGTTTAGATTCATAACGCGCAGTGAGAGGATTAAAATTGTAAATGATCTTAGGGTTTAGAAGTGGTGTAGAGGAACTGTTTTAGAAGTGAAATTAATTAAATATTCGTGCCTAGCTATTTTTACGGCTCGTGCATTCATGTAATAGTGTATTTATCATGATTTCGTGATAGCGTTGATTAATGATTATATGCGCCACAAATACGCTGACCTACCATTAATATGCGGACATTCCTCTTCTGACAGTTGGTCACGTCCCACCCACAACTATAAATATAGTTGTGTCGTAGGTCTTCAAGGGCATCAGATGTTGCCGTCGACGGAATTAACAGATTCCAATGCGGAATGATAACAGAGTGCCACACGAGCTGTTGTTCTGTATGTGACATTTCAGCGGCACAGAAGATCCCTAGTTCGACGTTCTCGGAGCGCACACACACAGACCCCTCTGTGAGACGATTGGAACATATGTCAGCACCACTACAGTGCACAGAAGGCTTCGTAACATGGGTTACCAGGACCGTGCATTCGTGCACAAGCCGCTAATCACCTCGACTAATTGCAGACGCCGTCTAGCTCATGCCTGGGTATGGCGGATGCCTGGAGAAAGCTTCCTGTCGAAGTTTGTCAGAGGCAACGTCATGCTCTGGAGCTGTTTTTCATAGTTTGGCCCGCAACAACTCGACCGAATCATAAATTCTGAGGTCTCTTTAGACATCCTGGACAATAATGCCTTATCTACATTGTGGCAGCACGTCTAGACAATATCTGCGTCAGCAGGACAATGTCGCATGCCACGCGTTGTAAGGGACTGGTTTGAGGATATGAGCGTCGAAAAGTTGGACTGTCCGGCCCAGTGCCCTGACCTCAGTCCTACAGAGACCTTTTGGATGAAGTGGGTCATCGAGAGCGTGTGAGAAGAGACTGCCCAAACAACAGAGCTGAAGTAGCGCCGCTTTGAAGGCGCTATGCCTTCGATATTTGAAATATCGAAGGCATTTACAAGAAACTGGTGAAAGTGTTCTACGGAGACTAGAAGCTGTCATAAAGGCTTGAGGTGTGAGCACACATTATTAGTTCTCCCCTAAATAAATGTTACTTGTAGACACGAATATGTCCGAATACTTGTGATAGGGCAGTGTATATATATCATGAAAGCAAATTTTAGACAATTGTCAGGTTCAAATAAACCGACAATTATTTGGACAATCGACAGAGTAACTCCTTGGCAATGTACACAAAACTACTCAATTTTTGTCGATGTAATTTAATAATAAAAATGTGGGATTTGAATACTGCTTAATTATAAAAACTATTTGCGATCATTTTCACTTTTTAACAGAAGAATACTAACGTCAGCTTTGATTTTAGTGGAAGATGAGTTATCCGAATTCGGTTGCAAAAATAGAGTTTAGATCCGTAGTGGATTAAATTTCTTCATTAAAGCCTCAGTTAATTTGTGCATTTTTCTTTCTTTGCTACCTCTTACTTCCAGCTCAAGGATCTATTTCACTGCTCTGGGTGGAAACATACTTTGCTTTTCTGTCCAACCGAATCTGCTAATACCATGGTGAGCCTGAATCCTTAATCGTAAATAACTTCATCGGCAATTTTAAATCTACAACTGTTAGAGTTATCTGAGTCTTTGTAACCAGGGATAAATCAGTCTGGCATCCGCAACAAGAACGTTTCAATGGGTTATGATCAAAAGACTCCGTGCCCATATTAGACATTTTCTCATCTACCAACTGACTGGAATGGGAAATGTTTACTTTCTCACAACTGGTATCTCTATAGCAACCAGTCTTTGCATAATTGAAAGATGAGAAGGAAGCGGTGCATCTTTTCACTAACAAAACCATCGGAGTGCTTATTGACAAAGCAAATCCAGAATGGATGCATTTTTTAACAATTCGGTTTGAATAAGTGAAAAATCTGTCTTCAGAAGTTTCTACAAAAGTGCCCCGATTTTATGCAAATTGTAAGACTAACATTGAAATTGTTTTTAAGTGCGGAGGTGAAATTTTTATGTTCAGTAATTGGTTTTTCCAATTCTAATATAAATCTGTTTCTGTTGAAAGAACGTTTTCTGTATTGGCAAACCATTTAACTGCGTTATAGAGATCGGAAACAAATATCATTCGATGGGTAAACACCGAGAGTGAAAGCCTACAACATGACTTTGAAATAAAAGCCGAATCATCCTGAATATTTAAAATACTTAGAATGAAGGGTAAAGTTTCCCCCCACATGAGACAAGCAAGATGGGTCTTTTCTGGATTCCCCCGTGAAATCATGTTATTAGCCAAAGGAAAAGCAGGGCGGTTTTGGTTCCAAAGAATTCACCACATCTATAATTGTGCGAATAATAACATGAATTTTGATAACAAGAAAGGATAAGATTTTACGTGAAATTATATTTCAATTTTAAAGAGTAGTGTTAATAAGTTGTCTCTTACTAAATACATTAAAGAAAACATACACTGTGCTGCCACTTTTTTAGGTACACCCCTGCTCTGCACACAAATGGTTTTTCCCACAACGTTGCGAGTCACATGACCACAGTTGTGGATATAAATGCAGCAGAACAACCTTTCTAGTATCAGTTAAGTGTACAAACCGTAGCAAGAATGGGGAAAAGGAGTGATCTAACGGACTTCGAACATGGCATGGTAATAGGTGCAAGACGTGCTGGATAAAGCACCTTTGAAACGGCAGTCGTCCTGAACTTTTAACGCATCACAGTTTCAAGGGTGTATCGAGAATGGTTCCACAAACAAAAGAAACCATCCTCTCAACGGCACTCCTGTGGAAGAAAATCGCTTGTTAATGAGAGAGGTCAGAGCAGGATGGCTAGAATTGTGCAAGCAAACAGACGGGCCACAATGTCGCACATCACGTCAGAATACAACCTTGGTGCGCAGAACAAAATATCACAACGGACGACAAGTCGCACTTTGTCGCGAATGGGCTACAACAGCCGACGGTCACATCGCGTACTTTTGTTATCAATGAAGAATAAGAGAACATGCCAGCAACACCAGCACTGGAATATCGAGGATTGGAAAACAGTTGCTTGGTCTGACGAGTCGATGTTCCTGGTGCATCATGTTAATGGAAGGCTCAGAATTCGGCGAAAACAACATGAATCCACGGACACGTCATGTCTGACGACTACTGTGCAAGGTGGTGGGGGCAGTGTTACGGTGTGGGGAATGTTTTCTTGGCACACGTTGGGTCCATTGATACCCATAGATTCACGTCTGAATGCAACATCGTGGACATGTCAGTGTAAAAGCGGCACCTGGAACATTCGTTCAACTCCGCCTCATATCACTGTGAAGAACAGTATCACTACAAATGGGCCAGATATGTGTGTGACGTAGGTTTGTGTGTATTATGTGTGTATTCTGTTGTTCTGTTCTGGCCTCTTGGCTACCCAGAAGCATCAGTCACCTGGACAGATGATTCTGGGTACTCGTCCACACCACGGGAAGGTGGGACAGTCCCAGTATATCACGTAACGTCTCAAAAGATACTTCGACTCACCTGGTGTTGCAGCAGGTGGGCCAGGATCCTCTGGGGGTCCATTCCAGAGGGACTTCAGCAAAAAAAAAAAAAAAACATTCGCCCGTGGTGCAGGTTTTGAGAGAAGAAAGAAAAATAAAAAAATGATAATAATAATAAAGGGGAAAAAAAGAAAAAGAAGGAAAAAAGAAAATAAAAACAGGGAGGGGAAGAAGAAAAAAAAGAGAGAGGTGAGGAAAGGAAAATAAAAAAAATAAAAAATAAAAATAAAATAGAATAATAATATGCCTGAAAAGGTCAATAGGTTGATCTTTGATTGGTGCTTGAGGTTATGTTGCTACCGCATTAGTTGTGAGCATATCTTTCCTTCTGGCAAAGACAGCAGCTGCAAAAGCCTGGAGTGCAGACAAGTGATGTGGGGTCAGAACAAGTTGGTCAACTTGATTTATGCTGAAGGATGGGACTTACTTCATTTAGCAGCTCATTCCTAATGTCTTCATAGCAGGCACATTCGTGGAGAAGATGTTGCCACTTTCTTTTGCTCCACAGAAACAGAGGTCAGTGTTTAACAGGCCTGGCTGGTGGAGGTTTTCCTTAAGAGATCCATGCCCAGTTTTTTTTTTTTTTTTTTTATTTCGTATGGCAAAAATGAGGATACATTTGTAGCAGACAATATTAAAAAATATATAAATAAAT
The DNA here is from genome assembly GCF_048544385.1 of Mastigoproctus giganteus. Classification (NCBI taxonomy): domain Eukaryota; kingdom Metazoa; phylum Arthropoda; class Arachnida; order Uropygi; family Thelyphonidae; genus Mastigoproctus; species Mastigoproctus giganteus. The sequence goes on along the minus strand of NC_143576.1, from coordinate 8,817,994 downwards.
TACAATAAGCCTAAAAACAATATTTACAGAACAAATTGTAGATAACATTTTGGTAAATTAAAATGTAATGCCCAGTTTATTCAGCCAATTAATAGCATCGTCAGTAGCACTGTGTAGATCTTGGATGGGTCCTTCAAATCTCCTCTTTGGGCACTCCGTGACGACATGCTGGATAGTCTGAGGCACATTGTCACAGTCACAGAATGGGTTTTCAGTTTTTCCCCACTTGTGCAGCCAGAACTTGCATCTTCCATGACTTGTTCGGATTCTATTGAGGGATGTCCATTCCTTTCTTGGTAAGTTGAAATCAGGTACAGCTCTGCATGGATCATTGACTAAACCGAGGTGGTCGGAGTTTAAAGTGGCCCGTTCTTCACGCCAGGTCTGATCAGCATTAAAATGTGACTTAATAAGCTTCTCACCTAGCTTCCACGGAGGGTTCCTGGATTTAAATCTCTCCGGCTTCTGGGGGTTGCAGTCCTGATGTATGGGCAATTGAGGGTTTCTGTGACATTTTTGCCATTCTTTCAGCAAAGCTGTTTCTCTTCTTATATGAGGGGGATGGATGTTAGATAATACTGGTAACCATTTTAAAGGTGTCGATTTAATGGTGCCTGATATTGTCCTCATTGTGTCATTCAGTTGGTTAAGCCATAAGGGACAGCAATATTCTGCAACTGGGTAGACTAAGGCAAGGGCTGATGTTCGTAGCACCGTTGCGTTTGCTCCCCAGCCTGTTCCACTGAGTTTGTGCAAGATGTTATTCCTAGTTTTTATCTTTTCTGCAATATTACAAAGGTATTGTTTGTACGTCACTGTCCGGTCCATTGTGATTCCCAGATATTTTGGGCAGGGGTTGTATTTCAGTCGTTGGCCTTTATATTCCATTTGAGGCCTATAATTAGCCCTTTGATTATCCAGATGAAATCAACTAACTTCGGTTTTATTTAAGTTAGGTTTAAGTCCATGCCCAGTAACAAGATACGATGTTTACAGGCAAATTGTAAACCACGAGCTGACCTTCTTCGACATCACAAAGGAGACATCCGATAGAAAATTTCTGGTTACAGTGCCAAAAGTTGAATTGTCCCACCTGGTTTGCCAGACATTTATTAGCTCTTTAGAGCATCGAGTTTTTCCCTTTTATTGTCATCATTCAGCGACAGGTTTGTATCCATGATGGAGGTAGGTATTCCTTTTTTGAGCCTGATTCTGTTGTCCACCAAGCACAGGGTCTTCATTTTTTTTTTAATTTATTAGCGCAACTGTATATACATTCTCAAGATACATATTAATCAATTTATATACAAATTTTATATACATACTCTTATATATGCTGTAGCCTTTCTGTACGTTAGCTTGTGTGTCCTGATATGAAGGGTTGCTCCTAGGCATCTCCACCTATTACTCCTGTGATAGCTCAGAACCTCTGCAAAACAGGCCTGAAAAAAGAGTGTTATGTAGGGCCATTTCGCCACCAGGGACTAACCAACACCTGAATCAACCATTCTCTGTGTGTGCTGTAATGCACAAATCCCACACCTACCGGATGTAGGTGCGGGATTTGTATACTTGTAATACAAATACGATGTTTACAGGCAAATACGATGTTTAAGTGCCAGCAATCCCGCCCCCAAGGCTGCCCAAACTTGGAGGCCAGCGAAAAAATAAAAAATTCCAACTAGGAACAATGTATACTTGTTGGAACAAAAGAAACATTATAAAATTTATTTACATGTAAATAGCAAATACATACATACATACAATTAGAATGACATTAACTTAACAATAACACTTAGAAAACATTAACACTTAGATTATTATTATCTCCACTTAGAGTCCATCCACAAATGCAACCTGCATTTGGGTATCCAGGAGCGGAAGATCAACTCGCACTGCAAACTAGAAACACCCTATGAAGATGACAGTACATGAAGCGTTCTGTCGTCAAATGTGCAGCACTTCCGTTAATTGGTATCCGGCAATAGATTTCGTAACTCCTGTCTTCTTTTAAAAACTTTGGTCGAGGGTCTTTTTTTTTTTTTTATTTACATACATTTTTATTACATATATACACAGATACAAACACTTTCTATTTACAATCGTTGCATTCTGCGTTAAAAAAAAAAAAAAAAATTTAATTATGCAGCTTCACTTGCAAGCAATAAAACAATGCTATGTGTGTATGTATGCGGATGTACTTGTTTTGGGTGGCACCTAGACGTTTAGTCGAACTCCACCTTGCAAAATCTGTGTTGAGAGGGAGTGTAACTGTCTACATTCTACAGCGATCAACACCCTGTCAATCACTGCCCATTTCTACGCATGCGCAGTTGTGCCTGCTTCTATCATTCCAGTGCTGCTGCACCAATTTGTCGTCCAGTGGAAGGAGTGCAATACCAAAGGACAGGAGCCCTCAGGCTGCCCAACCCGAGGGAAAAAAAATAATAATAATAAATAAATAAATAATAAAAAAATAAAAGTAAATAAATAAAATAAAAGAAATAAATAAATAAATAAAAATAAAATAATAATAGTAATAATAAAAAATTAAAAAAAGTTGAAATAAAATAAAAATATGTATAGTTAATACCATTATATACATTGAATGTTATTACTAATTTAAGAACACAACAGTTAGTTTCTAAGTTAACAGCTGTTTGACCTAGTAAGGTAGAAATATAAGTTCATGAATACATCAGTCTACTGTTGTCCACTTCTAGAATTAGTAAACAAGGTGCGTCTTCTTTTAAACACCTTGTCAGAAAAGGATTGGAATGCTGCAAAGTTCTTGGCATCTTGAATCAAAATATCGAGGTTGTCAGTCCTAATAGGTTGAGTGCTGTTGAATAGTTCTTGTCTGAAGTCGTCATAAGCCGGGCAATGAAGCAGAACATGCCTCCAATCTTCTACAGCCCCACAAAAACACAAAGGGTCAGATTCAAGTCCAAATTTACACAATTTATCCCGTAGTGAACCATGTCCAGTAATTAAATACGACGTTGTCATTGAAGGATAAAACCATCCCATAACTTTCTTATTTACAGCAAACGTTGCGTCTTCAATGAACTCCCTGGTAGTGAGTCCTGTTTCACTGGATTGCCATCTGTATTTCCACTTCTCAGTGAATTTTGTCCAAAGATTAATTTTCTCCTGCCGAATGTCCGTGGCCGGATTACTTGCAATGTAATCCGGATTTGAGTTGCCAAACCTTTCTTTAAGTTAGAAATCATACCTCGGTATGCCACATAAAGGTCAATCGGAATACAACCTGAGATCACTTGTAAAGCATTGGTTGAAGTCGTTCTGCAGCATCTGTGTGTTGCCAATATCATCTTTCTCTGCAATGATAAGAGTTTGGCCTTCACCGTGACGTGAGTAACCCTAGGAAACCATATGGCAGCCGCATATACTATAATTGGCAAAAATATAGCCTTATAATATAATGACAAAGTTTTGTGCTTTATGCCCCATTCAGCTCTTGAGAGCCTAATCACATTGGCAGTAAACTTGTTAATCTTTTCAGCTAAATTCTTTACGTGGGGGATAAAAGAAAATTTATCATCAATTATGAGACCAAGATATTTATTTTGAGAAACATAAGGAATTTGGACATTGTTGATATGGAGTTTAGGAGGTCTGTTATAATCCAATTTATTGTTGAAGATCATCATTTTAGTTTTCGTCTCAGAAATTTTTAATTTGTTTATTCTAGACCATTCCAGCAAATCATCCAGGATTTCTTTCCCATGTGTTTCTAGCATAAGTCTTGACCTGCCTGGTATGCACAGCGCTAAATCGTCGGCAAATGCTATTTTATTGCAAATTTGACTTTCTTTTAGTAGCCACTGGTCTAAAACAGGCCGAGGGTCTGGCTAAACATCGTTGCTAACTAAGTGCATCAGTTCATGTTGACAGTTTATCCTCAGTCAGATGGTTACTTCCAGCAGGATAATGCGCCGGTGCACAAAGCCCGAATCACTATGGAATGGTTCCAGGAACATGACAATGACTTTTCCTTGCTGCAGTGACCCGCTCAGTCCACGGATCTCAATCCTATTGAACATCTTTGGGATGAGCTGGAAAGGGCTGTTCGCTGCAGGCCTACACCTCCTTCGAATCTCAAGGAACTGCTTGGCACACTGATGTGTGCATGGTACTTCATTCCTGCACAATGTTTTCAGCAACTTTCTTCAATCCATGCATAGACGAATTCAGGCTGTTTTGAAGCCTAAAGGAGGCTCAACACGCTACTAGGTCGGTGTACCTAATAAAGTGGCTTTGCTGCCACTTTATTACCTACCTAATTTTTGTAATATTCATTTGAAGCCTGTTATGAATACCTTTCTTCTCTCTTCTGCCTAATGACAGGATTCTACAAATGATCCCCAACGTATCCATCTTGAAGCTTACTAATTGGTTTGCGCTGTGAGGGAATATCTCTTCTTGTAAAAGAATAAAATAAACGTGTCACACTTATTGTACGTGATAAATTAAGTTTATTTTATTATATTTTATTCACTACCTATTCTTCAGTACTTTTACGTCCATGTTGCTTATTACATTATTTTAAAAATATTTCTTCGTAAAAGAAGGAAACAGTTCTATAGCCATCCCCTTGTAACTTTAGCAAATTAAACATTCATTCGTGTGATACCATCACAAAGAACTTTGGCTTTCGTATGCGTTACCCACTGAAACTTAAATGAAGAATTACAGCCCAAAAGACAGTGTTCAATGTACGCACGGTGGTTATTTGGGTAGTACTTCATTGAGAAAGACCACGCTACCCTCCAATCCGCATTATGTTTGTAAATTGCTTGTGTTTTCTATTCGATTTGTTTGTTTACTGGATAAATCAGTGAGAAGACCATACTGCCTTGCTCTAGGCCGACTAACTCGACCTCATTCTGAGAAAAGCCATAAGTTCCTGGCGTCATTGACCGAATTCGTACCAAGTCCTTTCCTCATGCTATGGAAAGAGTGATTATAATCACTGTGCTGTCCACGAAGGTAGCTACGGACACAGTGGGCGCAGCAACACTGGCATGGATATTTGAAGCGTGAGAAAAGGTCTCTTTGTCCGACGAATCCCGATCTGATAACAGGAAAAGGGCATGATGACAGCAGCATGAAACAATGGATCCATCATGCTGGATACCGCAAATTGGCAGTTATGTCATATAAATCTTTAATGTAGGGCTGCTCCCGAACTTAAGTCCATCTCCTCTTAGTACCTCTTTGCCAGGAACAATACTTACTAACGCAAGTTGGCGTTTTTATGAAGTAAGCGTGGGTTATATAGATTGGCCACTTTGCAAGCAACAAACAACTTTCTTAACAACTGCCAGAATTGTTTATCCCCTTTCGCATCATTTTGGACAAGTAAGACTATGAAATAACAAAAAAACAAATGAATAAAGAAATAAAATATTATAAATATTTTGTTATTATTGTTTTAAAATAAAAGAAAAGTTGGCACTTCTTGATTCCCGACATTTCCACGAGCAGGCGGGACATACAAGGTGTGTCTAAAATGTTTTTGGACTGATTTTTTTTAAACGCTACTACTAGCGCCATACATTAACCATTCTTGGAATTGCGCATTGGCAAGTTTGAACTGCCTTTGTGCCAAGTTTCATCACTGTGCATAAAGTCGTTCTATTGGAAAGTCGTGTAAAATTCACATCGTCATGGATTCGAGGACTGAGCAGACAATAAGATTTTCTTTTAAAGCGAGTAAAAGTGCGACGGTGAATGCAGCTTATGGGAGTGAGTATCTTGATATCATCCGCATAGCTCAGTAGACACCGAGAATGTGCAACCAGTGGGGAGATAATAGATGAAAACAGAAGACCCGAAAGGACCCCTCCTTGTGGGACTCCTGCAGTGACGGATCTTGTAAGGGTGCGATCTCCTATATGAAGCTTTATAACTCTGTTTTGCAGAAGAGAGGAGAGAAAGCATAGTATGTTCCCTGTGATCTGGAAGTGGCATTCCAGGAGAGTGAGAAGTTGGTTTACTTGGATGGCATCAAATGCGGACTCAATGTCTAAGTAAGTAACAGCTAGTTCTTGCCTTTTAACAAATGCTGACAAGATGGTATTCGTGGTCGCTAGCAGATTGGTGATCGTTGATCTGTTTGGAAGGGAGTAGTGAATTTGGGCTGGATTATTGGGCAAGATCTGCTTAGTGAGGATGGGGAGTAAGGCCTTCTCCAGGAGCTTCAGCAGACTGGAGGAGTTGGAGATGAGTCGGTAGTGTTTCGGTTGCGATAGGGACTGAACTTTAGCTAAAGGTTTGATGAGATAGTTTTTCCAACGCTGTGGGACAATCTGGTTCGAGGGTAACTGGTTGAAGATAATTAAAAGTGGCTGAATAATATACAGACTTAGGCATCTGAGCATGAATTGCGGAACTCCATCATCACCGGTGGTTGACGAGGCAGGTAGAGAATTGATGGCAACGATCAGCTGTTGTTTTGTGATCTGAATATGATACTCAACAGAGAGAGATTTTTAGAGAGATTTCTTCTTTTTCTCAGAATAATTGCCTAAGAGGGCATAAATTCAAATTGAGGAAAGACAGTTGTAGGATAGATGTGCGGAAATTTTATTTTAGCCAGCAGGTTCTTGATTACTGGAACAAACTTCCATCTGTCGTTGTTTGAAGCTGATGGCTGAAATAAATTCAAGGAAGAAGTGGACAAACTTTTGGAGCGAATGGATGGGTGAAATGGGAAGTTTTTTTTTTTTTTTTGGTTGATGCTGTATAAGCTCGCTTTCTTGCATCACGCGCCTCTTCTAATGCTAATTGCCCTTTGCTTACCAATAAACAAATTAAAATATTTTACGTGGAAAAATGTTTATTAAACTTATGTACAATGCAATTTGCACAGTTATTTATGCCAGATGAGGTAATATTGGTTAAAAGAATGCGAGGTGGCAAAGACTGATGCATTTAACAAAGGTATGCGAATTGTTTGGACTAAGAGCGTCTAGGCCATAATTATATCTGCGATATCATTCAGGGTGATTATACATGCCCGGAAACCGATTTGTTGGACTCGAATGGATTATGTCGAGTCAAACTGGATTATATTGAGCCAAACAGATATTCGAGAGCGGGACACGATATTTCTGACGTCTCGTTCTGTAGTGTACTCTCCGATTTGCTCGGTATAATTCGATATCCTCAGCATTCGTTGTTGCGCCCAATAGATGAATGAATTTCGCGATGAAACTGCGCAGCAGGGTGGTTGAAACGTCGGAGACAGAAAAGAAAGCTTCGGCAAGGGTGCGCCACTTGTATTAAACGACATTCCGTTTCTGACACATTCGTGTCGCATTTTCCGCACAAAAAAAGAAAGAAAAAAAAAAGCATTAGAACGTAAGGTTATTTTCCATCGCACGTGCTTTTTGCCGAATCGATTGGACAGTGTTTAGGAGGTCGGGTGATAAAAGTAATAAACCGAATAGCGGACGGAGTCGGTAGGGAAGGTTAAGAAGCAGATTTGGTGGCAGCGACGACGGAAAAGCCTGATTATTACCATTATGTCTGCGCAACAGCTAGTTATCAGGGAGCGAGAGGGTGTAGTGGCTGTGAGGGGAGGGGGATTCGGTGAACTTGGTTAAATATAATATTGAAATAGCGGCAGCTGTGTGGACTGAGAAATGCGTGTTTTTTAACATTTTACTGTTAGCAATAAAGACATTGGTTAGCAAATCAGGAGAGGGTGCTTTTTGAACGCGTGTAATAAGAAGCGTTTCAATACATGCATAATGTTGTCTTCACCACGTCCATCCGCTTGTAATAACTCGACTTCCAGCGGATGGATTTTCATCACATTTTATAATTGGTCCTTTTAGAACAATTTGTCGAGTCTTTCTAAATTTCATTAAAATTCGACCGGCAGAAATCCGACTTTTTTCTCTGCATATCACAAAGGCTCTCCATTTACCGTTTATTGTAGCTGAAGCAGTTGCCTTGAGCTGGTCGCAGGAAGGAACGAATGATTGAACGAACAATATGACAGAAGCGCAGAAACAAAATTTTCTTTGTTCGCGCATAAAAGATCTTTTGCTTTCTGCTCTTTTAAATCATTAATTTTTAATAGCTGCTAATCCTTGAAAATGAAACTCACTGCGTACATTAACTAACTTGTTTTATCCCAGGGCCTCTGGTGTTTAAAGAACTAAAAACTTCTGATTTTTTTTAATAATATCCATTTGTTTACAATTGTTTTCTAAAATAAAAAAGCTTTTAATAGAACCTCGTAAAGTATTGATTCATCAAATTTCCCGATGTCCTTAGGCATTTATTATTATTATATTTCTCCCTAATGGGGTTCCTACCTCCTGAAGAGTAGTGGACACAGGATGGTTGTTCTATCCGGCTACTATTACTACTGGTCCAGGAACTCTCTGACTATACCACAGGTGTTCATGACTGCGACTTTCCGGAGTACCTTGTAGGTATTCTCTGACAGACCTATTGCTGCTTGGCTGTTTGGCACCATGGCAGTGGTTGATACGATGATCGGGATGGTCGTTACTTATTGCATATGCACATCTCTACGATCTCCTGTCTTAGGTTCGTGTACTTCCTGATTTTTTCCCCATGGGTTTTTTGCAGGTTGCCAGTGTTGGGTACCGCTATGTCAATCAGATAGGTAGACCTTTCTTTCTTGTCCACAAGGGTTTTGTCCATCTGTTGTGCGGGATTGTCTTGTCCATTATTATGGCGCGGTCCCAGTACAGCTTGTGGGCTGGGGTCTCTAGTATGGCCTGGGATTCGTACTTGTAATACGGTACACTTTCTTCGCTCAACTGGTATTTCCTCGCTAGAGTCTGATGTATTATCCTGGCTACCCGGTCGTGTCTACGACTGTACTCCGTTTGGGTAATCGCTTTTCGTCTTGGATCATTTCTGATGTCAGGTGGCATTTGTCGGCACGTGTTATCTGACAGTCCAGGATCCTTTTTGAGGTAATTTCTATAATTCCTGGTGTTGATTGCCAAGTCCTGGATGCCTAGCATGAATCCATCCGTCTCGGTGTAGAGCTTCCAGCTCGTGAGCCATACATTGCAAACCATTGTATGGCTCACGATCATTATATTTGTCTTTCTCATGATCTCCCCAGCTCGGTGTTAGTCCATTGTATGATCCGAACAAGTATGTTTGCACTGTCATTGTATAGATGTTTATGGCTTTTACTGTTCCCTTCGTCCAGACCTGCTTTGAGTAGGCTTCTGAGTCTCTGATGATATTTTATTATTATTATTAAATATGTGTATATCGTACACCACGCTGGCAGTATCTCGTCGCGGCTCTCAGGGTGCTCACAACGTGTGATAGCTAATTATTCCATCTTGAATTCTTGAAAACGCATTTATCCCCATATTCTAATAACGAGCGTTGATTTCTGAAAGTGCAGTCTGTGAATTATACTTTAACTGCGCAACCCAGCATTGATGGGTGTGGCCCGCGAAGGTTGTCTCTCTTTTGACATCGTGATTCAGGAAGAGAAAGTGGCGACTGCTGTGGACATTTTTAGTGTTAGCATTTGCAGAGTCAAGTAGCCAAAGGTGTTTTTTAGTCAAGAAATTCAACGTGCCCACATCAATGGTGCTCACTAATGGATCAAAACAAAAGGGTGCAGGCACGTAAGCCTCGTTACCTTCTCGGGCATTCAAATGGCCGCCCTCAAATTTTGTGACAATTTCGCTTCTTTAATCCGAGCTAATGATTTCCACGTGGCTTCTGTTTCTCAGTTCGCTTTCATTAAGTACTTAGCTCAGATGTTTAAGCCTTTTCTTTGCTCGTTTTTTCCTTCTGTCATCGTTCGTTCAAATGCATCGCGACCTATTTTCTTGTGTATTCTTCCTTCCGCAATTTTTCCTGTTTTCTCTTTCTTCTAATTCCATATTCGTGTCTTTTCTGCGGTGTGTCCGAATGAGCGATTTCTTTTTTCCTTCAGTTAATGTCTCCCATTGAAGCCTTTCTTTTCACTAATTCAACATGTGGACGCCTCATTAGGGAGACTTCATTTCCCGAACGAATGCCAGCAATTGAGGATATTCCTCTTCGCATAAACAAGTACGAATTGAACGCAACGCAGTGCTAAAGACTGAGAAGAAAAAACAAAATAATTCCTGCACCTTTAACTTACCCGCACGAGTTATCTGAAAATGTTCCTAAAAGGATTTTGGGGAATTAGCGAAAGCCGCGTTACGTTCATTGGTAGAAAACCTTTATTTATTCGGGCAGCTCATTAAGCGAACCCCTAATCAACTTTATAAAGGTGTTTATAGTTGGAAAACACACAACCACCGAAAAACGTATTTCCTAAACCGTTTTTGAACTGCATCGAAATTCCAGGGTGTCCGTACTGCATTCTTCTGCACGAAATCGCATTCGACGCAAATTGCTTCGGAAAGTTTTCTATTTAATCCAATTGCTTCCTCCTCTTCTTCAGAATCTGCGTAATGCATTCTTGGCTAATTCGTCCTCGCTGCAATTTCGCCCTCTTAAGAATTTAACAGTTCGCATGAAACGGTAAACAGAAAGGAAAGATTAAAGCGATTTTCTCGCGAGCCAGCGGTACCCTCCTGTCTAGTTTATTTTAATAACATTTTTATTTTGTAGGATAACAAGCGAGTAGAGAGGTGTGACACGGAGTCTGTTAAAACATTAAAGAAAGGGCAGGCACGGCGAAGGGAGAGCACTGCGAAGAAAAACAAAACAGTGTGTGAGAATTAGCGGGCTCGACAGCTGCGAAATTGCCTAAAACACTGCAGAAAGGTGGATGAAGTCATTGCAACAAGAAACAAACAACTGTTCAGTGCGCGAATTTCGGAGAAAAAAGGAAACCAAAGCTCTGTCTTGAGGCAAACCGTAAAGTGAAAAAGCAAAGCTCCAGAAATGAAAAGCAAACAAATGCCCGGATCAATTACAAAGACATAATGCTAATTATTAAATATACCTATTACCTGTCTAGATGCCACGCTCTCTCAGTATTTACATGTTCCCTTTCTTTCTTTCTGAGTGAAATCGTAATCTGCAAACACAAAAGTCGCATTTCTGCACTGAGTGGCCACCTTATTAAGTAATCTACCTAGCGAGTAGGTCCCCTTTAGCCCTCCCTCAGATCAACATGAATTCGTTGTGGTATGGACTGAACGAAGTCTCGAAATGTTGATTCAGTTGCCTCCAGAAACTGGATGATGATGGATCTCTACTCGGAATAGTTCATTCCACTTCACCAGTAAGTGCTCGATTGTATTTGGATCTGGTGACTGCTGCAGTAAACTGAATTCCCTCTAGTGTTCCTTGTCCCGGTTGTATACAATTCTGGCTTTCTTGTGACATGTTGCATTATCCTGTTGGAAGAATCCCTTCGAGGATGGATATACTGCAATCTTTGCGCTTATGAAACAGTAAATTGTTCGCCATGGGCGATATGCCAGGAACATTACATAGTTCAGAGAATAATGAACTGAAATACAACTGCTAGAAGTAAAATGTTATTAACAGGCAAGAATTAGTTGGGCATAATTATAAATAAACTCCAAGGTAGTCAGATTTTAAATAATCACTGTAAGTAATTGTTAGTACAATCGTTAATGGTGCTCACAGTTACCACCACAATTACACCATCTTCAAAATTCTGCTCTCAGAGCTCAGGCATTATCGCAAACTTGGAATTTTTACATCCTGACAAAGTTCTTCAAGATTCAAATAGTACGGATCCCCCATGGTCCGCTATTAAACCACCCTGTGACAGTTATTTTCTAAACTGTGGAAAGTACTCTCTTGCAAATGTCAATAAACAACAACTCCATATTGCGCGCACACAAAATTACCTGCATTTTACAAAAATATATACTGATGGGTCAAAATCTGAGAGTGGGGTGGGTGCATCAGCCGTTTTCCCTCATAAAACCTTCTCCGTATCACTTCCCAATGAATGCAGCAGCTATACAGCTGAATTGTGCACCATCAAACTTGCAATAGAAAATATTCTCCATCTGTCCATCCAAAAAAGAATGATATACACAGACTCCCAGAGTGTGCTTATAGCTTTACAAAATACTTCTTCTCAAAACACATCCATTAATAAAGTTCATAAAATTGAAACTGATGCATCTCCATGTGGACATGTGTTTTTGTAATGGGCGGCTCCTAGAACGTTAGTTCAACTCCGCCTCGTATCTCTGTGAAGAACAGTATCACTACAAATGGGCCAGATATGTGTGTGACGTCGGTTTGTGTGTATTATGTGTGTGTTCTGTTGTTCTGTTCTGGCCACTTGGCTACCCAGAAGCATCAGTCACCTGGACAGATGATTCTGGGTACTCGTCCACACCACGGGAAGGTGGGCCAGTCTCAGCTAATCACGTACTGTCTCAATATGAGACTCTGATCCACCTGATGTTGCCAAAAGGTGGGCCAGATTCCTCTAGGGGCCCACTCCAGAGGAGAGAAAAAAAAAAAAAAAAACATATATATTTATTTAGATTTTCCCGTGGTGCAAAAGAAAAAAAAAAAAAAAAAATAATAATAATAATAAAATAATAATATCACTGTAAAACGCAAAAAAAAAAAAAAAGTGACAGCAACCCTGAAGAACGCAAAAAAAAAAAAAAAAAAAAAAAAACAACCATGTGACTGATTTAGAACGCGAAGAGAGAAAAAAAAAATAAATAATAAATAAATAAAAAATAGTAAGAATAAAAGAAATAAAATAAATTAAATAAATAAAATAATAATAATAATAATTAAAAAATAAAATAAATTAAAAAAAAAAAAAAACAGCCATGGATTGATTGTAGAATGCGAGAAAAAAAAAAAAAACATATATACATATATATTTATTAAAAAAAAAAAAAAAAAAAAAAAAGGGGGGGGGGGAAGAGAAAGAGAGAGAGAGAGATGTTTTCCTTCCTGAACACAGGCCGCAGAAACAAGCTCCACAGCCCATGCAGCAGGCTGGGGGGGAGGGGGGAAATACATGGTCGGTTTCAGTCCACTGCTGGGTCATCGATGTTTGCCACTGGTGGTCTGTTAATCCTTCTTCTGCGCCTAAAGACTTCAGCTGAGTAGGTTTGCAGTGCAGGGAGGTTGTTAGGGTTCTGTAGGAAGAGCTCTAGATACTCGCCAGAGATCTGTGTACAGCTGACAAGGTTGTGTCTCAGATCAGCATACGCAATGCACTCGAATAGTACATGCCACCAGTTCTCTTTGGCTCCACAATGGCAGAGATCTGTTGGGTGGAGACCCAGATGGTGTAATTTTTCATTCATGGATCCGTGTCCGGTAATTAGGTATGATGTTTCTAGTGAAGGGGTGAACCAAGACTGTACAGATTTAGTAGCAGTGTAGGTTACATCAGGTAGGAATCTTTTTGTGACAATGCCCTTTGTTGAATTATGCCATCGAGTTTGCCAAATGTTGAAGAGCTCGTTGTAGCAACGTGTCATCTCAGCCTTGGGGTCAGCATCCAGATTAACCTCAATGTCAAGGATCCTTGTTGGGATATTTTTCGTAATGCGGAAGCACAGCCCTCGGAAGGTGACATGTAGATCGAGCGGAAGTGCTCCCGCAATGACCTGAATGGCAGGAGTGGAGACCGTTCTACACACTCGGCAGATTGCCATTAACATTGACCTCTGGATGGTTCCAAGCTTGTCTCGCATCTTTACAAGAGTTACCCGATGGAACCAGGCTCCAGCTGCATAGGTCACAATTGGTAAAAATACTGCGTTGTAATACAACCGCAGGGACCTTTTGGAGAGTCCCCAATCATTCTTAGAGATGCGTATGATGGTTCCTGAGAATCTCTTAACTTTGTTTCTTAAATTAACAAGATGTGGAAGAAAGCTGAGTTTGTGGTCAATAATCACTCCAAGTACTTTGGTTTCGGTGACGATTGGCAGTTGAGCATTACATATCTTTACCTGCGGTGGGCGCCTGAGATCCAGTCTATTCTTGAATAGCATCATTTTAGTTTTTGTTGGGTTGATATGCAACTTATTAAGTGCGGCCCAAGTTGAGAGATCGTCGAGGACCTGGTTTGCATTTTCTTCAATGGCCTTCCGTGAATGCCCTGACACCACAACTGTGAGATCATCGGCAAAGGCCACAATTTTTGTATTCCTGAAGGTGCGGGAGAGCCAGTCTTGGAGGACTATGTTCCAAATGAGGGGTCCCAGGACTGACCCTTGGGGACAACCTCGATTTACTGATCTTGTGACTTGCTGGAATTTTGACTTGAGAATAACTGCTCGGTCGGAAAAATAGTTCTGGAAGAGGCTGTATAATTGCTGGGGGCAAGCGGCAGTTCGAAGGCGTGCCAAGGCACTATCCCACCAGACGGTATCGAAGGCTCCCTCGAAGTCTATGAAGATGGCCAATTCGAATTTTTCTTCAGAACTTTCAATATGTAAAACCAAATCGAACAGAGCTTCTTCACACGACCTTCCACGGGTGAAGCCATACTGGCATGGTGAGACCAAATCGTGCATTTGTAGCATGGAGACAACCCTGAGAGCCATGAGTCGCTCAAGGACCTTACCAAGGTTAGCCAGCAGGGCAATAGGCCGGAAGCTGCGGGGGTCTGTTGGTGGTTTGTGAGGCTTCTTGATGAGGCGAATGAGGGTAAATTTCCATTCTTTTGGGAAGCATCCTTCTTCCAAGCATTTATTGAAGAGAAGGAGTAGATGGTGCGGCCGCAGTGTGTGAAAGCGGATGATGAAGATGTATTCTATTAGGTCAAGGCCTGGACACTTTTTGGCATTAATGTTTTTAAGGACTGCTCCCAGTTCTTCTAGTGTGAATGGGTTGGCTTGCTCTTTTGCTATGTAATTGCTGTTGGCAGCTCTAATTGCTGAGTGTTCTGGATGATCCTCAGAGATGTCATCAGGTGGAAACAGTTTGTCTAGAATAAGGTTGGCAGAATCTTGCCAACACTTAGTTTCCTGAGCGTCTACTGAAACAGTGTTGAATATTTCTGGGGAGAAGGTTTTCTCTCTCAAAATCTTATATGCCAGGCCCCATGGATTTGTACGGTTGGTTTCTTTTACGAAATTTGCCCAAGTTTCTCTCTTTCTGGCTGCAATTGCCTTGGTATACTCATTCTTTTTGGCGATATAATCCCTATGAAGGCGTTCGACATCAGGAGCTGGCCAATCACGGTGTCGCTGGTAGTTCCTGCGCGCAGAGTGGACTGCCTTACGAAGGATGGTAAGTTCCCGGGTCCACCATGGGCAGATTGCTGGGCGGAACACCTTCTTCCTTGAGGACCTGTATGAGGCTCTGAGTATGGAGTGCTGGATAAAGGTGGTCAAGTCCTGTGCATTTAGCGAGTCCATCTGTGATGGGTCTGGATTTGGAAAGTCCAGTTCTATGGAGCTGTCATATGCTTCCCAATTGACGTTTCTCGAAGAGAATCTAATGAAGTCAGTTGGCCTTGTTCTGTTGTTGTTTCTCGGTGGAACCAAGTCAAGATGGAACAGTATGGCTCTATGGTCGCTAACAGTCAGATCCGGAGTTACCTTCCAGCAACTAACTGACTGACGTAGGTCTTTTGTAGACAGGGTTAAATCAATATTAGATTCACCGGTGGAGCTAGAGTAAGTAGTGAACTGGCTAGGCTGGTTATGGATAATAAGATTTTGGCTGAGGATGAAGTCCTCAAGAAGCTGGCCACGGCCATTGGCAACTGCACTGTGCCAGAAGGGGGATTTTGCGTTCAAGTCAGATGCAACCAGGAGTTGTTTGGAGCCAATAAAATTCAGGGCAAATTCCAAAAAGTTTAGTGCTTCATTGATGTTACTTGAGGGAGGGCTGTAGAGTGACATCAGGTAGAATGATTGATCTGTACATGTAATCTGGATACAGGTGGAGAACTGATTGCAGAGGCCCTGGACAACCAGGACATCGAGATCCCTATTTATGACTGCTATACATGTTTTTGGGTCCACTGGGACAGGTTGAATGACTCGCGTGTGTATGGAAAAGCCAGTAATTTTAGAGGTTGGATGGGGTTGTATTCTTGCAGCATACGGCTCTTGAATCAGAACAACATCAATTGAATGCTCCTCAGTGGCCTGGCGTATTTCATCCGCAACTGTGCGGGACCTTTGCCCATTTATTTGCATCATTCGCAAGTATTTAGTTTGAGATACAGGGGCTCCTCTTAGGCTCCCAGAAAGAGTGGGCAGGACTGGAGCGGGGACACAACTGGGATTTCTTGTTGATTTAGGCATCAGCGGTCCTTAGTCTTACGAGTTCCAGAGCCCTTTGGTATTCTGGGCATAAAATATCCCGGAGGGAATGGTTATGTGCTCGCCTGTTCCTTTTACAATTCACACAAGAGGGCTCTTCGTCAATGTAGGGACATTCTGCTTGGACATGCCCACTCCTGGCACAATGCCCGCAGGATGGAGATTTGTGGGAGCAGCGTTGGGAGGTATGCCCATATCCCAGACATAGGAAACACCTAGTGACAATTGTAAACGGGCGAAATCGGTGTGCACTGCAACCAAGGAATAATCTATCTGTAGAGAGGACAGTTCTATAAATCCGTGGAGAGAAGCTGATTACTTTGTGTTCTGTAGAGTTGGATTTTGATTTTGTTGCAAACCTAAAAGTGGTCTCATCCTTAACTTCCTCCCAGGCGAATCCCCGGTCCTGTAGGTTTCTGTGGAACAGATCTTCAAGTAATTCGTCGTTGGAACTGTGCTTTGGAACATCGTACACTATGATTGACGGATTTGACTTTTTAGGAGGAGCTATGACCACTCCTGCATTTGTGAGAGTACCACATGTGGCAATACTTGTTAGGTCTTCTTTTGTTGCGGTCTCCAGTAGGACTCCTTTGTTCCTAATGGGTCTCAGGGATTTCACTTTTAGATTCTTATAATCAGCCCTTATAGTGCTTTGCACCAGATCTTTGACGTCATTGCTAGTCTTGAGCTCTGAGGTATCACTTGCTCTCAACAGTAGTAGATGCTGTGGCTTCTTCTCTGGGCGGTGCACATGGAGAGTTTGTATCATGCCACGGGCAAGGGGCTCCTGTCCCGACTTCACTGCATCAGCATAGGAAGTGACATCCGCAGCAGGCTCAGGGGGGCACGGAGTCTCAATATAGTCAGGGTCAGCATTAGTACAATTTTGGGGCCTGCCAATAGCATCAATGACCTTTTCCAGGACATCAGTTTTGGATCGAAGTTCTTCATTCACAGCTTTGAGCCTCTCATTGTCAATGAGGAGCTCAGTTGTAATTGACTCAAGGGTGGACCACAACTCCTGCACACGGTTACCTGCACTTCTGGTGAAGCGACTGGAGTCGTGGTTTAGGAATGCGATCAACTGCCTACGAAGTCGAGAGATTGTTTGTTGAAGGGTAGCTGGCTCTGGAGTGGGTTCACCTTCTGGGACACTAGATGGAGGAGGTATCCCCAGTCTAGGAGAGGGTTTTAACCCAACTGCGATAGCGTTGGCAAGGGCTGTCGGTGTGATAGTTTGGGAGACACTTTTAATCTCTGTATGGGTGGAGGCTATTTCCCCAGAAGGTGGAGCAGCATCAGTGGGTTCAGCAACAGGGCTTTGGTCAGGGGCCAATGCCAGTGGTTGCCCCTCATCTTGGGTCACAAATTCCGAGCAGAGGAGAGCAGCCCATGTCTCCATGGTCTCCTTAGTTTTCTTGTTGGCCTTCTTTTTCTTTTCTTTTTTCCTCGCGAGATAGCCACTTTTGAGCTGGATCTTTGGCAGGGTACTAGTTGGAGGGGGATTCTCTGGAACTGTTTCAGGCTCCTCCTCACTAGCAGAACTGGAACTTTCCCTCCCGCTCATGTCAGGTGAAGGGAGTGCAGGATGAAAAGCAAAGCACAAGTGTAGCGATGTAGCATTGACAAAAACCAGCAGCTTGTTGGGCTGGAGGTTGGGCTGTCTGAGGAGATAATTTTTAATTTGCACTTGCTGCGAACTTGCTAGGGGGCACTGCGAATAGCGCGCTGTTACAATCTGAAGGTTTTGATCAAGTTTCCAAGCACTAATTAACTATACTGATTGTGGAGACAATTGAATTAATTCCACTCATTATACTGTATAACACATTATGAAATAAGGGGATTATAAATTTAAGAAAATAAGCAGCAGCATAATTAAAATATAGGTTCATGGCAGTTTTCAAATGCAGGAATTCCAGCAGCCAATCACAGAAGAAAGCACTGTTCACGTGACTTGCTTCCGGAAGAAGCAATGGCCGACTATTTGCTAATTAATTTATCGCTAAATGTGGCAACAATACTAAGAACCCCATAGTCTTCTTGGTAGTGAGTATAACTGATATAGAAATAATAACAATTTCCCCAGTGTTCCAAAAGTACAGTTAATCAAACTAACAAGCAGCAGGAACAGTATTAACTGACACTATGGAAATTATTACAAGACATACAAGACATAGGCAGAACTACAGTGGGAGCGGCCATTACATACAAGCAACAACGAGGTAGCATGTCTGTACAATGCAAATTAGAAAAACGTTAATATCTTCTCACTCACTTAAAATTTAGCCACAAAAATACATGCACCAACTCACCAACTAATATGGAGTCGACGACACTACTTTAAAATCGCTAATTCCAAAAGTAATCCAAAATTTGAACGAACTTTTGAGGAGCTTCACAAACACAACATAACTATATAATTCGCCGCTAGGGAACCCTGATGCATCTCCAACAACTCCAGCTCGTGTCCATTCCTGTCTATGAGCAGAGCAATTTCAAAAGCGCTCTTCACTCTAGTATTTGTATGTGTTAAGCGCCAAAGAAATTAAGGCTGTGAGGTGTTCACTACATTGTGTCTGTAAATTACGTGTATTCCGTGGTCGATTTGCCTGTTTTCTGAAGGAAAATTCCGAGTTTCTATGCAGCCCGCGCCTGAGACCGACTAACTCAGCTACATTGTGAAAAAAAAACCGATAAAAATTCCTCGCGTCATTGACGGTATTCCAACTTGAGCCTTTTACGCTCAGAAAATGTGGGCGGGCAGATTAATCCACTGTGCCTCCCGCGAGGGTACGTTTTTCTGAGGAGACAAGATCATTAAAATGTAAGCCCGAGTACGAAGGCACATTAACGGATATAAAACATGTGCTTCGAATATCGGATAAACAGAGACGAATTCTAACTACCTTAATACATCGAGTTTTAGTGAATGTTTTTCTTTTTTTTTTTTCCTACCAAAGTAAGCCTATTAGTTTCCTTAAAGGAACAGATTAACAAAACACAAGTTAGTCATCATACGATGAAAAACAAGCAATTTCTTTCATCCTGTTTGTAGGGCCTCTCAAAGATGATTCATTTAGGGTGGACACTTAAGTAAGAATAATATTTAGATACGCAAAAGCATAATTTTCTTCCGTTAGCGTCACTCTACAAGATTATGATATCTTCAATGAGAAATGGTTATACAAATTTCCACAAAGCAAACAGATCAAATCAGAATTTGTTGGTGGAAGCGCTGACGTTGCTTTGTGGATTAAAAGTTCAGTAAAACTTCGTTATGCTATCAGACACACGCAGAACTAGTTTCTGCTTATATAAATGAGAAGACGAGGAACAAATCCTTGATGATAAGGCGAGTCGGAATACCACGCAGAAAACAGGATTACAGAATGCACTTTTCTTTGGAATATTTCTCTCAAGTGGGACAGTTCGAAAAGAAAGAGCAAAGTAAACTGATAAGAAGGCATCGCAATTGCTGTTAAAGGAATAAAACTTCAAATAAATGAAAAGACATTGCAATAGTTGATGATTAACTTGGTACTGTGATGTATCGTTATGATTTAAAGCGTATAGGCAGATCCCTCGCTTGGAGCGACTAATCGTATTAAGAAAGTAAGGAACATCTTATGCTTCGGGTAAATATAGGGTGGGCGTTAAATAAAATCCGCAACAATCTGTGAGAGTCAAATTTTGCGTATTATAAAAGAATAAATGTGTCTGCAATTTATTCTTTTATCTACACGTTGGATGGACAATGTGTCTGCTGCTCTTCAACAGTTCTGAAACGATTCAACCAATTGAAGAACGTATTAGCCTTACCATTTACTTTAAAAAATTATTCTTCTCGCCCTGGAATGCCTTAAAA
The DNA here is from genome assembly GCF_048544385.1 of Mastigoproctus giganteus. NCBI lineage: Eukaryota > Metazoa > Arthropoda > Arachnida > Uropygi > Thelyphonidae > Mastigoproctus > Mastigoproctus giganteus. The sequence goes on along the minus strand of NC_143576.1, from coordinate 8,797,837 downwards.
CCTATAGAAAAGACTGAAATAGAAAGAAAGGTTTGGTTCTTGTTCCACTAAATCGCACGCTGTCCTCGTAAAAAAATTTGAAAGGACAGAGTGTGTGCGGTATCCATAGAAGTAGTAGGCCAGCAAATATTTATTCGTCTTCTGAGAAAATATCAGATACTGTTCAAGAAATTGCTTCAACATCAAGTTTAGCCATTTTGCAGCACCAAGGACATTGCTCTACGCCTTAAAGGTAATGGCCAAGGGGGATGGATTTTTCTAGCTGGGGTTTCATCTAATCTTGATAAAGATTTGGTGAAATGACAATGATTAGATGGGTTTCATCTAATCTCTATCAAGATTAGATGAAAACCCATAATTTACTAATCAAGTTGCTGTATGATTCCTTATTAGTTCTAGGAGCTAAAAATATCAACGTCCCTGTTACAAGAGGAAATAAAGCGCTTGATCTTGTTTACTCTAATCTTCAATTTCAAGAAAAACGTAGCAGCAACATTACATTTAGATCTGATCACAAAAGTACACAATTGCAAAACAGCAATTTGCTGTGGGAATCCTCGGAATATCAAATAAAAAACCAAAAGAATATCATCAATTAAATTCCTTCAGAAAGAAAAGTTTTTACAACTCTTGGGATTTTATGATTTATATTACCCGTGGGATTCTCTTAAAAATATACCTATTGAGGACGCCACGTTTCTACTAATAAAATGGTTAAATCAATTAAAAACAGAGTCGGCATCCAAACTTGTAAGACTTTCTTTTCAATCCAAACTGTGGTTCAAATCTCATCTGAAACCATACTTTAAAAGGAAACAAAAATGCCACAGACAGTGGAAGAAGTACGGCATTTCATCAACATACATAAAATATAAAAAGAGCAGAGCATTCTTTCAGCTCAAAAAAATTCAGGCGTACAAAAATTATTTAACGTTCAGGCCCAAGCAAAATAAGAGAGCACTTTCTTCAAAAACAAGAGCTACCTCGCAGCATGACCAGACTTTGGAATGGATAAAATCCAATATGGAAATATGCAATTTTGATATCTGCACTAAAGATATGCAAAGCAGATTTAAAGAATTCGATTCTTATAAACACGCAAACCGCGTGCAACATGAAATGCTTCCTAGTCAAGCTCTGCTAATATTTAATAATAACTTGTAAACGAGAATGCAGTTCAGAAAATTATTAACCAATTACGAATTGATGGTAGTGAAGGCCCTGACGGCATCCCTAGTTTTATTATTAAAATGTCCAGTGCATTCATCATTGATTCTTTAGTTCATATTATTTCCAGTTGAATCTCCCAGCCATTCCTTCCAAGACTATTGAAGACTTTTAGAGTTACCCTGATTCCAAAACAGACTAGTAGTAATAACCATATAAGCTATCCAATTGCTGTATCTTCAATAATCGCTAAAATTATTGATAAGATCATGCTGCCAAATCTTCAGGATGCAATCTTCGCTAATGCATCTGTCAATATGAATTTTGGTCCTACACAGGGCGCTCCACAACAATTTGGATTGTGCGCATCCAAACTGCGTTTCAGGATAAAGCACAATGCGATGTCTTTTACTTAGATATCAAAGGTGCTTTCGACAACATTGACCACGAGAAAGCCACTGAAGTACTAAATAACATTTCCTCGTTGACACAATGGTTATATCCTATCTAGTACAGCCTAAATCATAGAAATCTCCTCTTCCCCTCTAATACTGATAATATTCTCGTCACAACCACAACAGGTATTCCTCAAGGAGGCGTTCTCTCGAGTGTTATATTTTCAGCATTTCTACAACCACTTCTACAAGAAAATCCAAATCTTCTGGCTTATGCCGATGATTTAAAGTTGTTTATTATTTCCAAATCCTGTGATGACATTTCCAAGGTTAGCCATGATGCGAATTTACAGATGTGCGGAATCATCGAGTATCTGAAGAATCTCAATCTGACTATAAATACAAACAAATCTGCTCAAATAACTCATTCCTTACAGAAACAACCAAACCACATAGAAATTAAAATTGCAGATGTTTCAATTCCAAATGTATATGCTCACAAAGACCTAGGAGTTGTTTTTGATAAAAATCTTTCCTTTAATTTTCACTATGTATAAGTTGCTAAAAAACAGTCATTAAGCATGTTCAAAGATGCATTTTTCCCATTCTGTTTATGCCTCCGAAATCTGGTCTGGTGCTCCTCAAGTTACCGTCAAGAAATTCCTTGCCCTAGAGTATTGGGCTCTTAGATGGCTGAACAGTAAACTTGGTTTTCCTCATACAATATCCAGGCAACAGCTTTATAAAAACTTAAAAACAAAGCCTCTGCAACAGATGATCAACGAGTCTAGAGTCATGCTTCTTGCAAAGTTAATTACATCTGCAACCGAGTCACCAAACTTAGCCAACATAATAGCTCCCACCAAAGAGAAAACTCAAGAAACCAACAACAATTCAAATTAAAACTCTCCAGACTAAAACAAATGGACAGGATGTTCTCCAATTCATCCCTTCACCTCATAAATTATCACCACGTTGATTGCAAGAGGTTGCTCAACTCTGAAGCCTACAGGAGTCTCATTTCCAATCAAATGATGAGAAATAAAAACAGCTGCCTGCCTGCAACCCAGTAACTACATACAGAGCCAAATGTGATGTTCTGCAATATATATTTTTGATCATTATAATTCATATTCGTTGTTAATGTATATATAGAATATGCTCTGAATTTGTCTTTATACTTGTCTCCTTTGTACTGAATTTATGCCCCTAGCCTAGTGCTCTGATGGGCTTGCTTTATTTTCAATAAATGAATATTTATTTATTATTTATATTGGTTAACCAGAGTTATGTGCAGATGAGCCTCGTTGCTGTTTAAATGTTTCTTCCTCAAACAATTTTTTCTTTGAGAAAGAAGTTAAATTGAGTAACCAAAACTGTTACAGGAACTGAGGAGATATGCCATGGTGTTTTCGGGCACTTTATTAGGGGAACGGACGTCCTTGACAGCTCCATATTCCAGTAATATGGAGCTCCACCATATTTCCATGGAAGTTAGCCAGTCTTCTCAAGAATGCATTCCGCCAATAACTAATCTGGCTGCAATTTAAATATTAAATATCTTTCGCCAAGCTTCCAATTAAATCTCTGCAAGTTTCCGCTGTGTGGTTGCTTGAAATACTTTGTTTACAAAATCCTGCCTTCGAATTTGTTAGAACTGGAAAGTGCAATCAGAATAATGGTTTTTAGTATTGATCTGAGTAATTTTGTTTCCGACTAATCTTAATAACTGAAAATGAAGGCAGTCGCATTGACCATTAGAATTGAGGTTATGGATACTCTTCTCCAAACAGATATATAAAATATTTTGTATTCCCTTGAGGTGATAATAAAAATCCACTCTTTACTTTACATAATTCATTGCGGAAGTTATTTTGTGTTCATTTTGTATTTCAGTGGTCACGGAGGAAGAGATAGGATCGGTTCAGGTTTTCACTTTCTTTGTATGCTGCAAATGGATATACTTAGTGTTCCATCTGTGACGTCCATAAGTATTTTGTCTGCACAAGCTGCGTCCGGTTTCTAATTTCTGAAATAGTGCAAATTTTAAATTGTTTCTGTGACCATTTCTGCGATGAGAAAAATATTTTTGCCTAATCCAAGTTCATTTGAGTGCACACAATCGCGTAAAATATTAGTAATTTTTCAATGAATCTTACAAAACATTGTCCATATACCAATATAAATTGCACAAAGTAGGGTTTGCCTTTTATACGGACCACTCAAACATCCTTATATGAAATAAAATCGCGAACCAACTTTAGTAAGAAACTAGCTAAGAAGTTTGGATAAACATCCTTCCTTCCAGACGATACGATTTTCTGTTTGCATAACCCACAAGTAGAAATGCGATTGCGAAAAGTAGAGGAAATCATCAAGGCAAATCATTAAGTTTAAATTATCTGAAAATCTTTGTACTAACGAGGAACGTGAGCTACCCTCCGACCACTTAAAGAGGTCTGAGTTATTACAGATTTCGCATTAGCATTGACCTAAAAAATCTCTGTTCGAATTCTAACTTTTTTTGTAAGAATTAGATGACAATTTTTAATTACGTCACATGGAGAAAAAGCTTACCTGTAAGCAGACTGTTTGGTGCATAACTCCTTAAGGGACCATGCACAATGAGATAATATTGGGAGTGTGGATATATATTTTAATAAGGGAAGTAAACAATCCCTTTCAATATCACTAGTGTGTAATCAAGGTAAGAAAAAGAGGAGATTCGAGTGGAGACATAAGGGAACTAATGCGCAGATTCATATCCAGTTCATTTTCTATAATTTAATTGTGTATCAACTGACTGTCATAACAAGATTGCTATGTTGCTGTTGAACAAAATTCATTAGCCAATATATGGCAATTATGTTTGTTGACTTGGACGCCATTCAAATTGCAACGAGCTTCGCTGGAAATGAAGAATGAGCTCGTGACATTTTGATTGTCTTCAGAGATGTTTCTCGTGCTTTGACAATAGAGAAATCTTTTCGCATAATCTGCAAGTTTCAAATCTAAACAAAGATGGAAGTTGTTTCCAGTATTAGGAGCACTGCCCGATGATAAATTTCGCTTTATTAGCGTAAGCCCTTATGAACCAAGACCCTTGTCTCAGACCATCTAATCGAATTCGTATTGTTTCGTTAGATTAGTGGCACTGGAATCTGCCCCTGTAGAGATATCTTCCCTTTACAGTACACCTGCCAATGCTTTAAGAGTAGCCCTGTAACTGAAACTAAAGGAACAGTATAGCATAATTCTTCATGTAGGTGGCGCAGCATACAAAGCTAACAAAACGAAATTTGTGAACTTCTTGTTGAGTCCTTAATTTTACATGAATAAACAGAGTTTAAAAATTGATGTCTCAATTTATGAAATAAACTGCGTGCCTCTGTAGCCTCGTGTTTATTGCGATTAAATTTAATATTTGGTTCTTTAAAACGAGCGCGTGATGTAGAACTGTACTTTATTCGTTAAAACTTTTATTATAATCGTTAATTAAATTTGAAAAGCGGCTTCAATTTTGGGTGTTGTTTTAGAGAATGAAAATCCTCAGCAAATATTTCAATAAATATATAATTGCGATTTTAATTTGCGCTTTGAATTTAAATAACCGTAATCAGTGATTCGCTTTTCATATTTTTATTATATGATGCGCGACATTTTGAAATTATTACTTCCATCTTAGGATTATTATCCAAAGAACATTGAGGGGTTATGGAATATAAATTCCCTTCCACCCGCGGTGCTCTTTAAAAATCAAAAAAGTGAATGCGGAACATTCTTCAAATAGTCATCGCTTTCCTTTTCGAACTCTTCCAGGAACCTTTCGGGAATGGGGGAAATACCATCCCCCCTTCTACGCTGCTGTTTAAAAAACAGGAGAAATAAGCCATTCGTTAAGGCGAAACATTTCTGAAAATATCACTTTTCCTTTTAGAATCTTGGGGATTACGTTTTTATTTAAATCACTTCGATTTACAAGATACACAAGTTATTTTATAAAAATCATACATTAATTAACTGTCTCGGTTCGAAAGGAATTTCTTTTTATGCATGCTTACTTTTAATGCGCAAAAATAAACAGTAAGCGTACATAAACATATAATTAATTCATCACCGTGTAGATGTTTACTTAATAGATAACTCCTTTCTCGTGCACAAAATCGTTCTGGTTGGTGCTGGGCAAGGGTGGGCCTTTTCTTTGCTCCCCTGTGCCCTCGCCGAATATTTTAATAAATTCTATAATATATTTCCAGTGGTTAGGGAAAACGTTTGGTGAATAAAAAGGAAAACCGGATATTTTTCGTTGATGCGTTTTAATAGAAAGGGGGAACATAAAAAGGAGCGTGATAGAGTTGCATTTGTTAAACTTTCATTATGAGATGAACATGAATTTCATTCTCGATTTTGTAATTTTGTTTCATAGTCTTCTTTGATACTTTCGTCTGGCCTTCTGGTGTTTTTATTTAAAATTAAAAACCATTTTCTTGTACGTGGTAAAGATTTATTTGTGTTTTTTTTTATACGCAGATTAAAAAATCTTTAAAAATATGCAGATTATGGGTACGCGATACAAATATTGGCGAGAGCATGCTTAAAATATAATTGATTAGCAGGGCAGTTGTTATCCTCCGAATAAAATGGCGTCCCTAGTTCAAATCATTCATAAAGAACAGATTCATTTGAATCTGTTCTTCATGAATTTCACTACTGACCTTTATAAATTCCCACCGGTGTTCTTAGGTAAGCCTTTAAATGGCATCCCTTCTTAATTTCCCCCCAAAAAACCCGTAGAATATTCTTTCCCACAAATAGTGGGCAACAGCAGAAATGTTTCCTTTGACAACCTTCGGATGTTGTGCGGCACGCAGCCTTGTGAATAAGCGTGCAACGAAGGACCCCTTTTTCGGCCTTAGGAAGGCTGAAAACTCTTCCTGACTGTGTTTTCTGAACCAATCCTATCACTGTAATCGCCGAACTAATTGCAGCGTGAAGGCCCTACCGGGGCCTTACAGTGTGAACTAATCTAAGAACAAAGGACCGGGCTTGTAGCCCAGCAGAAAAGCCTCGCAAAGGGTTGTTATCGGAATTGACGCATTTTGTAAAATCTAATGAATAGTGTCTGTTTGTGTTCCTTCTCCTACCTTCCATTACATGCTCTGCTGTGCTCTATTATCTCCCCATAGTCAGAACCTCATCAAATTGCTAACACTCCTAAAATGGGCGAATGATGCTCGCTAATCTCCTTCTTATTCTGTTCATCCCACCCAATATCGTCATAGGCTTATGAGGCATTTGTAATTCACCCCCCCCCCCCTCCCTTGGTCGTCAGTGGGTGGCAGAAACGCATCATTCATTTCGCGAAACCCAGCAACGTAAAGCGGCAAAACCCACCTCTGACCCACCTTCCTCTTTCCTGCGGGGGTTAAAAGGGAAAACCAGGGTGATGATTAATCGCTTGACAATGGAAAGCCCCGGGTGTCGGTGGAAGAGGCGACACAGGCGTACGTCAACATTACTACCACCATCATTTCCCCCTTTCGCATCTCGGTGGGAGGGAACAGACAACAGGGTTATGGATCTTTGCCCTCGTGAAAAATTACTCCCTCAGTATGCAAATGAATGAGCTCAATATATTTTATATTAGGCCTAGCATCCATCGAAAGCCCCAAGGGCAGGAACGGCATGTTCCCAACTATTAGTGCAGCACGGGACAGAGCGTGGCTCGGGGCAATGTACTTGCAGTGTACCCTAATGCGGGCACGAGTGCTGTTTGCAATTTGTTCTTCTCCATCGCCCGAGGAAAAGATAAATGTTCCTTCTGACAGAGGAATGCTATTTATTACAGTGTTATGAAGCACCGCAGTTAATTATTCAGAAATGAGTAGTTGCGATCTGACTACGGGGGATGTGCATCATTCATTGCAGGGACGCCTGCAGTAATAACCGGAGGGGAGTTAATTTCCATGGTTACTTCTGAAAACACGCAAGAGTCGTTGGAAAAGGGCGTGGAAAGTATCTGAAGATTGTCTTCTTCTGAAGACTACAAACTTGGAACTTCACTTCCATCGTGAGCCAACAGCAACTGCTCCCCCCCCCCCCGTTCTCCACATTTCTAAGGTTTATTGCCTTGCCGTGCCCACTGTAATGCACCAGTGGTTTGCTAACTTTGTCTCTCGATAGCCAATCGCGATATTCCAATAAACGCATAATCACCGGATTTCGGAAAGGTTCTCGGCATTATTGAGTGCGCCAAGTTAGAATACGTCAACTGTCTTGCGCTTAACCTCTCTCCGGCTGACTACAATGGGTCTAGCGACATTTAATCGACTATGCAGATAAGTGCTCGCTCGGACAGGAAGCACGCCTTTAACCCTTTCTACTCGATCTACATTTTATAATCTCCTCGCCGAAGCGTTGCGAAAAGGTGCTGATTCACTGTCGTTCAAGCGTGACACCCGACATGGGTGCTTTGTTTCGAGCTGCGCCTGCGCCGAGAGAAGCTCAGAGAGGTGACCGAACTTCCTACTGCGCTAGGGTGACCTAAAGGAGCGCAAGGAAGCGGAAGGGCTCTATAGGTAATGCGTTATTAGTTAGTTAGCCGGACTTTTGTCTCTGGGAGACTTATCCTCGAGTGGCACAAATGAGTTGTCGAGTCACTTCCGCTTTCAAAGTTTCTGCGATTGTGCGCAGCCTAGCAGTTACACAGCGACGATGTTTCTATTAATTGGGGAGTGGCAACAGATAACGGAACAGCCAGACACTTACTGGACTGAAAGATCGGAATTAGACCAATCAATTCACGCGCAGGTCACCTTGATATTGCGATGGTGTGGTGATCAATGAGGATTCTTCGTCGGGTTATTCTGTTCGCCTTCCATTTCAGAATACGCGCTCTATGACAACTTCTGAAGATGGATCTGAAACAAACGGTGATCATTTAGCCACTGAGTGACAGTTAAAGATTCAGGACCCCATCTGGAATTTAAACAAGTAACCGCGTAAACGAGATCTTAAATATGAGATATTAAAAATGCGAAATCGTTCAAATGTGTTGCGGATTCTAGAAATAAAATGTATAATATTGAAATCAATATTCAGTTTAAACATTTCGGGAGAGCAGCAGTACAATCTCTTTATGATGTATTTGAAATCTGTCAGAAATGGATTGTAACTAGCTCGTTTTATTTTTTATTCACCCCAAGAAAGAGTCAAGGTTTCCCAACTTACTGATTACGTGCATATGCTGTCCGGATGGCAAATATAAGCGTGAACAATTTTTAGATTTTCTGGTGTATCTTCAGATGCGAAGGTTCAGTCGTATTCCAGTTATTCATAAACGATGGCTTCACTGGAAAAATTGGCACCTTCTTTATGGATTAGGTTCATATTTCCATAGGATGTTGCTACAACACACGAATTCCAATTCAGAGCTTTGAAATACAGAAGAAAGCCTTTTTACACATAAGGTGCATCCAAGCCAGGGCGCACTTAAGTTCTCTAGAAACCCGTGAAAACGTTTGATTGAAATTAAACATTTATTATTTAACAAGCATATAAATGGTTTGCTAAACTTCAGAATGGTCAACTGGTCTCTATGCATGAAAATAGCCTTTTACGCACATTTTTTGCAAACTTTTGAACATAATACGAGATCAGTTTTGGCAAAAAAATTTCGTTTTACTGCTGTGCATGGTCCCTGCAATACATATGCTATATTTTAAATAGTCCCACAGAAAAAATCTGTAAAAAGGATACATCCGGTGACATGGGCTGTCAGTGAACAAGGTGAAAGCCTTCGTCTGGATTTTTTTGGCCAGAGCTATCTTAAAAGGTGTAATATTGTCTTCTCTTCTGGCTGTGTGGTCCTCAACTTGTGTAGAGAACAGCAGCGCTTTCTATAGCCTGAAAACTGTGATACAGAGTATGTTTAATGGCTGATGTAGAGTCACCGAGGAATAGTTTATTTACTTGCTGGAATTCTTCCAGTTTTCAAGAGATGCAGTTTCCGTTGTTATCCAAAAATGAACCTTCGAAAAGAACCTACAGTTGTCATTATGTAGCAACAACGGATGAATACACCTAACATCTTTCTCTAATAATTTTTGCAGGTAGTGTAAGTGCCACGGAAAGAGAACGCGATTGAGGGTATCCAAGTAATGCAGATAACATTGCATATTTCTGCGAATAAGAAGATATCGAGTAGCTTTCAGTTGCAACGGTCGATGGATTGCAGGTTACTCTTCGCTCGGGTAAACACAACGCACTGCTAATGCACCTGCAGCACGAGCAAAATGATCTCTTCATCCGGCCAAATTAAGGAGTGTATATTTGGCGATGTAAACTCGCCAGTTAGATGCACTTGACTCCGTGCGTGTTTCCACTCATTCGCGTATTTACACCCAGCTTCGGTAGACGATAAAAAAAATCCCATAAACTGTCATTATCTCCCGTCTTTCCAGCGGGAAAGTCCGCGGCTAATTATTTACGGCATTGGCTTCATGGGACCAGATATCTGGAATCGCTTATTCGCGTTGTCGATAAGGCTTCAATCGATTGGTTCGCTCTTAAATTGCTGAGATCAACGTCGCAGTTTCTACATTTAAATGTTGGATCTTCAACCCGGCAAACAAACTTTCATTGAGCAATGATACCACTGCTGGCAGAACACTGGTTACTATGGGTATATCTCTCCACAGTGGAAAAGCTTGCGTAAGGATTTTTTTAACCTTTTTTTACTGTGGCCGAGTTATCCGATCTCGAGCGTAGCTCTGTTATTTTATCTAATTAATAGTTTGTAGCATATGAGAAATTTATATACATAATGTAGTGATGCTTACTGATTTCAGTTGCTTTGCTAAAAATATTATACTAATAAAAATCCCCGAAGGACGTCTATTGATTGGATATTCCTTAAACACCGCTATAGATACTCCTTAGCGTTTTTTGTTTGCTTAAATATGCTTTCGTGGTGCCGTTGTAATTTGCAAACTGTAAAATCTCAAACATTTTATTTGAGTATATTTTATTTAATGCTTCTTTATAATGAGCTTTAGAATATCTTGGACTCAGACAACTTACATCCACAATAACACGTTTAGTGTTTTGCTGGTCTCAGTGTAAACTGTTGATGTTTCATGTTTTTTAAGTTAATGTTCTGGTATTCTCCTAACACTATAGGCACATTCTCGAGCAAAAAAAAAAACAAACTGTTCAATTAGAATACACACATATATACACGAGCACGTATTTTTCAGACTCTGGGGGACAAGTAGTCGAAGGGCATTGCAATAACAGGTCTGCGTTATCTCGTGTTTCCCATCGTAAAAAGAAAAGAAAACCTGGCTTCCTTTTCTTGTGCGAGCGATCGAGAGAGGGAGAAAAGAAAGAAACCGATAGCACTAAATGGGCTCGTGTATTGAGAGATGAAAGATCATTTGTTCTGCTGGATATGGCCAGCTAGTGTTGTAAAGGTATCCTATCTGCGAGGGTCGACAGCAAGAAGAGAAAGATGCCATTAGCAACGCCATTTCGAGATTATTATAAAGAAATGGGTGTTGCTGATTTTCCGTGCCAGGAAGAGAAGTCTTCACACCTCGTAATCTGAGTAGTTTGTTTACTGTTTTTCTCGTGTAGCTTCTTAAGTGCTAAAGTTATAGACCTGAACAAGCGCACTTTTTTTACTCTGGAAGTAATGCACACCTTTGATTTCTACGACAATAGAAAGGAAGGAGTTTGGCCCGAGATATTGAACTTGCTTCTGCAGTACCCCGATGCGGGCATCCTATAAATCGACTGAAAAGCATTCTAACTTCTACAGGCATTGAACAAAACATTAGAAACCGTTATTGGATATCTAGTAGGGACACCTTCCCAGCCTGTAGTGACTTGGGTTCTAATAAACCAAGGTGTCTGAAGGGTTTAGCTCCAGATTTGCCCATTCTTCCAAAACTACATTTGTCAACTTCAATATTGTGGTCGGTAGAGAACTGCAAAGCCGAAATGCCATTTCCAACATATCTCAGGCATTCCCAGTTGGATTCAGATCTGGAAATCTTAGAAATGTTCCTCGAACCATTCAGATAATTTTTTTGCACAGTGGAGAGTTGTTCTCTTGAATACATCGTAATCCAGATTAAAAAAAAAAAAAGGCAGCATCGTTGGGTGAAGCTGTTCCGATATAACAGAAAGATATTCACTGGAAGTAATATAGTAACCTTCTGACGGCATGAATGGACCCAGTGCATCTCAACAGAACATAATCCACACCATGATACCACCTCCGGCAGCTTGATTGGTAGATACGAGAGAGGCTGGATGTCTTCATGAGACATCGCAGTATGGCTTCATGAGGTACACGTCACATATTCACCCTACCATTGATGCAAAATGTGTAAATTGAGGCTCGTCAGACAACAGGACCTTTTCACACTGGTCCACAGTCCAGTTCACTCTTGGCGACACCACTCCAGTCAAATCTTTCCATTTTTAACAGAAAGAAGTGGTTTTCTATAGGCACACTATTACTAAATTCCAGTTTTTTCAATCTCCGCTGCATAGTTCGGTTGTAAATGGGTCTTTCTTTGCCTGTATTCAATTTTTCAGTCATTTTCCGCACACCGACCTTCTATTCTGGCGCACAATTCGCTTTAAATTCCTCAGGTCTCGTTCTTGGAGTACTGACTTTCTGCCGATTTTCTTTCTTTTCGAGCAGCATTCTCCTTTCTTCTTCCACTCATTGTATGCTTTTGAGATGTTCCTTTCGAGAACCAGCGATTTTCTTCGTTTTCACAATTGTGGTTCTTACTAAACGTGCTTCAACAACAACGCCTTTCTGAAAATCACAAAAATCACTCGTTTTCCCCATGGCCGGATCGAGTAAGAAGCACCACGAATGCGTACAATATTTACCTTGTACTAAAGAACTTGTAATCATCCCATTGGGCAACTTACTTTTGCGTACCGTATACGTTTAGTTATCTGTTGACGTCAGTTGCAAAAGGTTTCTAATCAGGACATCCAGTTTGTAAAAATATTAAAAAAAAACAACAAAAACAATTTAAAGTCTTGGTTGCACACATAGAGCTTTTACTATTTCTGAAAGATGAGCACAAATCGTTTACCATTTTTTCTTGATAAAAAATTAAAAATATATCCAATTAGTTTGATCTCATATTAAATTCCCTTCCAAGGAATTTTTTCTCAGGTTGTACTCGATAAAAGCTTCAAGTTGGGAGGGCGGAGAGGAATTCACGACTGGTAATTAGAACCGGTAAAATTTAAATCAAGATAAACCGACTGCAAGTAGGTATAGCCTGAAAATCTCAGATAAGAAGTTTGTTTGACTTTTAAAAGGAACCAGAAAACCACAGCCGGCTACGAGACAAATTTCCTTTTCTGGAACTCCAGTCTGTGTTGGGGAACAAGCATTTGCCAGTGAGCACATATTTGTGGAAAGCAGTTTGATGAATGACATTTGGCGAAGTGATAAATTACATATAGCCGGAAATTTCGCATTTACTTCATTGTACAAGTGGACATGTGTTGTGTCTTATGTAAGGCGGTCCATAAACGTTAGTTCAACTCCGCCATGGTTCTCTGTGATGGTATACAAAGACCAGAAATGAGTGTAGTGTGTGTGTTGTTTAGTTGTTTCTGGCCACTTAGCTTCCAGGAAGGCTACTTCCCAGTATCCGTACACGCCATGAGGAGGCGGGGCCAACTAAATATATATATTCTTAACTAAATGTATTATTAGCAGCACCCATAGGATAAAGCGCAAGTCGTATGGGTGCGGCAGTATCCTATATTCACGTACGGTGGTGAAGACCACAAAAAATCCCGCATCCACTGGAGACAGTGCAACCAGTGGCAGCAATTATCATACCCAGAGGAAGCCCAAGTCTGGGCTTCCTCTGGGTACCAGCGAATCCTCCCTCCCGAAGGGGCTAGCACAGAATAAAATAAAATAAAAAAACTGTCCCCAAAGGACCAAGCATAATTAACAATTTTACAAAAAATATTTAAATGGATAAAATAATAATTTAAAGTTTCAAAAAAAATAAACAAAATATTAAAACAATAATTATTATCATTATAAAAGACAGAAATAAAAAAAAAAAAAAAATTTTAAGTAATTAAGGAGAAAAAAAAAAAAGTGAGATAATAATAAAGGTTAACAGACCTGAGGAAATAATGTTTGTTTGTTTGTTTGTTTGTTATTTGGTTTTTAGGAGCATTAGCAACTAGGGCCATATTGCTCCGGGATATGCGGTGGTCATTCCCTGACCTTTCCGCATCCTCCGTATTTGGTGGTGAGGGGCTCGAACCCCGGTCTAATCAAGAAGCCTGTGCTACGCACTGCTGCTCCTTCCCACCTGGCTATGGAGGCGCCGAGGAAATAATGAAGTCCAAGTAAATAAGGCTGAAGTGCAACACAAAAGGGTTGTAAAAGTAGTTTTGTTGAGTCCAGAAGTGAATCTCAGTAATCTGCGTTGTCTGTTAAAAACGTGTGAAGCAAATTCCTGTTGAGCTGAGAAGGCATTTTGATTTGCAATAAGATATCTTTCATTTCCAGGAGAGAAATTATGCACTGTACTAGATAATGTTTGTCTTAAATCTTGGCAAACTGGGCAGAAAAATAAGACATGACTCGAGTCTTCAGATGCGCCGCAGAAACATATATCTGACGTAGCTAGATTGAATTGAAGAAGACGAGCGTCAACAAACCGTGGCCAGTTAACATGTACCATGTAAGAAGGCTTCGGTAAAACCAAAGATAATTACTTTTTGAAGTAGTAAATTTAGTGTCAGGTATAAAACATTTGATCACTGCTCCTTTGGTCGAGGAATTCCATCTCACTTGCCACCTTTTATGAAGCTCAGTCCAACATTTCGCCCTTTCATTCTTTGGATCAGCAGTGGGATCATAAGTTAAATCGGAAAAAGTTAGAGAATATCCTGTACGAATATAGTAAGCAAAACCTTTGTACATAAGATACAGATCCAGAGGTAATAAGCCAGCGATAGCTTGTAACGATGCAGTTGGGACTATTCTACAAGTTCTCAGGAGAGCTAGCAAAAAGGGCCGTTGGATACTGTCTAGTTTGGTTTGAACTGTAATAAGTTTGGTTTTGTGAAACCAAATGCTGGCTGCATTTGTAACGATTGGAATAAACACTGTATAGTATAGAATTCTGAGAGTTCCTTTTTTTAAACCCAAATCCTGCCGAGAGATTTTGAATAGCATAGCCGTTTTCACTTTTTCACTTTATTTGGGAAGATTCTGGGTGTATGGTAAGAATGACAATCAGTTTTTCAATTACTTCATTCATTTTTCAATTATTTCATTATAAATTCAATGGTACCTGTAAAACTCTTAAAACACAAGGGCACAAATGTCACGGACAACTTGTTATCAGCTCTAGTTTTCGTGTGATTTGCCGTGAATGGCTTGTCAGGCAGAAGGGGATAGAGAAATCCTCTTCTATCACTCCGACGGAACGTTTTCCGAGTTCCGTTTTCTTCATGCACTCTGCTGCTCCAGAAACTGGGGAGGTTGACTATTTAAGTGCGATACTGTTTGATACTACTCATCTGGAAAGGACTGAGTTCGAATTCCACTCCAAACCAGAGTAAGCTGTCGTCCCAGAAACTAATAGACTTAAAATAAACGCATCTGTGATAGGCTGAGATCTAATGTCATGAGTTTCCTTGGTTCATTGAACCCGACTGTTAACATGTACCACGTGAAAGCTTTCCGTACTATGAGTAACGTCTTTGGACACTGGAAACATATACATGCACATACATACAACAGCGATTCTCACAATACCTCTTTGATGGATGGACTTCGTCATTTAACCAGCCATTCGCGACACCCCTTTCCGCTCAACCGATGGTGACTCCTCCACCCTGTGTAACTCGAATGCAGTTTCATTGCTGAGGGGCAGTCGAGCGTGCTAGGGAGGGTTGGGTGCCCTCGATATCATATCTATTTCATCCCACTAAATAGGCAAACCGACCACGATATACTAGAAATATTCTTACTAACCTCATCGCTTATTCTGAACAACCAAATTCTGTTTCTTTGAGCGGGGAACAACTCAACACGAACAGAGGTAGTTGGCCTCCATAAAAATCCTTGTCCTATTACAGCGAATGTTTTTCTCTTTGCATCGTAGTTCCTCCTATTAAAATGAATGAAATTGGCAACATTTTCTTCTGAGCTGGAGTTTGTATTTTAAATACTTGAAAAGAAAGGTTCGGTCGAAAATTTTGCATATCGTTGAAGCATACTTATACTCACGATACATCGCATCGACTTTTTATTCGAGAACTCTAGTCTACCACGTGAAGGAGTTTAAATTTAGGAGGCCTAGATGGCTTCGAGAAACTCACTTTTCTTTTAAGATTCTTTCTTCCTTTATTTTGGCTATAGATAGACAAAGTAAAAGCTACCACTTTGGTACAGAAAATCTGCTGGTAAGTAGTCGGCTCGAATTAACTCTGCCGACTATTCCGCATGACAGAAATGCCGACGATACTCTTGAGTTAGGGGGGGAGGCGAGGAGAGACGGGACAGGACCGAGATAAAATCAGAAAGCCAATCACGAAGAAAAAAGGAGCCAGAGATCTTTCAAGTATGGACCGCTTCTATTTTATGCATTCACTTCTAGTAATTACGTGTCTGGCTGAATGACAGGAAACATTTCTCCATCCATCTGATATCAGACTGTTCTACTCGGGGAGATCGCACTAAACACATGACGACGGAAGGCCGTCTCTTGATGGTGAGCGGACATATGAAAGTCAGTGAAGGAAGCCTGACAGCGTCATGAATACGTGATCACAGGTGGCAGAAGGAGTCATATTTGAGTTGGAAATCGGTTCGGCTGAATGGGCAAAAACAAAACGAAAGCGGGGATGAATTTTCAACCTTCGGAATGCTTCGTTTTCCAGTGATTTTTCTATCCACAGGGTTTCATTCCCCAGGTAGAGGCTAAGGGGCTGTAGTTCCTTTGTTTAATATAATCTGTCTTGTTTATTTCTGTATTAAAATAAAGATGAACCTCGACTAGGTTCATCTTTATTTTAAAATTTGAGGAAGACATTGGAGTGTTCTTTGTGATTATCATACTGTTATCTAATATTGAAGGAAAAATGTGCTGGGCTTTCTGCCTCGTGGTTGAACTTAGAATTTGAATCTTTGAACAAGCAGGCATCAAATTTTGTATGTGTCCAAAAAGGACCTCGTAGACTTTCCTGAAACGGTCATTGGCTACTTCTATCCGAAGACTGTGCATCTGCAGATAGGAAGATATGCTCACTCGCGAAAGGCAAACAGAAAGATAGAGCCTGAGCATATCTTCCTATTTGCCTTTGGCGAGTGTTTCAAAAATTTCAAGACAATCGTGTAATTCTTTGTTTAGAGTAACCGTGTACTAAAGCTCTTCTCGGAATTGACCTTCTTAAGATTTACCGGCAACGTTTGATGTATTAGAAAAATGAGAATAGCCGCAGATTTGTGCTTACGATAAAGGGTCATCGGAGGTAATAGTAACATGATTTTCTTCCTTGTAAGACAGAAAATCATGAATATTATCACTCTTTCATTCTAGTAGACAATAACTACTTTATAAAGCAGTAAAATGGATTATAAAAAAGCAGTGAGATGAAATTCTGCGCAGAGTGCCGGGAACGAATTCAGCGTTATTGTAATGCAAATGACATTTGCCATTATAAATTTAAATCAAGCAGATTTAAAGAGAAACGAACGCAATTATTTGTTCTTTTCTGATAGATTCTAACTCAATCAGCTGCTTCTCAATCTTTTCTCGTAATTCCGGAGAATAGTTGATCTAGCGAAAGGACACAGACCATCCTTGGAGACGCCAAGGTAGTGGAGTGCTTCCTGAAGGACAGCACACTATTATGTCTGAAGAATGCTTTCTTCAGTAGCGCAAGTTCGACTTCAGTCTCCTGGGGAATTTAGCGAGAAAACAATTATAACTAGCGAAATGTACCTCGGAAGATATTTCTACTAATGGCATTCCTAGGACGAAGAGGCTCTCATTTCTTTTCGATGAAGAAAGGGATTTTGCGCACACGCGCACAAACACACACAGGTATCCGATTAACATCGTATTTACTGCAGTTTTCCTACCAAATTAAAGTATCATCTGCAAAGGAAAAAGCAGAGTGTCCTTATTGGCATTTGCCAGTGCTTTCCCCTTTTTACTGTGTTCAAAGGCTGCTTCGCCCGTTCTTTTAAAAGGGAAACATCTGACATTGATTAGCCCTCAGCCGAGTAAATCTCGCCAAGTGTAGTAGGTCATTTTAACTCAATAGCGCAATTCAACCCTAACCCCCCCCCCCGTAATTAAGCAAATGAGTACATTAGAAGGAAAAATATTATTGTTTTTGTTACTTTGGTAGCTGATATGTAGAACCGCTCTTAAGTGAAGCGTCTGGAAACTTTAAATTACTAGACCTGTCTGTTGCCGTTTTGCAACTCGTTCATCATCATTTTCTGACCTATTTGGATTTTAAGAAGCACTCCTTTTTTCCTTCCTTTTATTCAGAATAATTCTCCATTACTCCTGTAGATATACGAACTCCAACTCATTATAACACGTACGCCATAATGAAGGAAATTATTCTGTTTACTAGAGGCGATACTTTCTTACCTGTTCAGTTCTTTTCTAAATGTCATCTAGGATGGGAATCTTAAGGAGAGAAGAGAATAAGAACGTGGATACCTCATCTCTTTATTCGTGTGTTCCACAGCACGAAGTTTAGTATAGATTCAAAGCAGTTCTTCTAGAAACACGGAGTACACCAATTTTTCATTAAATCAGTGACACACAAAGAAATTTATCTGTGATCGTGGTGGCAGTATGCTTGTTCACAAGCGCACTATTCTCATAGTGCCATAGACGCAATCTCCCAGAGTTGAGCAACACCAACATGTGAAAATAAAACCTGCTATGACGTCATATATCAACCCGGTGTTTGATATGAAAACATGTGCATTAAATCCTGTTGTTGTGGAATTGTGCATTTAATCTTGTTGTAGAATCACATCTTAAAGGTGACTACGTGATAGTATTGGAAACTTTGTCATGAAAATTGTATGTGGAAATGAGTATTTAAAAATTATTTTCCATTAAAAATAAAAGTTCATCCTCTCTGGTCAACATTAGAAAGCCCGATTTTCTGATTATTGCCAAAAAATCGCATAAAATTAAATGCGTGACGTGTCTAATTTCACGATATGATTTTTAAATAATCTTTTTCAAAGACAAGATATAAAGCAATGGCAACTCTTATACCTGGAATCGATCAAAATATCCAAGTGATCTCAATATTACGTGGAATTTTCCGTTTTGGCAATATGTGTCCAGCTGATTAATTTTCGAACACTTTCGGTGACTTCCAAAATTGTTGGTCCAAATAGGAATTACTATTTTTCTCTTAAAATTTGTATCGCGCCACTTCTTTGAGTCTATATGCAACCGTTGCAGCGTGTGGACAAAAAATTGATCGCCTTTTCTAATACTCCAATAATAGGACATTATTAATTTTCATTATTTGCGTTAGATCAGTAAATTTTATACCTTCCTTCTATTTTAAATGGACTCATATCAGTTTATTTTGCGCTGCCCTAGAAGTAAACGAAACTTCATATTTGAATAACACATTTCTCTTTCTTTCTTTCCTCCACTTCAGAAACGGCCATTAGCTCCACAGTCCTTTCTGCGTCATATGAATTCTTCGTTCATTTTACTTTCATGAAACATTGGAATTTGCATATATATTACCTGACGAAAAGTTAATAATAAATCGGTGCGGAACACGTTCAGACTTGCTTCCGGACATTTTATTCAAAACTTGCAGGGATATACGTTTGAATAAGAAACAAGTAGCCAGTCATATTCTCAGCAATCGCTTAGAATTAATTTTCAGCGTGATTTAGAATGCACTTAATTACTCCCTCCAACGAAGCTCCACTTACAAATCTGCCGGTCGAATCCAATGGCTGTCAGGAAGAATTTTCCTCCAGTAGCTTTTTCATACCACCTTTAGAACAACCTCGAGTTGCGTTTTTAGGCCCTTTCAACTTTTCACATAATATGACCCTTCGAAAGTGACATTTCCAAATAAAAAATATTTTTCGATTAATTTGGTTTCCCGACACTTGAATTGCCAATTACGTTGAGATAGACAATGGCCCTTCTGTTTCATTGGATTCAGGATACCTTTTGCGATACAATATGCTTTTATTTCGAGATTTTGACCAACATGAGAGGATCCAATTCTTTCGACCTTATCTACTGAACATGTGTGCATGATTAACGAAATTTATTTTATAATGTTTTCATTAGCCATACAGTGCGAAGAAGCGACAGCTATAGCTCCAATGCTCGAAAAACAACTTATGGTCCCGAGTATCAAGTGATTTTCTCTCTACGATGTACAGAGTAGAAAGGAAATCCACCTTTCTTTTCTTAGTGTATACATTAATTGGTCACTGGTGCTCCAGTGACCAAAGGGAACGATCCTTTTCCCTTTAATTTGATTTCATAGCCTATAGTTCTGGAATCATAACAATGAAAATTTTACCTCTATTCATCTTACTATCTCCTCTCAGAGCCTTATAGACCTCAGTGTGCTCCCCTTTAAGTTGGCTGCCAAACTCTATAGCCTATATATTCGAATTTTTTCCTCATCGCGGTTTCCTTTTGCAGATCTAACCAAGCGGTTGCCCGTCTCTGGACCCGTTCAAGAAGCTCATGTCTTTGTTTTTTTTAGGTGCAGCTTCCATACTTGAACAAAGTATTCCAAGTGCGGTCTTACAACTACCTTGTAGAGTGAGATTATTGTCTTCTATCTCTAAGAGGAGATGTTCCATAAAAATAGGCCACCATGGACTTCATGTCTGATCGTATGTAACTCCCAAATCCCTTTCTTTCTCTCCTCAAGTGTATAAGGTATTTGGAGATTACTGATCCCAAGTGATGTGAAGGATGACTTTCCCAAGGATCGGTTCTGGGACAGCAGTTCCAGAACCGATCCTTGGGAAATCCCCACTTCTAGGATTAGACCAATCTGAAGAGTAACCATTAATTTATCTCCTGAGACGTTAGAGGGAAAAAAAAGCATTAGTTATTTTAACACAGTTTGGGACTCCTGAGTCGTTCAAATTCTGCCCCTTGAGAGATGCATTGTCTTTTGCCACTCTCCACTGTTTCTCTTTAGCTCAGGAGGGACATTCTAAACACGTCTTTCTCCGCACCAAAATATTTTATTATTTTTAATAATTAAAATATAAAATAACTTTAATCTTTCACGGCAGAAATATAAAATGCGAATTTTGCAGTTATTGACGTATTACGTTTTATGATCCTCACATCAGAGGGTGACGTGTTGTCACGTGAGGTGTTTATGTTGCTATTTTTATTAGAAATACGGACTTCTCTAAGAAGTCTGCTTCTAATTACTTCCCTTTCTTCTCGCAGCTGTAAAGTGGATTTTGCAGACATCCCCGTCGATGGGATTTAGAACTTTCATCGAGAGCTCATTTTCGTTGGTCACTTCTTCTTCTTCTTAGATAATCTTGGCCTTGCCGACGCCGCGTAATATTCTTTTATTAATATATAAGCCACCCCGTCGCCGTGTATGTCCCGAGTGTTTTTATATGCAAGAAGACAGAGTCTATCCGGTAATCACAGAAGGCGTTGTGAAGGCACGGGGCCCCTAATGAGAATAAAACAGCTACCTAATCCGGCAGTGATGACGGAATTCAGCGCGCATCTCGTTGCGGTGTGTGAGACCCCACCCGCCATTTATTACCGCGTCTTCGGGCGATGAGCGTGCACTGCGAAGGGTAGTTAATCCGGATGTAAACTTTCCCAAGACTCCCATGATGAGTTTGGTGTTCCGATTACTTCCTATTTGCCGCCGGGATGAACTGAAATATGGAGATTCTTTTTGGCTTCGATAACTAACGCAGTAGCTTACGAGGGCCATTTTAATTTCGGCCTGTCCCGCCGCAAATAAGCGTGATGAATTATTGAAGAACAAACGCTGTTTGTTTATTTGTTTACTTCGAGATTCGCCGGTTAATGTGGCGAAGATCCTTTTTACTACGACAAATCTTTTTTTTTTTGCCGGTGACTTCTTCTTCCCACGTGATCTCGTCCCCAATTTGTTAGGTTTGTAGCGGTAAATGGCTTTTGGCAATTTGTCTGCCTCTTTGTGTTCATTGTGGGCCCTCGACGATGTTTTATGTTGGTTAGCCCGCGTATTGTAACACGCAGTAAATGCTTTGTCTCCCGCAAATTCTCCCCTTTTTCATTGCTCCTTATTGTCTGCTTCTTCTCACGTGCTAGTCCTCGTACACACGTCATACGTCCTTTTGTGTTAGTTGTAAAAGACCAGCCATCCAATCTTGCGAATTAAAGTGTTGGAGTCGCTTTTATTCTTACTCTAAGTAGACAATAAACAGAGTAATTGTTCTCGAAATGATCACGCACTTGATTCATCTTAAGGTGTACATGCAGAGAAAAGAAGGAAAATTTGATGTCTTCTTCTTCTTCTTCTGTGCTTCGTGATCATTTCTTCAATCGGTCACCAATAACGCATTGTTAGCAATTTCCAAATAAGGTTCGCATCCTTCCTTTATTTCACTAACTCCTCGTCAAATAAAAAAAAAAGTATTTACTCGCAAAATTTTCTTAGTTCCTTTCAGAAATGAGCGGGTGATCTCTCACAAAGTACGTACACCTCTGAATAAAAAATGTCATTTTTATTCGAATAAAACAGTAACTTTTAAATTTCTACTTTTTTCTTTCAAGCATATTGACAGAAACTAAAATCGTAAGATGTGAAAATTAAGCGAATGAATACGGCAACCTTCCCTACTGGCGTACTGGCATTCCTCACTGTGCGCGCTAGTTTCTACTGGAATATTCGCCCAAAATATGCCTGTCCAGCAGCGTGTTTCTCTCGATATTCCTGTCCCTGCAGCGAACGTCAAGAGTGGCAGTTCTCTTGACATCGATCCTGGGTTTTAAGCCTTCTTTCTCTCCACTAGCGGGCACACATCACATAACACCATTTGTGTCAATGACCGATCCCCTCTCGAGACAGCTGCTAGCTACAAACAAACACGCTCCATGTGACAGCTGTAGCTGCTGCTCTTCAACAACTTAAAGACTTTCAATCAAATTTTTGTGACGTTTCCTGTGCCTTAATGCACCCTTTCCCACACTCTTCATCTGCAGGAACACACGCACAATTACGGCCTCCCTCCTATATCAGATTCACCTCCTAAATCAGGTACTCGTATAAATGCAGTTCACCATCGTGATTTGCTCCTAAAATTGCACCAGAACGATTTCTGTAAGCTGAGATTTCTCGTATCGGATTTTATGTAGAAAAACTGCAACATCAACGTCTTGTGGACAATATCGGATTTTAAAGACTAATTGTGGACAATTGATTTCAACCCAGGATGCTTCCAGCAGTATCATTCTTCAAGAACTTGCAGCCAACGTCTCTTTGGGCGAAGTCTAAGCAGTTCTTCAGATTAATTAAACACAAAAGCGACTCTTGGTTTCTTCTAACTAATATCTAGGAATAGTTAGTGTAGGAAACCTGAAGCGTTTCAACCCGACCCTAAAAATGGCGCTTAAATTCCAGAGCAAACAGGATTAGGTGACTCTGTAACAGAGGTCGCCACTGTAGCCACTTTGCATGTCAGCTCGCGCCATAATTCGCACTTTTTAAGATTTTAGTATTCAAGTGGCTTCCAAGTTTGTTTTCGAAGTGGCTCCTGCGAATTAAGTTCTCTTGTAATCCGAGAATGCGCAGGTACTCGTGGAGGTAAAACAAACAGGTATCCGGTGTTAGCGTGTGCCTGTTCGCAGTCCCGGATTGACTTTTCAAATTGGCTTTTTTTATCCAGCTCGCCCACGCCTGTAATTGGCATTTCGCAGAACCGGCGAGAATATGTCCAGAACTTTTTATATATATTCAGTGACCCCAGAGGCGGCTTATCTCGAATAGCCTTTTGGCCTATCACGACACGGGGCGATAAGGGCATGTCCACCTCTACTTCGTTCTTGTCGCTGACGCAGAAATTAAGGCACCCAGGAAATTAAATGTCCCCGAAAGGCGGCCGGCGTTCTGTCTCAAAAACGAGTCTTCCTCTCTCTCTCTCTCTCGCCGGGTTGGTAGCCGACCAGCTAATGACTACGGGATATTCGGTTTCTATGACAACGGACTCGAGCGGGAGAGTCTGCTCGCCGTTGATAAACTGACATTGCAAATGGAGATTAGGCGTTAATCCCCCAGAGCTACTTGGTTTGTTCTTTACTCTCCGTGCGGCAAAAAGAGGGAAAAAGGAAAAACATTTCCAGTCCATCAGAAGTTTTTTTTTTTTTTTTCCTGTTTGAAACACCTAAAGGAAAACTTGGTGGGTCTTTCTATTCCTGTAATGAGTATCTCGGTGAAGATTTTCTCGCGTTTTGCTTCAGTTAAGACGTAAATTGGAGGAGCGTAGATGTGATAACAGGGCCGGTGTGAAGTCTGAACAATGCTGGGGATGTGCAGTGTCTTCCACACTCGGCAATTTCATTTGAGTAGCAGATCGTCTCAACTTACTATTGATTCTATCCCTTTATTGGAAAACTCCCTTCGCAATCATCCCTCTCATCTATCAATCCATCCCTCTGGCCATATTTCATCCATTCTATTATCCTCCAACTGGTAGATACTTTTTTCACTTCTCGTTTTCCCTTTTGTCTTTCTCTCGCATCGCTTTATTCCACTCCCCACTGACGATACGCGAAGATCACCCGGATTCGACTGCCATCTTTCTAATTCTGTACCTTTTAAGATTACATTTTAGAAAAATGCGGCTTTATCTGAACCTAATAATTAACTTCAGCCGTTTCATAATAAACAAAATTAATGCTGCAATTCTAAAAAAGCTGCAGTGCCATAAAAAATTCTGTTTCTCTCCCCTGCTGTAAAATAATGGTATCGCAATATTCTTAAGATGTTTTATATCATTATTTTAAGTGAATGCTGCCCCGACTCATTAGCTAGAAAAAAAAAAGAACTTTCTGTTTTTATCGCATACATTATTAATATTTTATTCCGCCTCGCAATGTTTTTGTTTTCGTGTTTATTTGCTTTTGTACATTAAGAAAATATGAAGAAATGGAAATTAATCAAAATCAATATTTAATGCATTCGTAGGCAGAAAAGCTTCAAAAAGTCTTTAAAAAAATTGTAACGGAAATATTCGAAAAGAGATTAAATTTTAGAAGTGATAACAAAGTGATAACAGACGAAAAGCAAAGAGTACACGAAGTGCTGCCCAAAATTGTCCCCACTATCATAAAGAATGGTTTCACTTAAAGACTGTTGGTGTCCCCCCCACCCTTCTAAGTGTGTCCAGCTATTGCTTCAAGCACTTCCGAAACCCCTGTTTCGCTCTTTTTGCGCTATCAATTTCGAGTTTTGTTGGATGTCCAAAATTTCATCTCCTCCCTTTAAATTCTGGCCCTCCGAAATGAGTTTAGAGTGCTCGATTCTGTCGATATCAAAAACCACGATCGATACGCTCTTGACGTCCGATCGAACTTGTCCAACTCTCTTCGTGCTTGCAGATGAAAGGCTTCTACACAGAGAACACCGCTGCTTCGTTTCAGGATCATACCCTAAAGCTCCCTCCGATCTCCTAGGATGACCTTTGATAAAAAAAAAGGCTGGTCCTCGTGTCCATCTGATGTAGGTGAATCTTATATTGAGACAAGGTCAAGAACCGTATCTGGGCTATCGAGAATAAAAGGTCTCTTCGGTATATCTTCTTAGACATGGCTGCTGTTGTGTTGAAATAAATATTTCGGGAGTAAAGTTAAAAGAGAAGCGTTGAACCGAGAAATATCCACACGAGAAATTAAAAATGCTGCCTGATTAATATTTATTTAACAGAAAAGAACTTGACGTCTCAAAGGGAAAGAAGCCATTTAACGATCAGAAAGGGTGGACGAAAAAACCGTAAATCGAGCGAAAAGCAGAAGTGCGGACTGGCTGAAAGAAATCTTATAACAGCGAGGAAGTCCAACTTTAGGTGCGTGTTTTCAAGATGATAACCGACGCGTTGTATTGGCTTCCGAGAGTCCCCCCCTGTCTGTTGCACCCAACACCTTGGCAATGGCGCCTCCATGTTTGACAATATCACGGTGCAGCTGTTCACCACAGCGCCGTTTTATGATAGGAGTGGTTGGCTAAGCGAATAAGGAACCGGAATCCGCGCCGATCGCTCATTCCAGTCACCACCACGTTCTCTCCACAAGCATTTTCTTCTAATGAACTTTATTTGTTATTATCGGGACAAACGCACTGTCTTCGCCCGTGGTTCGTCTCGTGCAGTGCGCCCTCACAATGAAACGGACTTTAAAGATAATAGCTCGCAGCCTCTTCTCGAGGAGTCACTTGTCTCGTTGTGTTTCGTATGCACACCGCTTTTATAGCGCGGTGCCTTTCACGAGAAACTTCAAAAGAAATAGAGAGATTTTTTGGCAATTTTTGCACAACAAAGCCAACAATCCGGTTTCCTGTTATACCAATTTGCCAAATAATAAGCTCTCGAGTCGCAATATCCCGTTGAAATGGAAATCAGTCGCTTTGATCGGCTGCCACCGGGTCACCCGGGAGATTAACGAAGGTGAAAGAGTGGCAGGTGGGAGAGAACGGTCTTCCGAACCTCATCAAAGACCAACCAATAAAGACGAATGCGCTTCGCCAGGCGCATGTGCAGTGCTACAAAAGTCTTAAGCCGCTTTTATTGTCGCTTTTTTTCCATTCGCTGCACATCTTGTCCCCGCGGGATCAAAGGAAAATCTGACAGCATCTTCTTCGCTCAGTCCTGATCCTCCATTCTTTGCCGCCTTCCCGGAGGAAAGGCGCGCACACCCCGAGCTAACGGTTCTGTAGTCAGTTTTTGATACGCTCTGCCCGGTAATGCTCAAGGTCCCGAAAGTACTGCCGTGGAAGATGAGAAGGAATTCTGAACGCAGTGGCATCCCTCGAAGAATTTACATGGCATCCTGCATACTGAAATCGCCTTTGCTTTGATTTATATCCGCTCCTGCCGCAGCTTTAAGGTGCCTTCTGTTCATCTTTTGTGGGGCAATTAGGCTTCGATGTCTGGTCACCTTAAGAAAAGACGATTCGACCAGGATTGTGGCGTATGGACTCAAAGCAGTTTCCTACGAGCCAGTAAACATCTTTCTGGAGTTTGTCATGTGACTGCGCAACACGAGAGTACCCCACGTTCGATACCCGCATCTCTCTCGCGAGGGAGAGATCCCACCTCGCAGTCAGCCTAGGATATTTCTTTCTCTTCCATCATGCATGCTCGGGTCATTAGGTCTTAGTGCGGCATTTTTTTTGTTTTGTTTTTTTTTCCCAACTCGCCCCACACAGACAGC
Source organism: Mastigoproctus giganteus (assembly GCF_048544385.1). Classification (NCBI taxonomy): domain Eukaryota; kingdom Metazoa; phylum Arthropoda; class Arachnida; order Uropygi; family Thelyphonidae; genus Mastigoproctus; species Mastigoproctus giganteus. The sequence continues at coordinate 8,770,767 of NC_143576.1, read as the reverse complement.
AAGTCTAGACTACCGCACTACTTGAAAAAGTATAAGCAGCAACGAGGGATCACTGCTTCCGAACACCATTTCGCCTTCTTAAATCTGGTTAAAATCCTCAGTTCGGCTTATCAGAAATGCTGCCACTCTCAAACACACATTCCGCAGCAAACATCAACCCGAGAGTTGGATGCCATTCTTTCTTCTGACTTCAGTGAAATAACTTCAAATCATAATCCACATTTTCAGTATTCAACTTGGATGAATAATGTCCAGTTTTCCTGCAAACATTTCGAACATCCCTTTAATTTGCGTGTTCAAGGGGTACAGTTTATTTGCTCGAGTATGGATATAGAAACGAGGTGAAAATATCAACGAAAGCTGCACAGGTTACTCTTCAGGCATAAATCTCTGGCTTACAAAGTTAACAAATGTTGCCAGTTCGAAATCAACGATGCAGAAACCAACTTAGAGCTTCGTCCAAGACATTAAAATTTCACCTTGATTATAACAAACCCATGGACCAGTCGAGAGGAAATTTTCGTACAGTCTGACGTCCCACTTGCTTCCTGGATGAAAGAAAGATACTCTGATAACATGATATAAACAATACCTATGAACACATTTATTTTCACTTCACAATACCGCCCATTCAGATCCCCCTAAAAGTTAATGTGCGATGGATTTTTCTCACAAAATATGAAAGTAGAATAACTTAAAATCAACTATGAAACTAAATTCCCTGATTTATTCAAATATTTCCAAACTGATTTAATCAACAACCACCAATTAGGCGCATTTTAGCCATAGCAGCCCTTGTGAAAAAAGAAAAAAAAAATAACTCCGAACAAACTTCTATTCTCTGGAACAACCTTCCTTCATACGTTTTTCCTGAAAATTACAATCTACAGAAATTCAAGTCTAATATAATAATAATAATAATATAAAATAGCATTTCAACCTCTAAGCCATGCACAAAAGCATTGTAGATTCTTATACCTTTCGTGTGGTGTTTTCGTGCAATAAATTCCCCCAGTCACTCGTACTTTTTCCATTGCCAAAAATTGACCACCCACCTAGTACTTTATCAAACTCGCATCTTTGGCAGACCCTGATCCAGGAAGAATCGTCTCATCCTTTATTTTCTTTCTTTCAATAATCTTTTCCTTAATTTCTCTTGTCATCCACTTCGACAACTTTCTTTTACGCAACTTGTCCACTGGAACGAATGCGTTTGGCTTTCTGTAAAAATTCCTCGAATGCTTTCCGTAATAAGCTTGTATCGAGCAGTATAGGTCTCTCTCTCTCTCTCTCTCTCTCTCTCTCTCTCTCTCTCTCTCTCTCTCTCTCTCTCTCTCTCCAGGTAAAAGAGTTCCAAGAAATATTTCAATCCACTGCAGACCTCCTCTCTTGAAATTGAAGCCCTCACCCTTTGCTTTTAATCACAGAAATCCGTTAGAACACATTTTTATGTACTTTAAATCGGTGATGAGAGCGAGGATATTATAGTCCCTTGTACCTTCTATGATATCTTGAAAGGCCGGATTTACCATGGTACATTTGCTCCAGGGCCCCAGGATGGCCGGAGATCCTGGAGAAATGTAATTACTGTTAGTCCATGTCTCCGAAACCTTATTTTTTAAGGCCTCTAAAAATGCGTTTGTCAAAGTCCGAGACTACCTAAATTGATTTCGTGGATAGCACAATTAGTGTACTCACTGTCCCCCCCTCACAAACACACACTGGGTTGAAAAGTCCTGAGTTCGAATCCCAAATCAATGATGTCAGGAATTGTTATTGGCTAGTTAGTCGGTCTCAGTCGAAGGGGTAGCATTGTTTATCGTCCATAAAACAGTAAATCGACCATAGAACAGCAGTTTACAGACATATTATACTTCTAAATATAGCCTAAGTTGTTGCTGATGCGCCTCAAACCCTACAACAACCAACAAATCACCTAAATTCGGAAATGCATGTTGGAATAAACAACGGTCATCCAGTTGATTGCTGTTTATTTCAATATGCAATGGTGACAAAACTGTTGGCATGTATTTCCGGTCCACGATTTACAATCTGTAAGAAGGTTGAAGTTGCTCATAGTGAGGCAGTCACACTCGCCTACCCATTCAAGATATATAAAGAGAATTTTTCCGTGCTGCTCAGAGTTTGTCCTATAACTACACTGTCATTACTTTATGGAAAGAAAGTCATCTTACATCACACAGACTCAGCGCCCATCTGAAGTTTGGAACAGTCTTGAAACTGGGGTCTGGTCGCTTGATAAAAAGCATGGCTTCTTTTGCATCTGCTGACATTGCTGTATTGACACTTCATACAAATTATGATGCAGCTCATATCAGGGTTGTAAAAGATTAAGCATGATTTTTCCTGGGGTACGTGTGCTTGCGGTTTTTGTGCCTATTCAGCTCTTTCTGTAGGTAAAGTAATTGGAAATTGCATGCAGTACTCTCCAGGAGGGTGAACGAATCCCTTAACCAAAATTAGCAGTTTCCCAGAACAATTTCTCTCTCCTCAATAACATTAGCAAAAGCCCCTGCACCTCCTCCGTTCAAATGAATCATAGTTTTACAAAACGAGTCCCTTCTATTAACTGCGGGCAGACATGCTGAAAAAACTACCGAGATAAGACGCAGTGCCCCTTAAGTCCACAGGGTTTCTATCATATAATCCCTCCAATCAATATAATCGCAGTCACCAGAATATTTTTGTCCTATCTTGCGATACTGTTTTCAATATATATCAGAGAGAGAGAGAGAGAGAGAGAGAGAGAGAGAGAGAATGAATGAATATCTTTATTGCAAACGTTTCATTGTACGTAGGGTTAAACTAAATAGCTTTTCAAGAACCCCTCACAGTTAGCGGGTTTATAAATAATATTTATGGTAACAAATAGAAATTATTGTTAGTTTACATGAAATTGCAATTCCCTTTGAAATCAATCACAATGGTATTCGTATTTTTCGTTATTCCGTAGAGATTTTCCTACAAGTGCCCCTAAAGGCCCTTTCCTCCGACTCTATGGATCAGTTCCGTCCTCACCTAACGTCCCGCCTTCGAGGTCAACCCTGCGTTCCAGAGGACGACCGCTACCGTAGCAGTTCCTCTGATGAGGAAAGCCAAGGTGACGACCCCACCATTTACGACAACTTCGAAGACAGACGCATGTCTTACGAGGATCCCTATTTAAGATCTAGAGGTAGGTGATTGAATTCTCTTAAAGTTAAAACTTTTCTGAAATTAATACTCACAAAGGATCTCCTTGCCACACTGGAATAACGACTGCAGTACTCTGGATGGACCTAACAAGTTTCAATGCTGGTGGACTGTTGAATCAGCGCAGCTCTACTTGTGGTGAAACTTCTACCACACTTGGAAGAGTCTTAAATTAGCTTTTTTTCTGTTTAAAGCATATATTGTGTTAAAAATCTCAGCTGCCCATGTTTAATAACCATTTTAAGAAAAAATATAGTGTAGTTAACATGGTAAATTCCAAAACTCTCGAAGATTTGTCTTCGTGAGTTTTGGAACTTGCCAAACATTTTTAAGAATAGTTCATTTTGATTATTCAATGTGGGATGATTGATTTATCTTATTTTAGCTTGTTGCCATGGCAGTTGATACTGTAACGAATTATTCTCGGTGTTTTTGTTAAACCCAGATCTTACATTGGCTGTTCAGCTGATGTAGAAGGTAACTTGGAATCGGTGTTTCTATTTGTAGAAATAGATGGTATCATTGGCAGACATTGTTTTAACCGGCGATTTCCTTAAACTAATGAATATTTTCTTACTGGTTGCTTTTCTAGACGTCATTAACTCGTCACGTACCACATCATATGTCTTCTGTTCGAAAACCGGGCCGCACACACGCTGTGTCGGAACTAGTTGTACCTTTGAGAAGCGGATGCATCCTGCTCGAGCAATTCTCGCCATTTTGGCTGCCTACCAAAGGCAATATACAAGCGTGTCACTGCTTAACTCTCCCTGCGATAGTTGGAAACATATTTAGACAGCCTCTGCAGTACATGCAAACATAAAAAGAGCCATTTAAGCGAGCGCATAAAAAGTAAATGAACGTCATCAGCGTATCTTATATATATCATTCGGGCGTCCGCGTGCAAAAATATACAGTTTACATTTATAGAAGTATGTAAATAACCTGTCAAAAAAGGATAAAGAAACACTTCGCATTTGAATGGGAAATGCTCCGAATCTTATTTTAAAAGGCGGCGTTTCGAAGATTTCGGAGTTTATTAACGTCGTGTTTTTAAACCACGTAATCTTTAAATAAGGTCTAAGGCAGGGGAAAGTACGAAATGTGCGCAAGAACATTAGCGCGGTGTTTGCAAATTCCCTGTCAGTGAGCAGTGGATGAAGGCGATTTTTCATTCTAAAAATTCCTGCCGGATCATCTTTGGAATGAATCACACGCATAAGATAAACACACTCGCCAACTGCAGATGGAACGCTGTTTGGATAAAGCAAACAACCCCTGATGGATACTGTTTTTCGCGTTAAAAACCATAACATACGAATCTGTAGTACTATTAATTCTCTAAAAGGAAACAGACGGCCAGCTGATATCTTTTTGCACTTTCCAGAAACCCTAGACTCATGTCAGTCACCATTATTTTATCCAATCTGATACAGCATAACCCTTGTTAGCGTCAAAGTTTCGAAATTTAGTCAACTTTTAACAACCTTAGCTTAATAAATGCACATAAGGACAGACAGAATCTTAATTATTAATGAGATAACAGCCCCCAAACCTTCAAAACTCAGTGTATCCCATGAGATTGGTGAGTGCGTCGAAATATTTTACCACAATTTCTGAAGAAATCTAAATTGCCTTATTTCGCAACTGAGGTGTTCTGTCTCCAAAAAAGAGTTGTTGGATCAGTACAGAACTCTGGAAATAAAATATAAAAATTATATGGTACTGAAATATCATAAGATACCTTCTGAGACTAAAAAGGTTTCAACTATTTAAATGAGTGCGTTAAAGATTTGGTCCGGTGCTCTTAATGGAGATCTGTGTAGTTTACTAACAAGCAATATCTAAAATTCCAAGGAAGTTTTGTAGTCATGTGAATTGTGACTTGATTTTGATATTTAAATTGTAGCATTTTTTTCCAAAGATTAACTCACTTCTTAGGGTGGATTATCGATTACCTTTATCATGAATTGCTCTTGAAAGTTTGAATGCTATTCCATAATAATTGGAAACATAAAATTAATAGGTGGTCATTTTCAATAATTTCACAGCTCAGTCTTTAGATTCTCAAAGTCCAGCGAAACTGTCAGTTGTTAAACTAGTCTGCCTCTCTCTTTTCATTAGAGATAGATTAATCTGCATGATTACCACATACAATTTCATGTTACGTCCTAGTAGGAAGATTGAAAAAGTTGCATATATTCCTTTTGGCCAAGGAGTAACGGCGTCAGCGATACCAAAGCAGTGATCTCGTCTTCTCCAGGTCCTCCAATGGGCAGCCTGTTTGGTTGCAAGTGCCTGTTGGAAGGAATCCCGAAATTTTAACTATGACATTTGACCTAAAGATGAAAAACATTTTGTGGATACGAGGATTGCATTTAATCTAATAATATTATTATTATTATTTATTCAGTTTGACTACGTATATTTATCCCTGGACGGGCGAGTTGACTAGCAGAGTACTCGTTACAAGAAACAACAAAAAGGTGTAGCATGCAGGTGATCAGAAGTATCGATTTGTTTGGCGATATTGTGGCCGAACAAATGCTACCAGCAATGATCAGTTCAACTAGCATTTGAAGTGGGTAGGAGGGCACATCTCTTGCGTTCGCTTTTATATAAGATCACTAATCGAAAAGTAACTTTCAACGAGAAAACAATACTTCTGCAAGGTCATCCGCCATCTTAGATTATTACTTCTTGTTGATATGCAGGGAAATAACCATCTATTAAGAGAATTTAAGACTACATTTCTATGCACGCAAAGGATTGGATATTCGAGTAGCAAGAAAAACTTTGGGTTAGGAATTATATCTTGTTCACTTTTCTGCATGTCCTGCAAGATCGTATCATTGTACTTCGTCAGCCTTGTTAAATTAAGACCAGGCCCTTGTGAAAAACAAAAAAGGCGTTATCCTTTGGGTGTCTGCAACTACTCTACCCTACTCATTCGTTATTCTTTAGAACTTAACAAATTCTTTGCGATGCACTTTTACATGACACCAACGAGTGTGTTTTGGAGCTGACAGATGACTCAGTGGTGCTCATACCCGAAATCCCTTGAGTTTTTTAAATGACTAATCGGCATTCCTTTTTAGAAGTAGAATTGGCCATTTTGATTTATCTCGCGAGTTTCTGTCTTCTGCATCCAAGTAGTAGACACGCTAAAAGCGAAAAATCTTGCCGCTCCCTCCCTACGCATAAGAAGCCATTTTCTCAAGGATCGATTTATGATAATCACTCTTGCCGGGAAGCGTGTGTTCGCCGATACACTTCGCTAATAATTTATTTATTACCCCGATGTTTAATTAATCATATGGATTACTTTTGGACAAAAAAGGTAATTAATTCCATTTAAACTAAACAGTAAGAGAATTAGAAATTTGCGACAGATATTAGTGTGCCGATATAATCTATTAAAGCTTCATTACTTTCGCTGTTTGTCACTCATCGGTGCTCTTTTGTTTTCCAGTCCTTCTATAATTCCAGCTTCCCTATTCGTTTAACCCTTTTATTTTTTCTCTCAAAAGCCTTCTAGTTGGGGAACTCGTTGTCTACTAAATTGAGAATTACCACAATACTCTGTGTATTGTGTGTGTTAATTACTTAAATAAGTTACCACTTATTAAGTATTATCGTTAAGAATTTAATCAGATCGCAGTTTGCAATTTTCTTTTCGGGTCAATAGTAAGTTGAATCCCCTAAATGTCCAATGGAAACAACCGGAGGGGTTTCCATTGGACATTTAGGGAGAAAATGCGTGTTCTGTCTGCTTAAAACATTTCCTGAGTGTTCTTGTGGAATGGTATAGTTCCTGAGGAATGGAGAAATTTGCTCGAAGAAAGATCGTTAATGAATTGGAAGAGCCCCGAACTCATTCAAAATGCAGCAAATACTCCAAGATATTAAAAGTAGCCGGACACATCTAGTTCTGAATAAAATGCACATTTATTAAGGAAATTAATGCCGGGTCTGCTGATTAGTTGTCTTCATAAACGTGTACACTGGAATAAGTATGGTAATTACATTATGAGCGGTTCAACCAATCTAAAATTGGTGATTTGCCCTTGTAAACGCAGCCTTGATTAGCCGCTAACCAAAATAGCAAATAAGACGCATTATAATTGAGGGTGATCTGATATCGTGTGAAACCTTTGCATTAAAAAGAGACAGAGATGTATATCTTGGTATTCATCCTTACCACAGAAGCTCGTTCAGGCCTTCTTTAACTTAAAAGCGAGAAAAAAATTAAGTAAAGCATTTCATTTTAATTCCAACAGTCTGCGCACTTCCTTCTGGGAAAACATCGTTTCATTTAGGACACTCGCAGTCCATAAGAAATGCGTTTATTGATGTCTACAGTTAGACAATTAATTACGGAATTCTCTAATGAATACGGTTAATTAGGTTGACGGTAATTTAAAATAATTAGAAATCTGGGCAAGCAACAATTTAATAAATATTACTGAAATTTTCAGAAGATGAGGAAAGATAAAAGTTTGATGCGAATTAAGTCAGAGCAGTAAGCCGCTGACAATCTCAAGGAACTTAAATATGATTTTGAAACGACATCAAGTAAGCGGGTGTTAACTAAGGAAATCCATACAGCAATATTTATCTTATGGAGTGTACAATAACATACACTTCAAAACCATTCTCTTTCAGAAATAATATTCTAATTACATAACGTTTCAGAGGGACTGTACAACTCTGACATACTACATCACTCCTCCTCAGAACGTGTAATCACATTTGAAATGTCAATGTAATAATATTCAACGCAAGTTGCTGCTATAGATGGTTAAGCGGGAGAAGACGGCGTGTGGAAATCAATGGACTTTGCTCTTCGTGGACTAATGTTATTAGTGGAGTCCCCCAGGGTTCGGTATTGGGCTCATTGTTGTTTTCTATATTTATCAACGATATTGATCAAGGCGTGTCAGGCTAAATGTTGAAGTTTGCAGATGATACACAGGTTAGCAGAGTGATTAATGACAGCAATAACGGTATGCTACTGCAACACGGTCTAGAAAATTTGGGCAGATAAGTCGAGAAGTGGCAATTGAACATTTATAAATGCAAGGTGCTGCATATGAGGGTATCTATAATTCCCAGAATAACGTGCCAACTGTGTGGTACCATACTCAGGGTTGTGGACATTGAAAAAGATCTGGGAGTAATTGTGCAGTCTGATATGAAGTTCTCTGGGTGCAGACAGGCTCCCAGGACAGCTCACGGAGTTTTATCAATAATATGCAGTCAGGATTTTGCTAGCAAGGATAAGGAGGTGATTATCCCATTGTATAATGCAATAGTTAGGCCACATCTTGGGTACTGTTCTGCAGGCTTCATTGAATAACAGGTCTGGAGGCCACATTTTGGGAAGGATGTAAATATGCTGGAACGAGTACGGTTATGGGCAACAAATTGGTGAGAGGAACAAAGGGGTGTCTTACCAAGGAAAGGCTTTAGTTCTAAAAATTGCTGCGTGTGGAGATAGGCACTTGAATTTATGCCCTTGAGGAAGGATGTTTGCAGAATAGATGTGCGGAAATTTGCTGTCAGCCAGAAAATAATTGATTGTTGGAACAAAGTTGCGTCTGATGTTGTGGAAGTGAGTAGTTTGAATAAATCAAGGAAGAATTACAAAACTGTTGGAGGGGATTGCGGGAGGTCCTTTGTTTTGGGTGATACTCTATAAAATTTCTTTCTTGCATCGTTTTCTACTATTGATAACATTGTTTCTTCTACTTTTTGTGTACATTGTGCTGTTCTTGTAAACAGTAAATCTCGCACCAGATGTGTAAAAAGTGATCGCATTTTAATGTGATTTTAATCTTTCTGGAACAACATAATCTCAGTAGACTTGAGGGGAGTAAATAGTGCGGAAGACAATTTGAAGGCTTCCTCGCTCTTTTCATAACCCAGGTGCGTTCTTCCTTTCTTGTAGCGTTAAATGCGCATTTCTGAGGAGGAGCCATCTCCGATAAACTCCGAAAAGTTTCAAGAAACAGTGAAACTTCATTATAGGTGTTTCCTCATGCTGTCTCAGTTGGTAGTGATGGCCCTCTTTGAATGAGAATCAATTAATCGAGTGAATCAAATGTACATCGCGACTTTAAGACCAAGATGTTATCGGCGGGACAGAAGCAATTGTCTGTCAATACTCCTCGTTCAGGATAGCACCCAGCAGCGAAGATGCAGTAACATCTGTCGAAATATTCGTCAGTGGTGATAAGGGAATCGCAGTATTCCTCTCGCGAACGAATGAAGCAGAAATAGCGAACAGTTGCAACGCATTATCGGACTGGAGGTAACGACATTATCACCTTCGATGAGCAGCCGTGTCTCCTGGATACAGGCAACCTCTGATTTGATTTGTTGCTTACAAATGTCTAAGAAATGCGCACTCACAGCCTTTCTGTATGCTAAAGACTGACGTATTCCATAAAATTCTGCACCTTTATTCTCCCGAAAACCTAACCTTCAGAAGACTAAAACGACCGAATGTTTAATGGAGGACTCATAGCAACCAGCTTTCTTTCTTATCTTGTTATGAGAATCTTCGAACTTTAAACTTTGTGTAGGGCTTTTATCAACGACACTTCTGCGTTAACCGATTTCTAGCTTTCTCGAAAATGTTAAGATACTTACAACTCTCTGTCTTTCTTAAGCGATTCTATTCGGATGTTTGCGCTACAGACAGAGTAATAGTCTCGAGCTCCATGTGTCTGGTGCATTAGCTGGGCCAGTTTTCATCTCTTTCATCTTGTCCCCAGAGTTATCTATCTTTGTTCGAAAGTTTCTGTAATCCAATCATGCCTTTCTCCATTCTCCCGAAATCCCAACAGTATCATCTATCATAGTGATGTCTACACAAACAAAATTCAGACGTAAACATACAGATATCACCCAGTCGGTGTTTAGTTTTAAACAGAACATTAAATAGATTTCTCTTGTAGAGGCAGAATTTCTTATTCGTGCGGTGGAATAAAGTGTCCCGTGGATTGCTGCATGACTACAAATACAATCAATGGAAATTGTATTTCCTGAGATGTGTGGCACTCGCTGACGTTTCAAAGGTCAACAGCTCTGCGAAGGAGGATAAGTGGCTGACACTCCGCGGTAAGGAATGGAAAGAAAACTGATTTCGCACTAGTATCGAGAACAGAGTTTTTGCAGCCATAAATTGCATCCGCGGTGGGCAGTTGGATGATTAACACCTTTAAATTGTACACAGAAGCGACTGCACTCATAAGAGTAGGACATTCATTCCACGAACGCTCCAGAAAGTCCCAGTGGTTTTAGTCAGTTGTTTTTGAGAAATACTTCAAAGACACGAAGAAAAATCTTTGTTAGATATCCATCTGATCAAAATTAGCCAAGTTCACTTATCCGTTCATTTTATACTGTTTTTATCAGATAAACACAAACCAATTCTATTCCGTTTAGCGAACCCCATATTCCTAACTCGAGATTGTTTAAAGTTAACGCTGAAAAAAAAATCCTCAAAAATAAAAGAAATAACCAAAAAATAAATAGTAGGCCTACCAGAAACATAGTAAAGGTTTTTGTTTCTTTACGTTCTAAGCAGACAGACAGTCCCTAGAATCCAGCAGAGCATGGTACCGTATTTGATACCTTAAGATGAGTAGTCAAGAGTAGAGTAGCCAAGAAACCTGAAGCGAAGAGGAGGCTTCAGAATTCCCACCAGTGTCCAGATGGAACCCTATTTTGATCGAAGTACGTAGGTCGGGCAGGGTGTATTTGTGATGCTCCTTCACAGGAGAGTCCGGATATTTTAAAGAAGCGAAAGAAGCACGCAGAGTCAACTATCGGTACTTCTTCTTCAAAAGAGACACGTTCCAGGCTCAACGGTCAGAGACCAATGAAGAATTCCATTGATCCTCCCACAAAGTAGCAGGAGTTATGACAGTTGATGGAAAACAGCATAAGCAAGTCTGTATCAATAAGAAACAATTGTAAAAATTACCGATGATGTCTCAAATTAAATTCTTTTATACTTGGTAGGGAACCCTCGTGGGTAGCACAATTGGTAGGATCGCCGTCCTCCCCACACCGGGTGGAAAACACCTGAGTTCGAGTCCAGTCGATGACGGGAGGAATTTTTATGGGTCGTTTTCGAAACGTAGCTGAGTTGGTCGGTCTCAGGTGAGGGTAGCATAGGTTTTTTTCCTACTGGAAACGCGGGTTTGTTTTTCATCCAGCAAAACAGAAAGTCGACCTCAGAACACATGCAGTTTACAGACAATATACACGGAGCAACATGGCCTTAGTCGCCGATGCTCCTAAAACACCAATACAAGGTATGGAGATCGCTGCTAAATGCAACAAGAATTGCTTGAGAGGTATGAACTGCTGTCGGCAACCAAGCAACTACAACATGAAAGCCAAAATTTTCTCTCGTTTTTAATTGGGGTCTTTTACTTCCTGAAATAGTAAATCCGACAAGAGAAATATGGATTCTATATTCTTCTCACACGGTGATCCAGTCTTCTGGATCACCGTGCGAGATTGAACGAAGACCCTGTTTAGCGCAGTTCATTAGAACAGTCACTTCCAGAAACGCGCATCTGTTACGTTAAAAGGGGTATTCAGTCTGAAGACCATACATCGCGCTTCCACGATGCATTGCAATGACTTCTGTTCAATAATGGAGTCTTTAGTAAATAATGCAGTGCATGACGGGAGCGGTTACTTTTAAAGACAAACCATTGATTTTAAGAGGACCTAACTCTTCGAAATCTGCACTTTCTCCATATTTATGGAGAAACTAAATCTTCCCTTGGACTTTAAAGTGGGTATTCTGGCGACTAACAAATGTGAGCACTCGCAATCTTTTGGTAGCTGTTCGGTTACCAAAAGATTCTCAGTATATTCTGATGTTGATGTGTATATTCCGTCATGCGACTCCGGTCTCAGGTGGAAATGCAAGAACCCTTAATGCGGCAGTCGCCAGCAGTAAAGGGAATTGGTGATTAACCTGTCCTGTTTGAAAATCTGCCACATGATCCGTGTCGCAGAGAGGCAATGCATTATTAACAGAGTGTTCCGTTGTCCTAACGTCGTGGGTAAGATAAATGATACGATGCGTTATTAAGGCATAATTATTTCGTACTCAGCTCAGTCCCCGTGCCTGCGTGCTTGAACTGACACTCAACGCATTGCTAATTTCCTAACGTAGGACAGTTAACACTCTTTATTTCACGATTGGGCAGCAGAACTCGCCACTGCTGATGTTACGGTGGTGGATATCGTTTGCCTTCATCCCCACTCCTGGCTTAACGACCACTAAAACTATCGGGACATCTCAGGTTAGCTTTTTTAAGAGCCATTTCGCAGCTAATCGTGCTTTAAGGAATTCCTCATCTCTTATTCCGAGCACTGGCATACATTACTTTTGAACGGTGGCATGAACTGGTTGGTTTTGCTTTGCCCAAGCCAAATGCAGTTTTCAGCAACACATCGATTGCGCGAGTTCAGCTGGATGCTTGCAACGAAATCGATATTAGGAAATAAATGTCAGATCTGCCAGTGCCTTTATGTGAATGATGAGCATGACTCCCTTTAATAAGCTGTCTTTAATGACTGCAGATCCTCGCATGCATAAATCAAGCAGGAGGAAATACTCGTGCGCAATAAAGATCTACTCAAAATTTTGGGATTGCAGCGATAAATTACGCTACTGAATTTCTAGGGATTACTCATAAACACGGAGGAATCAATAAAAACAATTTAACTAATCGAACCGGACTAAACACTACTCCCAACAACACCCTTCTTTGCTCTGGAGACAGAATAAAGAAGAAAAACTGCAGCTATGTTAACCTTCTTAAAGCGCATGAATCTCCGTCGCGAACTGTGCAGCAAACCCCTGCGGACTCTAAAAGGCGTCTCAGGTGGTATTTCCTGTCACAATGGACCCTATTAAAAGTGTCGAGAAGCAGAAAGGCACGCTCCAACTTCACTCGACAGCGGCTTCAGCTAGAACGAATATGGCTTACGTATTTGTCAGTAGCTGCCAGGAGTTAAAAGAAAAAATGTGGAAAAAAAATTGATCTTCTCGCTGGCAATCGTCAGAACTGCGTGTGGCGTCCATCACAATGGATCTCGTGTGAAGTCTGCATCACTTCTTTCATTCCTGTACAACGCCAAAGATTTTAAAAATAATTTAAACTGTGGCTGATTATTTGGCTAAGGTTTCAAAAATCAATATCCTTGCTACATATATTTAACGCGTGCTTATTAAGGTCGCTTCAACCCACCAAAACAGGCTGGTGTCATTACGAGGTCATCCAGAAATTCTCCTCTGAAAAAATTAAATAAATTAAGCTGAGGCTAAGGAAGGGTAGACCTAATGAATTATTAGCTGCTTTCAGAGCGAGTCCCCCCCCTTGAAGGTCGGTACACTTGTTACGTCCTTCTTTCCACTTCTGCAAGGCATTAGGGATTTGTTTACATCGCGGAAAAATCGATGCCCCCTTTTCAGTTTAGAGCGATCCTTCTTGAAAAAAAAAGACGTCTTAATAAGATGTGATCGATGGCGAGGGGTGCATTGTCGTAATGAAAAACAGCGGCGGGTGGCAGTTTCTTGTTTAAGCCATCTGTACAACCTTTCAGAGAAGTGGTGTGAAAATGCCTTGTGTGGTCGACACTGCACCACTCATACGAGCAGAATCATAATTCGCTTTATGGCTTTAAATTAATTTTTATTATAGAGCAGCAAGATCCGCATAGCCAGTTTCGATATTTTACTTTGCCGACTGTTTGTTCTTAGATGGTAGCAACGGTCGTTGGCTTCATCACAAATTAAGTTCCTCTGATATGCGAGGATTGTTAAGAGAACATTGAGAAGATACGATTAAAGTTTTCACTGTCCTGATCTGTATACTGTAATAAACATTGAGTTCTCTTTTCAATGATCCAAGAGTTTCTATTGGAGTCCTTTCGACGATGCCCATAATTGCACTACTAATCTCAGCGCCTGACTCAATGTGAAGCGTGTAGAGATCTTTTCTATATCAAAAAAGATTCTGCTTGTTCTCTAAAAGTTCCTCTTCTTACCTTTCTGGCTGGAGTCAGAAGGTAAAGCAGAGGAACCATTTATTCAAATTGCAGTCAACGATGGTCTGCAACTTCCTACAGTAGGAATTAACCGTTGAACTTCGTTGCCCACAGAGAACTCATATCAGTAAATATCATTCCAATCGTACATCAGGGTTGTTCATTATTAACCGTGTTCTTCTGTCTCCAGAAGTAATCAAGGATTGTAATTATAAGCCACCTACACGAAGATATATTCACCCGGTCACACAGTCAGTTGTCCCCCATCCCAAGGAATTCGTCTTCCATCACTAACTCAGCGTCAGGAAGACCACTAACTTCATTCTCATTAGGCGGTTTACAGCCCAATTACGCCTCATTCAGATTAGCCATCCAGAGCACAGGATGAAATTTTCCAAATGGAAGCTCCACTTCATCCGGTATCTCCAAGAATCGAAAGTAAAATGGAAGAAAAGCTTTGATTCAAGTAATCTTCTTACCAGTTACTTATTTGCTACATTTTCTGTTGAACATTGAAAGCTTCCAAAAGCGTGATTGGGTCAGGATTTATGCCACCCGAAGACTGAAAATCTGATACGTATTTTCACTTTATTCCTTGCGAACTTTTTTCCAAGATTCAAATCGATGTCCTTTTCAGGAGGCTTGGATTTGCATTACAGGGTTAGAACAATGTTCAGTTAAACACCCTTATTATTCTACGCCATACCTTTCAGCGAAAAGTAAACTGTGCACATTCCCTGAGTTTCACTTGAAGAACGCTTCTGTAATGAATATCGTTGTACGCATAACGTTAGACTGATAAAATTGATGAATTAGTTTCCTTCCCAACCGTGTATGGAAGGCAGCTGTAATGTTTACTCCTCTCTCTTGACAATAACAACTCTGGATGTTTACTGGAATGAGAGCTGTCTCTTGTAATAACAAGAGGCATTTCTTATCCGATTGAAAAGAGGGATTTGCGACACTGTGAAATACTATTATTTCGTTTTCATATTCTTTGTGAGGGACACCTTTGTTTTCGTGTATCCCAGGATTTCCGAGTTAATATAAGAAAGTAGAGGAGACAGCAGCTCCTCGTAGGGAGGAATTCATTCCGACAGAAAACAACGCCTTTGTGATAATGCAGATGCGTAAACTTCATTTTAATATGAAACGGTAAGAATATTTAACGAAACACAACACGTTTTTTTCAACCACTCGAAGAGCTCTCTGTTGAAGGAAGCAACTGGAGGGTGGGCTGCCAATTACCGTTCGCCATTGAGCGTGACAACGCATTCAGCGTCCAAGTTATCACTTACCACCGTCTAAATATTTTCTTCATTTGAATTGGCTCTGGAGAAGTGTGTGCGCGATGTCGCTCCTTCCTCATTTAAGCGAAATCTGACACGTACACCACCCTCTGAATAATATTCGGAAACCAGTAAAATTAAACACGTTTCATTTTTCTTAATTTTGAATTTTTTTATTAAAATAGAACCGATCTGTATATAAAAAAATTTAAAAAAAAACTGAAATAATATTTAAGAAATTTCTAGAATATTCGAGAAAGGTGTAGAAGATTCCTGGATGTGGTAGAGCATTGTAGATGATTCTAGAAGCTGGAGTGTATATCGATGACAGCATTTTATTGGTTTGCAATTAGTACGATTCCTTCAATGCGTATATCGTATATGATAATTGCCTCGCCCTGATCCGGCATCGGAACTGTCCTTGACATTTTCTGAGCTCCAGATCGGGACTTTTGGGGCAGCCAAGACAACTGTTGAACTTCATTTTCCCCAATAATATTGTACAAACTTGGCATTAGGGGAAGGAACATGAAAAGCCAGGTTCCATAGACTGGCAGAATTCGGGAACCTCAGAGTAGTCCAAAGCAAGATTCCTCCTCTGGAAGGATTTTTCGTCCGGCAAACCGACCAGAGAATACGTCAGTTTATGGACATAATACACATGAGCAAGTCAATTCGATCTCGATGGCTATAATATGGTTCAACTGTAATGTGACACAAAAGTCCGAACAAAGACACAATTGGGAACACCATCTGACCCATATTCATCTTATTGCAGAGGATTCACCCCTTTGTACGTAATATCACTCTTTCTTCTCTGAAAAATGGCGTTCCAGTAGACTGAAGCAGTATGACAATGTTCGAAACATGATTTTCTAAGGCATTTTTTCATTTTCTTTAACATCATCACAGCTGAAAATAGACAATGAAAATCTAACCAAATTTTTTGTTTCTGAAGCAAACACAATTCTTTAAATGGAAATAAATTTCCCTATAGTTGCACAGAAAGAGGAACAACATAGCCTTTTATCACCAAATAACATAACAACCAACCATCTGGGATAAATTTCTTTCTCGGGATGGCGTTACCTCCTCTGAGTTGCGACGATCGATGCACTGCCCTCTAATATTCTGCAATCCCAAACTGGTCCGTCAGATCTGAATATTGTTTACAGCTACTTGTCGATTTTTAGGATCTCTTTTCGTTGTTTCGGAGTCCAAACCATGAGCAACTGACGTCCCAGATGATTTTTGGCTTTCATTAGTATTTTGTGGACTTGTATAGTTCCCCCACAAACAATGATGCTGGAGCTCCTATCTTTTTGAAAGGATGGGAGATTTCTAAGAGGGCGATGTATATCTTGCGTACTTGGGTGAATGTACTTCAACAGATCCATCTGTAACAGATGAATCTGTTTTACTTTGTATAGCTTCTATGGATGAAAGAAGAATTCTGAAAGGTCCCTAAAGGTTAAATCACTTCATCCACTTCTTGAACCTTTTTTTCGATGCTCTCTTACCTTTGACCTTTTTGTTTAGTGTTGCTCGGGCTAATTCTGCTTCAATTTCCAACCATTTACTATTTTAAACGAATACAAAAGCGAAAGTGGGAAAATAGCGATGAATTAACTCGTGTCCTTTTCGCCAGAGAGCGCTAGTAATCCCTATTCTAAAAGTTCGGCGAAGAACATTAATCGACAAACAGATTAACTACCTTAGCTTTCTTCAAAGAATCAACAGAAAGAAGATTAAAGACAAAGAGATCAGAAAGGCAATTAATGAGAGTTTTACAAAAAGAACTGCTCTCGGCAGTGAACTTTGTCGGGTACCATTCAGCTGAAGAGAAAAATCTATTTTTATTGATATGTGGAGCAGCTACTGAGATGTGCGCCAAACCGCTTAACTGCTACAGACAGCAGCACCCCCCCCCCTTCCTATTCTCTTCTGATTCACACCAGTGAGTTGTAAACGCACGCGATCCAGGATGTTTCTTCTGATATTTAATGGGTTTCGAAAGAGAGAAAATTGTAAGCGACACGCAAGAAGTTACGTCTATGATAACCACCTTATTGGGGTTATGGTTCACGCGTATTCAGTTGCCCGAATCTTCGGATGCCGCCGGCCTCTGTTCTCCCAACTCCTTCGCCCTTTTATTGCCCTTGAGTGATTTATACACGAGCAGCTGAAGGTCTGTTATTCATCATGAGTTAATGCCGCTGCTAGAGAATCCCTCTGCCCTCCTTTTAATGCCCAGGGTGGTGGGTTAAGTGATCCGGGAAGAGTTAGCGTGCTTCGGGTACATACGTTAGGTTTCCGAGTTCTAAGGTGGATGATTATTTAACAGTAACTTCCCAGCGTTCTGAAACACAACACTGCAAGAGCGCAAACACGTTCCATCCCCGGATGAATCAGATCCGTTGTCAAGTCGGAGATGCCTCCTCCATAGCTTGATCTTTCTTACAAATATCTCAACTTTAGAGATTTTTTAAACTCAAAAGCAACGGATATTAGTAAACTGTTAAGAGATTCTCAACACCCAAAGTCTTCAGAGTTCAATTAAATATCTGAAAATTATTTTATTATTAAATTTTAATTATTAATCAAAGCAGCCGGATTGAGATTTCACGTTTCGCAATTTTCAAACTTTCAACAAGAAAACAACTCTGCTGCAAAGTTATTGAAATGGATAAAACAGTTTCTTGTTTCGAGCCATCAAGGGCGAGCGTGTATCGATAGTTTGTGATGATCCTGCTTCAAATTCGTGTGACTGCCAAAAATGGTGATGCTCTTGTATTCCTTCTACCTTGCGAACTACTCTGAACCTGTTTCCGCCTCAGAATATAAAGAGAACGTTTATTTATTATCGCCATCTTGAATTAGTTTGTCAATGTTCCTCGTATAAACAGCATGCGCCATCTGTTGCTCAACTTTTAAATTACATTTCTAATTTTCACAATACGTTCTTTTCTTTTAATGGCGTTCAGTAAATAAAACTTGGTTTCCTGACTTTTTGATGACGCTGTATTTTTTTTTTTTTTCGAGTAGACAATAACAGTTTAAGACATTGTTAATGCATAATATAAATATGTTAGACAATATTGTTCTACTCAAACTCTACCTTTTTTGTGTAAACGTCCCCCTAAATTTATTTAACCACGCAATGCGTTTCTTCTGCAACAACCCGCATCCCTTTTTTTCTATTTTAAACATGTTATAAGGAAACACTTAAAGTAATTAAATCAATATCTAAAGAGATTGGAGCGAAGCATGTGTTTCCAGAGTAATCCTTACACTAATGCCTTAATTTAATGGGCACCGTAGTTCTCTGGCACGTGCTAATAACAATAATGGGTCATTGTAAACATTTTTGGCTGTTATTGAATCAAAGGGACATCGCGAAGTTACAGTTCTTGTTTGATGTGCACTGGAAAGAAAATAGAAGAGTGAGTTTCTTTGCAAGTCCCACACACGATAATAAGATGGATTACGGACTCTAGACTTTGAGGTAAGGTTCAGAGAAGATTTGCATTCACTGCGAAGTGGTTGTGGGTGATGGTAATAAACACCATGTACTACACTTTTTCAACAGCCACCAGACAAAATGACACCTTTCTGCCACCTCTCAACACACTTCCGCTGCCCAGCTTTGTAGAAGTCCTCTGAGTGTCCTTCAAGCCACAACTAGGCAGCAGAAATCACCTCATCATCAGCAGTAAAGTGATCTCCACGAAGAAAGGGCAGAAAAGAGGAAGAAATCCGAGGATGTAAGGTTGGGGGACTAAGCAGGATGCGGCAAATATTTCAAACCCACATTCGTGGGCACACCTCACTGCAGCATGCCAGGAATGTGCAAGGGCATTATCGTGGATTAGACGCACATCTTTTGACAACTTTCCCCATCTTTTTCTTTTGTAGCAGCACGTATCTTTATGAGGAGGTTGGAATAACACTTTGCAGTCACAGTACAGCCCTTTTTGAAGTAATCCATTAGTATTACCTTGCCGATCCCGAAAATACTGACAGCATTACCTTGCCAGAACTTGGTTACACCTTTGCCTTTTTGGGTGATGGTGATTCTGCATGCCTCCATTGTTTTGGTATTTGTTTAGTTTCGGGATCATAGTGATGGACCCAAGTCTCATCCATGGTGAAAACGCGTGAAAAGAAGTCTTCTCTTGCTTTTCAAAGCACATCGACAGCATTTCATATGCACATTGTGCCCTTTCCTCCTCCTGATAAGGAAACAGAAGCCTCGGAACCCATCTAGCAGACACCATACTCATATACAGCTATTGATGGATGATATTCTACACAGACCCCACACAAAGAATCTACAGTTAGTTCTTTGACGCTAATAGGGAAATCACCCAGGATTAATGCCACAATTTTTGCGGCACTGTCTTCTGTTAGAGCAGTTGCTGGGCGTCCTGGAATTTCTTCGCCATGCACTGTTGGTTCTTCCACATTTGACTTGTTGATAGCAATGTGCAACAAGACTGTAACTAACCTCGGTATTATTCTCCATAAACAGCGACTATTTCTTCGTGGATTCTCTTTGCAGAAAGAGGAACCGAATCACTGGTCTGTATTCCACTTGATCCATTGTGACACATCACTTCCTTCAGCGTTAAAAATTAAACAAATAATAAATTGTCAGATCGAAATCAAAATTTGTAGTTGCTATACAGATTTCAAGGCATCAAACAAAATAAAAAAATTCATCTTTCTATCACAGCTACTTCTGGGTGAATACAAATCTTATTTTGAACGCCCCCCCCCCGTATTCGCCCTTAGCGGCAATTATTAGCTTCCCTGAAAGTGTAATAACGGGAGATTTGTGAAGACCAGTGTACACATCGTGTGTAAAAACTGACAGGCATCCCTTTGAACCACCGAGACGTCAGTGGCGAGACCCATCACTGAGTGTAGCGTTACACGTCGTAAAAACCTAATCTTTAGTGCCATCAGGGGTCTTAAGAAATCTGCGCTGGAGCTTGTCACTTGCCCAAGTGACATTTCTCCAACAAACATGTTTCGGTAATTCCCCGAGGATTTATGGCGCCTTTGATATATGGCTTAATATAAATCAGCCGAGGATCGCGCCACCCCTTCAGCCCCGTTTGCGATGGACAAAGGGATGCTGCCGAGACACCAGGTCGTGTCTTTACTCACGACTAAAGTAATGGCGTTCGTATTAGAGGCGACGACAAATCACCGAGCCTACGAAGCGGGGTCAGAGGTTGCTATGATAATCGTCGGTGGGTAAGCGTTCAGTCTTAACGGTTTAAAAGACGAATGGCGGAGAGACACGCAACGCTTGACGACACGGTGGGTTTCAGTGGCGACAGTGCTGTCTGGATGCGAAGCAAAATAGAAAAAACAGTCTGGAATAAGTAGATGGACAGAATATAACTATGTAATACATCGGCTCCTGTTGTTTCGCAACTGTATGTGTGCAGGCCCTCTTGAGAAGTTGAGGGAGGAGGTGTAGGTCCGTCTCATCCCCCTTCGTGCCTGGGGCTAGGGGTTTAAAGGGAATCGGTTTGCAGTACCCGATTCAGATCGCCAAAAAAGGTGCCGCATGCGCAGCTAGGCTGCGAATCCAATCAGGGTCAGTTGGAACTTCATTCAAGATCGGGCAGAAGTGTCCGTGTCCAATGTTACAGTTCTGGCATTGTCTTTGTGTCAGTCCTAATTGGTGTCGTCATTTAGGACATAATGGCGACAAGGCTGTTGGTGGTTATAGCCCAATCCGGTATGTTAGACAGATGGTCGTGCCACGTCCAGTTGAGGCGGAGCAAGCCTGATGATAATGTCAGGTTTGTATAGAAGGTCAAGTCCAGTTTTTGCTATGTTTAGGTTCACTTCTGGTGGTTATTTCGCCATCTTACGTTCCAGATGGTGGCCTGTCATTTGGTTGGAGCAGGGTTCGTCTTCTGGTGAAGAGATGTTATGTGATACGCGAGGAGGAGGAGGCAGAATCTGTCAGCTCCAAAGGCAAGCTGATAGATCCCTTCGAAGAGGGAACAGATACAGAATTATCCTGCTTGCCAACTAGTTTAAAGACCCAGAGACCCGAATTTATTTGAACCAATACACCAGGAAAGATGGACTGTCCGCAGACAGCACCGTAACAAAATCTTCATACGCTGACGCAAAAAATCTGCAGAAAATTATTTGCATGTCGTGAATTCGTCAAAGTTCCTACCGATGTTTGGGCTCTGAAAAGAGTGTGCTCGAAGCAGAATCAGTTATGACAAGTTCGGGAGATGGAGGGATATTTTCATTTTATACCTCCCCCAACGTTCTTTTCCGAACGGCAGAATAGTTTGGACACATCTTGGGATGTCTTCGCGAAATTAACCTTCGATCAGTATTTGATGTCCCCAGCTGGCACGTGTTGTAGTTAAGCCTCTCCGGTCTTCCACTGCCAAATGTGTCTTTTTGTTGTTGGCTTTCGAATAATCAACTTCGGTGACGTCCAGCTGTCTCCTCTACTTCTTTAGACATTCTCCCACTGACGTTTATAGGTCGTCTTCTAAGACAGTGGCCGCTATCAAGTGCCGCGAAAGACAATTAGGCGACCAGAAATGTCAGGCGTGTCCTATTTGGACTTTCCCCCACTCGTCGTGCCAAGAACAGGGCTCGACAGATCCTTTACCAGCTTACCACTAACACCGCGTGACCAATCACAAAGCCCCGAGCAAAATGAAGACGTCAAACCGGGGACAAGAGGACCTAATAAGTGTCCACATGATAGAGTACCCTGACCCAACCCACCGCCTCCCCCCCCCCCGGAGCGATAAAGAGATTCCAGTGGAAAATTAAAAATACATTCTGTCGATGTTCCACTTTCATGGAGACCAATGGAAAAGCGGGGGGACAGGAGGCGGGGGTAAGAATCTTTGATCCTTATGCACGTGAGTTGTAGACGGTGCGACATGCAACTGTCGTACACCCGCATGAGAATGACAGGTCCGGGCTGATAGTAGAAAAAACAAGGTTTCGTTCGTAGACACGCGACATTGCTCTGATTACATCGCACTGGTGTGCAGCGACTTGGCGCTGCAGTGTCGTAACCCGAAACGATCGGAGAAGGCGGGCGTGTGTAAAAAAGAAGAAAAAAAAAGCCATCCTCCTTACAGTTGAGTTCATCCAACTTTTTTGTTGCGATGATAGAATTACCTGAAGATATAGGGTTCGATATAAACTTATTAAAAATGGCACCCCCAGGGGTCGTATAAATAATAAATTCATTTACCGCTGGCAGGGTCTTCGAAGACTTCTTTTTTTACGGCGAGTCCGTGAACACAAACATCTCAACTTCACGGTTAGCTGCCTACAAGGGCCGGAGTTTTATAAGCCTGTCAGTTAGTATTTATAAAAAAAAACACGACTCAGGTGTTTGTACATTTAAAGTCGTCGATGGACCACAAGGGTAGAAAAAATACTTTTTGACTTCGCAGAAATATGGAGATTGTACCATGGTAAGCTGTCAATGGAGACGCGTAATCATACTTTCTTGTTTCGGTTAATTCCCCAAAATGTACAGCTACTTATGCGATCACCATGTTTATGTGCGTCTTTCTCCTCTCGCCATATAACTTTTGTTTAAAGTTTGATCCCAACCCAAATACTCCAATCCTAGAATTGGACATTTTTTACTTCATTCGAACATCTTGAAATTAGTCCGAACTCAATTAATTTTTGTTTTGGATTCAATTCCGGTCTGACCAAAGTAGAGATAAACGTCCATTTATCTATAGAGGCGTTGAAGCTTGTTTTTGGTGTGCGGGGAGGAGCTGTTTTACTAATCAATACTCAGATTTATTCTCCAGTTCAGTGGTTTGAAATGTCTTTACAGGATTTGCATGTTGTGAGGGCTGAAAACCCGAAATAACTCTCAGAGAAACTCTGTCCTTCGTCTAAGATCCGCGATTGAAGAGTCCTTAAGAATTCCTTGACCTCTGACCGAATCCAATCCAAAGCCCTCCCAACGGGTGACCAGTGGCGAAACTGGTTACAGTCAATTCGACATTGACCCAAATGATATTTCTGGAGTTCTAGTTTCATACCTATTAGCAGAAAGATTAGAGTTTCCACGGATTTTGGAGAAAACCTCTGAAAACTTCTTAACGATCGAGATAAATTAGAGTATAATAAGTCCATTTTTAAACATTAGTTTAATGTTTGGGCAGGCCCTGATCTTTTTAAATAGGTTTTTATTAATTAATAATTTCGTTTTTTTACCGAAGTGCGAAGGCTGCTCAAATCCACAGGGCTCTTGTGGTTAGTGCAGTGATACGACCACTGGTCTTCCACACCATGAGGGTGGAGGAAGGTCTGGGTTTTCGAGAGCCACCATCTAGACGGACAGTTCTTTTTTGATCGGGTATCGTGTTTCTTATCTGATATGTATTATTATAGTAGGGAAGAAACAAGGCGGCTCAAATTCACTTACTGGGCGTTCTTTGATAATGTATTTTACTTATATCGCATATATAAGTGAGATACATTATTTCATAAGGTTCAAAATGCCCCCCTCCCCAGGATATCTTAAAAAGTGCATTATGCACTCTTTAAGTTATTCTTCATATATGGATGTCGAGTAGCAGCCCTCGCCTTCTCGTGGCTCTTGTTTGAACTCTTTCTTCAAGTGTAGCCTCCAAACCTGAACAGAAATTCTAAATGCGATTGCACCTTTTTTTTATACAAGGGACATTGACGTCCCTCTCCTCATCTCCCCGTCCTTAACTTGAGAACCTGCAGAGGTTCTCTAAGTTAAGGACAGGACAACATGATGTGCTTCCCGTTTGCATTATCGATCATCTGCACGTTTATATTTTATATTATTGTGTACTTTCCAAGTCGTGTTTATTTTTCTTTCCACTTTCATTTCAACTGTAGCGCTTCTAATGCATGCGTACAAATTCAGTAATGTCTGATTTGCAAATTGCGCAAAATCTTTCCAGAATGTGGACGAGACACGCTGGCATCACTCTCTTGTCCTTTCAAATGAGAAATTATTTGAACACGTTCTGGAGGAAAAGAAATGCATCGATAGGGAAAAGTGTCGAAAACTTTACGTTGCTGGTCAGATAAGCGAAAATAATGCAGCATCCATGAACACCCGGCTCCATAACGTGGCCTTGTTGGATACTCGATAGAACATGGCAAGAAAAACCTTCTGACACTTGCACAAAGATCACGAACAGGAAAAAAGGCATCTCGAGTTTTTCTAGTTACAAATCGACCAATCGCAGAGCAAATGTTTCTCGACCATGTTCCATTTATGTCGATCGTAATGGGGGAAAGGGAGTGCTTTTCTTTGCCTCTCTTTCTTTCTTGGTGTAAGACGCCGAAACAGATTGATTGATTGCGCCCATATCGCTCACTCGAGAAACATTCCTGGATTCTGCTCAGTGAGGGCTTGAGCGCCACGAATAAAAAGTGCCCGGTTATTAGTACTACGCTGAGCGCCTAATGACGTCATCGAAATAGCAGAAGAAGGGGGGAAGAGAAAGAAATATTAACCCATCATCGCGGAGAGAAGAAAATGAAAGATGGACTCAGCGGCGCGAAAGTGCTGCCATTAAAACCAACCTCATGCTGAAGAGCAAACTTTGCATCAGAATTCATCCCTGCAACCACACAATAATGTATTAACTGGCTCGTACAGCGGTTTCATGATAACGCGCAACAGGGAGTTGGAATCGGTCGATTCCAGTGGAATGCTCTGGTAGCGACACAAGTGCCGTTTCAATGTTTTCCCAGCACTTATTTCTTGGCAGGAGCTTCCAGACATACTTATCACAAACTTGAATTGCGTCCCACAGGAAAAGAAGGCGCTCATTTTTAAACTGGCACCTGCACGAAGTCTTATATCCGAGATTTTATAGGGTTCTCCAGCCTGGTAAGAATTCAATATCATTAGCAAAGTTACACAACGTACCCAGCGATTTTTGGGCGATTTTTAATCAATCAGAAAGCACTGATCACACAGTTCGATACTATTCTCACACACTGAGACTCTCCTTTGTAGGAATTATATTTGTACTCGAGCATTAATCCAGTTTACAAGTTATCTACACAGTTAGGTTATCTTTATTGGTACATCTAATACAGTCAAATAAGTGTTGATCGAACATTTTCGAAATGACAAACAGTTATTAAAATACCAAGTTACCTTAGCTAATACAAGGATAATTGAAAAAATTCCAATCGACCACGCAGAGGGAGATTTATTGATTTCGTGATTATAACACGGAACATATTTTATTTCAACTGACAGAAAGCGCTTCAAGTTCCAGTACAAGACAATTGCGATAGTAAAGCCAATTATGATAGTAATACAATATAAATTGACCTCAAAAACGCGATTTGTGAGGTTAATTTATATTGCATTACTATTATAATGGTATCCTCTTTAAGAATAAAAATATTCAGCCTGCACTTCGACTCAATTTCGATTTCAGGAGTGGTCGTCCTGTTTCAACAGAAACACCAGATGGCCCTTTTCCACTTCAGAAGTAATTGGAGAGCTCGACTAGTATCTCCACCCACAGATAAGGACTCCGACTATAAACCAATGGTTTACACCCAGCCTGTTATTAGTATGCGATGTGTCGCGCCTTAATTCACAAACACGGCCATGGTGTAGTGGGCGATTGTGTGCGTGTGTTGTATCGCCGTGTGAGTTCCAGTCCGGGTCCACAGAGGAAATGTGTCGCAATAAACAGGATACGGAGAAAACCTGGAAGTCGTTCTGAAGTGAAAAGAACTGTGGCCAAATGAAAAGCTCTTGGTTTCCTTGTAAAGAGGTATCGTGTCCTGCCACACAGCTCAAACAGGCCACGTAGATAACAGAAAATAGATAGCTTATCGTAAAACAGGTTCCTGCAGACATACTAATGTTGCCCTAACAGGACACACTTTTGTTAATTTTGGTTACCTTGGAAACAGCGCCGCCAAAACAAATCGAGAGCTGCCTTTTTGTGCCGGGAGCGTTTCTGACTCCACAAGACAGGGCTTCGCTGTTGACAGACAGCCACTGAAATGTGTGTGTGTGTGTGTGTGTGTCCATAAGAGAAAATAAGCAGGTGGTTGTTTCCAGAAAAATAAATTCGCTGTCCCTCCAGGTCAAAATAGTCCCGTCGTGCCGTATTTCATCCTCATTTACAGCGGTTTCCACCTCTGCTTTATTCTTTGAGGGTGGATCTAAATGGTAACTGTCTTTGCAGCGATGGAGTTTTCTTGTTCACCAATAAATATTTTCCAGGTTAGGAGCATAACGGATTCGGATAATATCTATATTAATAAAACAAAATCTGAGTGCCTGTACGGTTAAATTCGAAGGTACTGCCCTGACTGTGAACAGTGTGGATAACCCCTTTAGTCTCTGAAAACAGTTTCATTTTTATTTGGGGATTTTTCCCAAAACTAAAATTTCAAATATTCGGGACTTATGAAGTGTTTGAAATATTGATGAACCAAATATAAAGAATTCTGAAAAGGGGAAACTGCTGGATCTTAGAGGACAATGCTAGTTTGGAATCGAAGTGTTAAATTTTAGCTTTTGGATTTCCTAGAAGATAAATTTGCTCTTTTTTTTTTTTTTTTTTTTTTGCGTCCTACTAGCAAAACAGGTTGCTCTAAGGTTTGATTTTCTAAATGTGCAAACGGATATGGTGTTTTTTCTGCCACATCCTTTTGGTGTAAAACTGCGCACTACCCTTTGCATTTCCAGCGTTCCGTTTTCCGCTTTTACTATTGATAAAGCCGAGGGTCAATCGGTATCGATTTACGTGCTTGTCGCTTTACCCTTGTGGTCAGTTTTATGTTCAAGAGTACTTTCTTTCGCCAAGTGACGTTAAGTACTCTGTAGGAATGCATCACAGAAGGTTTTTTTAGCATATTTTCCCCAAAAATCACGGGTTTAGATAACAGTAATAAATAACCAAATCGAAAATCGAGTATCAGTGAAAAAATGGTACGGGATGGATCATTTGTTGTTGTTGTTGCTGTTGCCTAAACACTTTGATGAAATTGCATTGGCCAAAGATTACGATTTGTATTTGATAATTCTGCTGAAGCCCCCGCTCTCAGTTAGCATGCAGACACTCTCGATGTGAACACGGCAAAAGATATATTGCCAAACGTGACTGAGCTAGACAAAATATAACTTATACAAGGTGGTGTGGACGTCAGAAAGAAGAAATAATTAGGATCACATGGAATTCTGCTTCTACTAAGGGTAAATATTTATGCGTATCGTTCTTACTGGGCTTGGTTATGCAGTTGGATATATTCATGGTGACCTCGAGACAATTAACATTATATGGGCCTTAAATACAAATGAGGAATGTCTGAACAGACTTCATGACCAGCCCTCGTTGGGTAGACAGTTGGTAGGATCGCCGCTCTCCCCACGCTGGGTGGAAAAGACCTCAGTTCTAATCCTGTTGATGACAGTGAATTTTTACGAGTCTTTTTCACGTGGCTGAGTTAGTCGCTGTCAGGCGAGAGTAGCATGGTTTTTCCTCCCGGAAATTCGGGTTTTTCGTCCAGCAAACAACAAATCGACCTCAGAACACACGCAACTTACAGATAATACACATGGATCAACATGGCCTTAGTTGCTGATGTTCCTAAAACCCAACGAACAACAACTTCATGACTAATTGAAATCAATGGTGGCTAACTCCCGTTACCAAAACCATCCTTCCAGGTCGAGATTCGAATTCCATTCCTGTTTTGAACGGAGAAATTGGGTTGTTTTATATTACACGTAATAATACGAATATAAGTTTTGAACAAAAAAAGATTCTGTGAAAAATGCTGGTGTCCCAATAATCTTTATTCAACAACGTCTCAACAACGTAAAACTGTACTGCCAACAAGAACCAGAAAGAGCAGCTGATTAGACCGTAGCCAGACATTAAGCTTCAAAACCAAACAAGAGATTTTAATTAGCGAATCAGTTTAGAATTTAAATAAGGGACAGATTAGAACAGAGATGGAAGAAACTGCACACAGTCGAAGTGAAAAACTGATCTCCTTTGGGCTCCACAAAATCTGTTGTTTATAAATCCATGCCACATCGCGTTGAACGGCTGAAGAAAATCGTTTAGAAATAAGGACTCTCCAGAAATTGCTCCAGACATCCTGAACAAAAATGTCCAGTGGCTGTATCAAAGATAAAAACCTGAAGCTCAATTTCTTCGCGAAAAGAGTGCTTTTTGGAGTAATTTGTACCGTGTACTTCGATTAACATGAACCCACCATAAATATCCTTCTTATCAATCCCGTTCAATCCACCAATGGGAATTCCCCTGGATCCAAAACAATCTGAGCGAAAATAATTAAAAATTTGCATTTTCTCAACAGCGAAGCTCATTGTGAACTCTGAATTTGCAAAAATTCTACTCGTGTTTTTTATTATTGTTTTAGATTTCGAGTTTCTTTCTTATTTCGGCCCCCTAACGATTATACGTGTGATAAGCCACGCTCTGAAAAAAGAAACGTAAATCACATTTTCCCTTGGCTCTAACTTTACTGCCAGCCAGTAGTTAAGTGAGCGGTTTATCGAGTGTTTTATAGTTCATTCAGACATTGTACGCCGGGTTTATTTTTCAACGGCGATAAAGATGATGTCTTACTGCTGCAGTATTCGTGCCACGGAAAACAGATACTGTCCGGCCCTTGAAAGTACAGCAACAATATAAATATATATTTATGGCTAATAAAAATTATCGAGGCTCGCGCTAAATTTTAGGCCCCATTCCGCGGTGTAAAAAACAGGTGATAAAAATGCGCCTCTCTGCATAAAGCAGCGTTTCGCTTTTATGGCCCCGAAATTTGCCATTGATGACCACTCCTTTTGGACTACCTCGCCGGCTGAGAGTGTGTGCTTCGGTGGATTAAAGTGGCGCCAATGAAACGGCTCTCCAGAAATTGGGGAGATTAGAGATTAATAGCCAAGAGGAAGGGCTTCTTGCAGCTTGTTCTTCGAGTGCAGCGCAGAAGTGGCGAGTAAATATCACACCTTCGGGTGGAGGGCGTTTAATTCGCGATAAATGTCAAACTTCTCCCGTTTAATTTAGGACGCGTGAGGATTCTAGAGACGCACTTGGAAATCCTTTAAATGGTTATGTTATCTTAACTGTCACCGCGCTTTTTTTGCTCAAAAATAATATTCGGTAATAGTTTCCCCCACGTAAAGTTTATTTATGACCCCCAGCGTTGTAGAAAACTGCTGTGGACGACCTAAATCCTCGTACTCGCTGATCCCTATCGCCAGTAAATATGCTCAGACTGTCCCAGTTCACCTCCACGTTGTTTACACGATCTCGCACCAAAAAGAAGGAAATGTTTCTCGGGAAATCTGCACGCATTTTGGATTACTGAAAAAACAACTTTTGGAAAAGGTAAAAAGAAAAAATGGCGTCCAGTAGTAATACTTTAAGCCGGGAGATATCGCTTCTTCCATAACATCTTACCAGAAAACATAAATTCAGTTTTTAAAGTAAAAACATCTCGGGTTTAGCGCCTTATTTCGAGCGATATTTCGTTATGGGTGTACAGTGTGGTGGAAGTTGAATTCATTCTCCGGGCAATAACACGGGCAATAAAAGGGACCGCCCGCATCTACCTCAGAATTTGCAATTTGATAAGAATACATTCTGCTTCAGCCCACAATGCAACGTTGTCGATGAATCTACGTAGAAAAATGCATTATTCTCGATGGTCCTCTTCAATCTTTAGGACTGAAATGCGTTCAGCAATATTTTAAAGCAGAATTCGAATTAATATGAAGAGACCCGAGATATTGTCGTACATTTAGATAAGAATTCCACCACCAGGGAAGGATTTTTTTTTTGTCTCTTCGACTTCTTTTCTTTTTTAAAAAGCAAAAACAGATGTTTTTTGGAGAATAAAAGGTCATACTTTGGACAGGTTCGCACACTTTGTTATGTGAAATAGCACATTATGGAAGTTGGTTTCGATACCATTTCCAAATAATGGTTGGGCCGGTTTTCTGAAATGGCTCCGACATAATGCTAATATCAGCGGCATCAAAAAAATCGAACATTGAGCGTGCAACTGAAGTAGTTGTGCACCCCCACAGTCTGTTTTCCTTTCTTGACACTTGTGACGAATTGAGTGTACAAGGAGATGAAAACCGGAAGTGGGTGTTAAAAATGTCTCTACTGACGGAAATGTTTCGAGACGTGTGCCGATGTAACGCAGTTGGGCGTGGCTGGTGGTTACTCCTGTAGGCTAATTGGGAGATTATTAAATACCATCATTAATAGCCGAGGACATTAAATAAAGTACGAGCAGCTGGGGCAGTTCGAATGAATTACAGCCCTGTTTGGTGTACGCTTTCCTTCCAATTACGTGTCTGAACCAACTTGGGTACTTTGACAAAATAAAATTGCTGAAACTTGTTTAGAAATCCTGCCGCTAGAGACAGAAATAGCTTTTTCAAGTGGAGCAAAAATACAACAATGTATATCTTCTACAGATTACCATTACTGGGATCCAATCCCACAGACTACGTTTTAGGCTAATACCATACGAATACGAATGTCTGCCGTGCGCTGCGACCTGTGGAAACTCATAAGGTGCGGGATCTTTTTTGAGGGGCAATTTCAACACACCTCTTTGACAAGAAGAAGTGTTTCAAGAATGAGGATAAATGAGCTAGTGGAGTCAACTGTGCTGAAGCCAAATCACTACCCTCATGGTCTGAGGAACAGGATTCGGGCTGGTCAATTTACCGGTAGGATGCTTGGGTAGCCCTGGTCTCGAGAGCATTTATGTCTTGCTGGACAGTGGACGTCCGTTTGGCTCCATGAGAGGATAGAGAGCTTGAAAACTGAAAAATATAATAATATAAACCTCTATGAATCCCGATAATGTAATCTCTCTTCTCGAATCCCCAACATTCCTATCAGAATGTAGGCTACTGTTTCTGAACTTGATACCGTAACCTCAGCGAAGAGATCAGAACTAAAACCCTACTGCTCCAAAACCTAGATAACTGATATTTCACGCAGCTAGTGAGAAGCCTACGTGGAAATGTCATCCTTCTTTATTCAGAAATATTTGAAAAGTTTAGCGGGTCCACCTAAATCTGTAAAACAGCTACGTTCTAAGGACATCCTCGATGAAACAAAATGTTGAGAAGTACTCCTCCAAGCCAACTCTTTTGCGGGAATGCCCACAAAACACTGAACTTTTCCAAAGGCTTCCTCTCTGAATGGGATGTTGCATACGCTCGATGTAGTGCAAAGGATCACGAAATTACAGTATGCTCAGCTTTATTAACTGCAGAGGAGAGCATCCTGCCTGCCATTGATGGAAAAAAAGAGAAACAAAGGCTGAAATCAGAGCTTAGCGCTTCATACCAGGTGGCAAGAATAGCAGTGAGGCCTATAAATATCAACAAACTTTCATATACTAAGTTTGCAGGGAGTCATTGACTCCCATGCACGCTATTTATTGAGCTCACAGGAAGACCACTCAGTTGCCACTCCTATATCTGTGCCTCCTACTGCACCCCTTCACCTAAAACCCAGAAAAAAAAAACAGAAGTACGCCCTGTCACACAAGAAAAATAACTCCAACTCTGTTTTGGAACTCCTTTCGGAGAAAGAAATGAGCACGACACAGCGTCCGTACTTCTCAAGGAAATTTAAGTCTGAGAAAAAGAAGCCCTTACGGAAGCCGATCGATGGATCCAACGTGCCCAAATGATGGCTGAAGTCCTATAGTTGGAGTGCATTCCAGCGAAACATAGATGACATCGAGGACCTCCTGCAAAAGCATGAATCTTTGCCTTTATTTGAAGGAATATAATAAGTGATGATAAATAATGCATCATAAAACTACAATCACCACTACGTTTTAAAACAACCATTTATAGCACACAATTTCCTGTTATTGTGTGATATCCTTTGATTCAAGAGAATGGGGAATTTTGCAATTTGCATAATGGCAATTCACATCAACAAAGCCGCCTCAACTAGTAGAGTAGTCGTGGCCGTTTTTCTCATTTTGCTATTGTAACTTATTCGTTATTTAACATTTTATTATTATTATTAACCATGTGGTGCAAGGAAACCTGAGGCTTATGCTGCACCAGCCAAAAAAACTAAAGAAATTTCTGAACTACCCCAAGAGAGAGAGAAAAATAAAAGGGAATCACCAAGGAAGAGAAGAATGATGATATCCAGCTCAGGACCCTGAGTGTGCTAAGCCCACACTCACCAGATATGAGCCACTGGGGTTAAATATTGTTCATACGTTGCTATCAGGTCTCCCTAAAATTACATCTTGTGCCTTTCACTCAAAACGTGATGACTGAA
The DNA here is from genome assembly GCF_048544385.1 of Mastigoproctus giganteus. Lineage (NCBI taxonomy): Eukaryota > Metazoa > Arthropoda > Arachnida > Uropygi > Thelyphonidae > Mastigoproctus > Mastigoproctus giganteus. Next base: position 8,737,808 of record NC_143576.1, on the reverse strand, counting down.
CCTTGTTCCAAAAAGGTAGTCACTTTTTGTGACACCATATTCCATTGGGGATGCACTGACGTCACTATAACTGGTGTTCATCGGTGTTGGTACTACACCCACACCAAATTTTACAACTTCGGTACTTTCCTGGAAACTGAAGCGATTGTAGAACTTTGAATCATAATCACGTTTCACCTTTAATTATGAGTATCCGTTTATTAAATTCCCATCCTCTGGCTTCATCGGTAATGCCATCCTTGTTATTGAAATTAGCGATTTCAAAAGTAAAGATCTTTTGAACTGCAATGAAACATGAGTCGTCTTTTCCAATTATCCAGCTTTAATTGCAATCCAAAAGACAGTGCACCAATTCGAGGCATGGAATTATAACGCTAGTTTTCGTAATTCTGCTCGGGCAGCCTTTAGCCAGCATAGAGTCCCCAGATTGGTGAATATACAACCTCTTCGAGACCCTCCGAAACTTCCTACTAATAACGCCAACTACTGCACCGCTGCTCTGACCTCTGCGGATATCTAAAATGGATGCCAAAACTCCAGCGACACTTTATTCTGAGACTCCCTCGACAAACGCATAAAATTCGCTCGTTCAAGCCCGGAGAAAAGGCTGATTAATGAACGCAATGTAATAAAGTAATGGAAAGAGATTCTCGGAAAATTACTGCTGCGCAAATACGTTCTTCGAATACGTTCCTTATTAAAATAATGACTTAAGCGTGTACTGTGTACGCACATATATACGATATGTCTTCAATATCCCATTGTCCTTTCAAGTGGCATGTCGTGCCAAGCCTTCATTCCTAACGTCACCTATGCCAGAGATAACAAAGGGCACAGGGACTCCCTCCCATTGTTCTTAGCCAAGTGCTTTGTGATTAAAGCATCCTCATAACAGTAGCTTTCTTGGCAGCGTTCCTTTATCAGTCATCTTAGTTAGTACAGGTAGATTCGGCCCTTCTGCTTTTCGACCTTAATTTCCCTGCGCTTTAAACTGTTACCTCGTTATTTAGAGACGCTGTTGCCCCATTAAATAAACGGCGCGGATACAGATTAGCGTCTTTCTTTTCGGATAACTGTGCTCCGGGCATCTTTGGCTGCGACATTTGGGTCTAGTAAAGTACGAGGGTCTTTAGTGAACAGCGTCTGTTCGAAACGCTCTTTTGGATGCTCTTTTATTTCAAAAGTAGACTTTCAAGATAGGAACGCAGTATATAATTTTATTTTCAAAATTCATCGGCTTAAAACGACTTCAAGAAAACAGATTTCAGGATGAGCACGAAGATGGCACCTCCACTTCTTCTTTCGTTTATAGGTCTAACACCAAAGATTTAAAGTACATCAGCATAATTCTTCCCAATTCTCACTAGTTTGTTGACATCCGGGAGCCCAAATTAACAATCGAGGACCCTCGATTTAATGGACTAATAGGGGAGAAGGTGTGTCCGTTAAATCGAATGTAACCTGGGGGTCATTTTTTATTGTTCTTAATGTAAAAAAAAAGCTTTAATGCAATATACAGTACTGTACAATATAAAATTATTAAATTCTAATGAATTTATATTCTGTTGTAAATATAAAATGTTGCAATTTGGCCTTTGATTTACGGATATCAGAAACAGTTTGTTTTTTTTACCGTAAATTTCACAAACACGTGCTACTGAGACGCCTTGTTCTAATTTCTCAATTAGCTCTAATTTCTGTGCCACATTTAAGTTCCCACGCTTTCTTTTAACTCCTCTATCACTCGATGCCATTTTAAATTGTAAGGATTGCAAAATTATTTAATAAATAAAGTCACAATTCAGAAATCACAGAAACACTGTATACAACCTGACCGCACGATAATAGCTTGAGGCAGACCGAGATCGAAACAAAGCGAGTCGGTAGACCTGCAGTTTAATGTCCCGAGTCACGTTCAGCTCGCAAGTCACCACCTGCTCGTATTGTTACCTGCGTTATTATTAATTAATTAAATAATAACTTCGGTGTTATTATTAATTAAAAATTAATAATAACACTGAAGTTTTGTATAACCTAAAAAAAATAGTATTGTCGAGATTAATATGTTCATTACTCTATTATTATTTGTCCGGTCCGTTAAATCCGAAATCCGTTATATAGGGGTCCATTAAATCGAGAGTTTACTGTAATTAAAATTCCCCTCGTAGTAGGAGATTAAATGCTCAGTAGATTACAAATTTGAATTCGCATTTATATTTTTAAATTATCGTCTACATTCAAGCTGACGCCATTACAGCTCCGTGCTTGCACTTCATCTCAAAAAAAAAATAGAAAGCTCGTTTTTCAAATTGTTGTTTTTCCTTCTGATTCTTAAATAAACAGTTGTTGACGAGTACACCAGAACTTAACTCGAGCAAGTGGTGTCCAGAGGAAAGATGCCGACCTCCAGTTTATCATTCTACGTGCGCTGTTTGCATAATTCGAAATCCTCCACGATGTTTGCCTCTGCCTCTAGTTGGCCTGTTGGGATGGATGTCCTCCTGTTTATTGGTTTTTCACTCGCTAAATATGGAAATTAAAAAGTTCTCTTTGTGAAGAGGGGCATACACAGCGTTATCAGTGTGTGTGTGCTGCTCTCGTGAAAGAAAGCGGACTTCTACTTATGGCCTTTATAAAAACCCGACTTCTCCTCCCCACCCTGTACTTTAATAAAAGATCTTTTAAATACAAAACGTGAGGATCGTGACATTGTCATCTCCGGAACAATGACGGCCAGTCAAAACATCTCCGCAACATGCTGGGGCCTGGCAAGAAGCCGTTGAAGTAGCAGTTTTCTGGAACCCCAGACAGCGGCAGAAATATATCGATTTGGAGCCTCGTGTGGCGTGGCTATCCACCAGACAACAGCGGCAAACCTTACAGAAGTACCCAATAAGTGGATGAGAAGACCAGAGTTATCAATAATTTGGGGAAATATTGGATTACCGAAAGAAATACTTTCGCCGTCTGCCAACTTTTCCTTCTGATATTTTACTTCAAAATGAAAAGGAGTCGCGGCCAAACTCTGACATTATCTGTGTTCTCCCGGATTTCGAATATTACGGGCGTTCTTATGAATGTCGACTGGGATTAAATTCGGCCCATCCACGCTCTTGCCAGAAATATAACGAGATCATTATATATCATTCGCAGGCAGTTGCCCGAAAAAAAAATTGCTGCAAACGGGGGCCCTATGAAATTTAGCGCATGCGCTAAGCGTTGTTATTGTTGATGACATCCGATCGTAAATTCTTAACTGTGCTTAGTAGGCAGTGTGATTTAAGACCATAAATATCCCGTTCATCTCCTCCAAACTAAATTGGAGTTGCAGGCTCTAAATGCCATAAGTTTCCACAGTTTGTCGAAAAATGTGGTGGGTATGTTCGGTACTGCACGCCGTTAATTTTCAACTGAGCCACTTATCTTTGAAATAGAATTTAATCCTCAGCTTCTTTCAACTTACTGTTCATACTTATTTCATTCTGAAAATAGATTGCGAGTTTAGCAGTGGAGAACTGATATTATACACTGTATTGCCAAAAGTATTTTTATACCCCTGGGATTTGGAAAATGAATGGAACTTCAGCTTCCGGCCACACGCCCGCAACAGTATTGATCACTGCATTAACCAAAATACTACCTGCCTGTTATCAAAAATTGATTCTGTGGGCAACTAACAAGAATACAGAGTGTATTCAAGGCGCGTTTTCAAATATTGTATTAATAACAGGTTGTGTGAAACGTGCAGGTGTCCGGTTATCTTTGGTAATGTCCATTTAACTAACCAATGACTGTTTTAGAACTTAGAAAATGAGTTAAAAATCCTCTGAATAGAAAGATGAAAGAATGTATTTTAAATGAGCCCATGTGTGGTGGGGACGCAGTTGATTGGCCCACAGGTTGCTGGATTATGTGGTCAATGTCCATTTCGGCTATTGTGTCCTTGAATTCACCGATCTGTTTGTGATTATGGAAGAAAACTGATTCTCCCCTCTGTGAGTGTCGTCGTTTCCAGAATACAACGACAGATGTCGCCTTAATATTATGTGGGAAGTGGAAACATAAATGAAAATCCTCGCAAATCCCCTCCGACAGTTTATATAAGTCAATTTATCCCGGCAAGCAGCCAACTTGCTTTTAGAACGACTGTAAAGAGCAAATATTGAATTTCGCTGCTGCTCCACTTTATAACTGTGTTGCGCTTTCCCTATGGCTTCTGAGTGTGGACATTAATTGGAAAATGTTGCCAGATGCAATCGTACTTTAGTGGCCACGATTCTGCAGCCTCTTCTTGAACTAATGTAATTTTGCCGGTTGTTAAGAGCAACGCTTGCCAGTGGAATCGCATGCATTGCTCGCTGACAAACAAGCTGCACACGTGTCCTCTCTTTCTCTGCAATTTAGCGGTTAATACATAGCTGCGATGCCTTTGTTAGGAACATTAGACGACACCCCCATCAGTGTTTCTATCCGAAAACGATCGATACGGCTCTAACCTACATTTCGCAAACAACTGACAATCATTCCGCATTATCTTCACTACGCAACGTTAGCTGAAAGTGATAAATTTAATTTGAATGCATCATTTTTAGAATTTCCCTCTTCGGTATCGATCATGAAGCCCATGCTTTTCCTTTCGTCCTACAAACAAAAACGAACGCGATCACCACAGATAATTGCGAATAACATTTATCTTTATAAAAAAATATAACGATGAAAAATTCTGGCGACTAGATGAGCCAACTCTCCCAAAAAGGGAGACGCATGCACCATATTTGGTACTTAAAAATGATAATCAGTGATGGCCATCACAGACCATTATTTCAGTTATTGCAAATCATTCGATTCTAATTTTGAAATCGATAGTTAAGACGGCGGGTTAGACTTTGGATTTTTCTATCTCTGATGGTCCTTTAAAGGAAGGACGTTCAATGGAGCCGAATTACACTCTCCTAACTCGGAATATTTAATCGTAAATATATATTTTTTTTCCTTCCACCACCCCTTCTCACAGTTTCCGAAGTATTATGTCAATAAAAAGACCCCTTCTCCCCCCTCTCCTTCAGCCGTCGCCGACAAGATTGTTCACGAGGTCGCATAGTAGACGTCTCAAGACAAATATTGAACTTTTCTCCGTACGTCTTTAGCAGGGGGCGCCTGTGGCATCACAAGCTGGGATTAATTGGGAAAGGATACAGTTGTCAGTTGGAGCGCCACCTCAGAAGCCGCGTTATTGCAGCATGTCCTTGAAAGGAAGGACGTTGCCTTAATTGGTTTTTAGCCGGGGCATCCGCAAAATGAAAGTGGCCCTTTCTTGCGCGTGAAGTGAGTTATGTTTGCAGAGGACAAAATATTCACAACTCCACGATTCATTCGGTTTAAACACGTCGATGAATTCCCTTTTTTTCCTCAGCAGCATTAGACTGTCTAAAGATATTCAGACTCTCTCACTCTAGACCACGGGTTCAAACCCTTTAAGTTAACTTTGTCGATACTTTCCTTATATCTGCATTTCTGCCCCTCCCTTTCTAGATTTGTAATCCCATAGGTAGCCAGGATTAATTCATTGTAAAATTCATAAACTGCAACCGGCACCTCTGAATATTGCCCTCAACTACCAATTCTGAAATTGGTCTCTAGAAAAGCCAAATGGGGTTAATTTAACAGAGGGGCGGTGATTTCACGCGGTTTAATTAAACATGGAGGAGGGGATGTAGAGAAGGACAACGCGGTAAACACGTGCGAAGGAAATGCGCAGAAAACCCATTGAGTTTTTGCGTTTATATTTTCTTTCGCTAATGGTTTTTCTTGGATTTATTTCTTCTCACGCGCCTTAAAAATAAAGGAAAAAGCAAAGCTCGAAGTTCTGATCGCTCAGTTGTTTAAAGATGGAAGAGAGAAAGTTTCTTAAATGGCCTAACATTTAAAGCCCGCTTTTTTCTCTGCGTTCTATCCAAAATAAGAGTAGATATATCAGAACCTTGACTCGGCAGTGGCCGGACATCGAAGCCTTATTGGCAAACCCATTAGACTTCACTGCCATCATCAATATCCTTCCCCGGAAGGGATAATGCAGTCGGACTTGGTAAGAATCGCTCCCTGTCCACACGACTTGTTTCTCTCCGAAAAAAGGCATAACGTTTTAGATTTCATCTCGCTTCGAGTACCAGGAAAGCTCGCTTTTAACGAAATCAAAGGACCGAAAGGCATTTGGGGTGTTCGTGTTTCATTCATCCATTCATTTTTTATTTGCTTCTAAGAAAGAGAAAGTTTGCTTCTCATTCAGACCCGATTAATTCTCCTATTCAGTGCGCTTGGAGTAGCGAAGAACTCTCGCAGATTGACACCACAATTTCGGCTTAATGCACGCGAAGGGAGAGTATTTAGCGAGCCCCCTCCCCCCCTCCTTTCACTTAAATATGTAGCAATTGAATAGATATCAGAACACGTGCAGATAATTGTACAGTTCCTCCTAACAGCAAAAAGTGATTATCCGTTCTGGCGACATCTTGTCAGCTGCTGGTGCTATTGAAGTTTGTTCTTTTTCTCTGTTTTTCCCTTCAGGACTCTCCGTTTCTCCCTCAACATCGGTTGCTAATGATGTGAACGCGTAGCGTGGTTTGAACCGTGAACGCAAGGAAGAGGAAAATCTAAACTATTGCTGCTTTGAATGTTGTGTTTTATTTCAGTAATGAGCCCAGGAGTACCTTCAGCTGAGTTGACGAATGGGAATTCGCCTCGCTTTTAAGCGGCTTAGAAGTTCAAGATATTATTCGTGTTTACAGTTTTGCATCTGAAGAAAGGACACCTGTTCAGAATCGTTACAATATCCATAATTACTGGCAGCAGAAAAAAAAAAATAAGAAAGAAAGATTAACTTAACAATGAGGTATTTGCTGGAGTTCCACAGTGCACATAATTTCTCGTTTACGATATGATTCCATTAAAATGCAGCATTTGATTAATATACTGTACTCTTCAAAAAAATATCCGCGCATCCTCTGTTTTAATCCCCTCACCACGTACAGTTGCCCATGTCGGGGAGATTAAAACAGAGGATGACTTACTGAGTCATCCTCTGTTTTAATTATCACTGAGATCCAACGCCCACAGCCTAGATTCCAGGCTATCATCATCATCATCATCATAGCAATCCGGCATGTTTGCGTGCGCTGCCACCCGTGTAAACTCGGAAAGAGGCGTCTTGGTGGTTGAGGGGGGGGAGGACCCTGCTTCGACAAGACGATTGGTTCTGGATAGCCGACTAGGATCAATCGGCTACTGGATTCGCCTGCAAGAATCAACCATGTCAATGCCATGCCCCTATCCTCATGGTGGGCATTTATTGCTTGACGATAGTAGTAGGTGGAGAGCCTGAGCATTGAACAGAAACAAAAACCCTGTGAATCCTGATAAAGTACTTCTCTTTGGAGCCCAATCCGTTCCCTATCCGAAAATTTAGAAATTGTTCCTGCTGATGTCACTTCAGCAAAAAGACAAAAAACTAAACAATAACAGGTCCAACACCCGTACCTGATAATGCACTCTACAAGTCAGAAAACTATAGAAAAAAATGACACCTTTTTTTTTTATCAAGAAGGGACTGCAAAGGTTGCCAGGCTGTCTTAAATCTGTCAGACAACTTTGTTCAGGCGTTGTAGAGACCAGAATTGACAGACATTCAGAATAGCTCCTCCTAGCCATATCAGCCTGGGGAATGCTTTTCACAGTTATCCCCGAAAAGACATTTAACTGGTTCCGTGGTGTTATCACCGAATGGGATCTCGTGGAAATGTCAGAAGAGGAAATCTGTTCTGAATTAAAACGAATCTACATGAGAAGGAATGGGAAACTTTTTCTTCACATCATAACGTTCGATTCACCAACGTTTCCCGATGAAGTCAAATCAGCTCGTGTTTGGTATAAAGGTCTTCTAAATAAGATTTCATCTTATAGTTTTCCAACTGGGCATCCGCTTTCCTCTCTGACCACTCACTGCAGGTAATGGTAGATGGCCCGCTGTCTTCTAACTTCTCCACTAATGCTGGTGTAGCCAGCCATAAAAAAGAAATGATGTTCTTTGGCTTTGCCAATAATAAATATTTTTAGTTTTGGAATAGCTGCCATATTGTCTCCTCCAATTAACCAGCCAATAGACTTCGTGGACGCGATAACTGTCCGGTGCGTCCATCTGTTCCAAATCCTGTAAAGTGCTTTAAGTGCAAGAAACGTGGACACTCGCAAATGGCATATCGTGGAGCCATTGATGGATCAACTGGTTACTGTTTGTCAGGAGGAATAGAGAATCATACTCGCTGCCGGATATAATTCATTGGTGGAGAGCCTGCCCACTGAGTTGGGTATGTCAGAGGGGGCAAAGACTACAAAGATCGGCTTATTCTGATCTGTGCGAAGGCAAACGTGATCCAGTATTTGCTTTATTGCTTTGTTTTATTGGCCTGTCAAAATACCAACCACACGGAAATGGTTTTTCTTTTGAGAACAAAAGGTAAATCATGGCCGTGCTTCGTATTCATTATGAGAATAGCGATTACGCTGATTGTAAGTTTGGTCCAGTTAAGATATTTCGGATCACCATTCAGTTGCGTTGGTCTTTTCCAATTTATTCTTTAATTATTATTCAATCGACCTTACTCAATTCAAAATTGGTTGTAAATCATTTATTATGTTGTGGCTTCTAATTAGAATTGGTTGTCCTCACCCGATAAGCTCTCCGGGCTATTATTAGGCTCGTGCCACCGAAACCACTCGCATGCCTCAACGTTAGTTACTTACTTACCAACGTACTAAGAGGATTTATTATAAACACAGAGAGAGTGAGAGCCAGCACAAATTAACAAAACCGAGTTACGTTCCTAATCAAAGCAAGACCTCGGCACATTTGTACACGCCCTACCAAAAATATTAGAAGTACATGCACAGCAAGTCTGCCTCTTCACTATTCCAAAATAATTCATTATTTCTTTAGTGGCACTGGAGTTGTTTGAATACATGGGATTTTAATTGATGATCAGCATTTCCATGGGGGAATTAATTTGGTTTCTTACCAGGAAAACTTAAACCTTTTTTTTTCCCTTATACCGCGTGCCATAAAATCCAAACCCAATTTATTTCATTCCATCACGACAGCCGTGCATTAATTGGGATTTATCGAAGTTTATAATTAATTTGAATAAAAAGGTCGGGTGCTTGTAGCCAAGAAGAAAATATCCTGGCTCGTTTCGCCCATATTCCAGCTGTAGACACAATCTGGCAGTAGCCCTGCCAACTACAAATTGAACGCGATCAACGAATGTTTCTCAATCTGGAACCACCGCTGAAGCAACCCACCGTACACACGTAATGATGTACTCGCATACCCGAAGACGCTGATCAAATATGTTTTCACTCCGCAGACGGGGGAGGGTACTTGGTTTACTCGAACACACTCGACTGGTTATCTATAGAAGAGCTTCGAAGGAACGGGTTGGGGCATCAATTTCAATTTAGTGAAGGACATCGGGGAATTGGAAGAGTAATTTCTCGATTAAAATGCCTTTGAAAACTTCCACTTAAAGTGGAGCATTCCTTGATTTATCCGCTTTACCTTGTTACGAAGTCTTAACGTCGTAATAACGCGGACATTCGATAAATACGTTTTTTTAAAAAAAGTCCTTTCCGCAAACTGAATACAATTTGGATTTTGTAAAGCACCTCTGGTGGTACTCTGAAAATATCGCTTAGTTGGAGTTATTGCAGGAAAATTAATAGTTTTTTTTTTATTATGCCTCAGTAGGAGTAGAAGGACAGGGACGATTCCTTTTAATTGATTCGGCATCTCGGAGAAAACAACCTAAAACCACTTCCACAGATGATAGAGGATATTTTCAAGTTTTATTCACCAACGGGGGAATGTACGCGCTGCAGAAAATGGCAGCATAATGTCGTTGCGAAGGAATTTACTAACCCCTTCGAAAATGTGTTCTTTGGTACAATGAGACGCAGTCTGCCACTGCTGTTTTGCGTAAACTGCGAGCACAATTTAAAAAGAAGCCAAAAATTCATAAAGGCGTCTGTTTGCTCACTTCGCCTGGTGGAGTCAGTGAGGACGCAGTGGACCTGGTTCGAGAAAGTTTTGCGCCGAGTCCAGAGAGGTCCATATTGTGCACTAGTGTAAGTGTGTTTAGGGTCAAGCGACACTGTGGGTTCCCCCCATCTCCGCGTAGTTTACATTGTGGTGTGTTACAGTACGCTGTAAATGCCAGAGATTTAACAGTGTGTGGGTCTTGGATCGTTTAGTGTCGTGTACCGTTGTTCTTCTGGTCGTTTAGCCGCTGTACCCCTAGTGGGGCCCAACGTTGCCCCACTTACGCCCCGTGGAGGCAGACCAGGAACCCTGTAGCTTATACGTACTCTGACAGGTCCTGCCACCTAATTTCCTGAGATTTCGGTGGCTAGGACCTAAATCAAAAAAAAAAAAAAAAAAAACGGGGGACAAAGCCAGGAGAGGATAATGTGGTTCAGGTGTCAATTTTGATTAATTGTGTGGGGTTTACGCTGGCGTATTAGTCAGAGTGGGGGGGGGGGGAGACAGAAGTTTGGGTTCGATAGGGAAGGCAACCCCAGGTGGTCAGTAAGGCATGCCCACGCCTCACCAGGCGAATTATATGGGGTGGCAGGGAAGGGAGGAGACAGGAAGACCATTTCCTCCTCCCCCTCTGCCGGGGAGAGGAAAAACGGTACCGGCAAGGGAGCTGGTAAAGATCGCCATTTGGCTGCATGGCAGTGAGGCTGCAGCAGTCGTAGTGTAGTCATAAGATCATGTCCAGTAGTAGAGTCACTCCACATAATGATCATTCCGGGGTGTGTCCTAAAGGATGTTTTGATTTGTTATCTGGCTGGTCATTTTTCACATCTGGTGTATTGCATATAGCGTTCTTCTTCTTGAGCGAAGTTGATCAGGGCTCTGTATTCCTCCTCTGAATCCAGTAGGTGAAACTCTTGCCCTCTGGGGAGGTATCTTATCCTCGTGATTAGAATGCACCTGAGATTCTCGTATTGCGGACAGTCGTACATGAGGTGTTCCCAGGTTTCGATCTCTCCACATGTACAGCACGGGTCCTCTACAAGGGCGAAGTCCATTAACTTTGCGTTAAAGGGGCCGTGTCCAGTTAGCAAGTATGTTGTTTGCAACCTCGGAAAGAACCAAGTAGGCGATTTTGGATAGATTTTTTCAAGTTGCGGTAAGAACTTGTGGGTGATTGCTCATTTGGTTGTTTCTGCCCACCTGTCCTGCCACACTTGCAGTAGGTGAGACTGAAGCCGGATCTTTTCTGCCTTATGGTTGTTTGTTGGGTCTATTATAAATTCCAAGAAAGTGGTGGTTATTTCCTTAGATAAGTAGTAAAGGAGTCCTGTTCTTGCGATTTCAAGACCGAGTGGAAGTACTGCTGTTATCACCTGCAGCGCTGGGTTATTCACGTGAGCAGGATGGTGCGTTGAATTGCATCCAGGATTCTCTTATTTACGACCAAGGCAGTTTTGTCATACCAGATTGCCGAAGCATATGTAATTATTGGGAGGAAGGTTGTTTTGTAGTATAAGGCTAGGGTACGCTTTTTGAGACCCCACTCTCGCCTTGTGATTCTAGCTACCATGGCAGAGTAGTTTCTGATCTTTTGTCTTAGGAATTTTAGATGTGGTTGGAAGGATAAGTTATTGTCTAGTATGACACCTAGGTATTTTAGTTGACTGGCGAACTTGATAGTGGTCCCATCAATCTTAATCTGGGGTGGTCGTCTCAGTTGCAGGGTTCCTTTAAGCAGCGTCGACGATGTCTTTGTCGGTGATATTGTTAAGAAATTCTTCTTGGCCCACTGTTGGAGTATCTGCAGGGCCTGATTAGCTAGGATTACCAATTGGGCTCTGGAGTTTGCTTGCACTGTCAAAATCAGGTCATGTGCGAAGGTCTGCACCCCAACCGCTCCTAGGTCCATTCTCAAGAACTCATCAAATACCAAGTTCCAGAGGAGTGGGCCCAGTACAGACCCTGTGGACATCTTCTGTGTACTGTTCTTGCGATCTTTTTGTATGGAGTGTTTATCTCAATTTTTCTTTGTGAGAGATAGGTTTCTGTGACTTTATAGAAGTTGATGGGTATTTTAGCTTTCCTGAGTCTGCCCAAGACGCTCGGCCACCAGAGTGAGTCGAACGCCCCGGCATAGTCAATCAATATTACGAGGAAATACTTGTCACATTCTTTGACCTTGTTAATTAGGCTTCTATTGTGGAGGATTCCGGTTTAAATCCAAACTGATTCCCAGCTAGGAGGCCATATGGCGCACTATTTGCGAACTTAACGTGTCAAGATCAACAATGTGTAACGCGTAACGTCGCCGTCCCAGGATGACACGAAGTTACATCCTCGGGCGCCAACGTAAAAAATTTCGAGCTCGTATAGAATCTGTCAATCGAGGAAAAACTCAAGAGGATGGAATTTTTTGGTAAATTTCGCCATGATTGCACTTTTGCGATTATGCTGCCATCTACTTACATATTTTCCATTCTCACGTACATATAGTACACGCTTATTTCAGCAAATATTTATTTTTTTTTGTGGTACGCTCCAGCTTCTTAAAAGCATAAAAGGCCCCTGTCCAGTCAAAAAGGTTGTTGGACAACACTGATTTAGAATTTTACGGGGAATACAAACTTGAAGATATCCTCTATCACTTGGAAGTGGTTTCAAGTTTTTTTACGCGCCCTATAACAATTTAGTTTTTTAAAGGTCTGTGTACACTGCCTATTAAAAAATAATAAATCGTTAAAATGTGAAAGTGGAATTTAAAGATTTAGAATAAATAATAAGAACATCTTTTGGGAAGCTTTTTCTAGAGATCAGATTAAAGACCCCCATCGGAAATAGAATTCCTTTTTCTTTCCCTCGTTACGCTTTGCCAGCCAAGAGGACGAAGAATCCGGCAGGGGGGGGGGGGGTGCGCGCGATATTTTCTCAAGATTTGGGCCCCTACACTTTGTGGTAATATTTTACCGCATTATAGAGCATCGTGCGTACTTTGTCTCTCAGAGAAATTATTAAATATGCTTCAGCTGTTAGGGGGCGCTTCTTGGGAAATAGTGATATTAATAATAATATTTTATTCTTAATTTTCTTACTTTCCGATAGATGGCAGTACACGTTTACATCGCTGCTTGCGGTGGAAGTTTAGCAATTTTGAGCACAATATTCGAAAGATGTCCCCCTTATCTCGTTATTTTTCTTTACTTCGGGATTGGATTTGTGATATTAAATCTTTTTGTTGCCTTATTCGCGCTACTAAAAAGCGTAAAAAATATAATTTAACCATTAAAGTCTGCTAAATGCGGTGATGCTGATTCTGCAGTCAACAGAAGGGGATGTTATTGCAAAGACCAAAATTCGAAAAGTGAGATCAACGTGGTCGTTTTGAATCTCCAGGACGCTACATTAACTGAGCACATATTTGGCCGCCGCAATGGTGAAGTTGATACTCTTCTCTTCTGGAGATTAAACGGTTTCATCCCCGCATCGGATAAAACATCTTGAATGTTCCTTTTCGCATAACACCTTCAAGTTGAATTCGTGTTTACTGGCCTCTCAGGTATTTTTCCCCTTAGTCATGCAATCAATCTCCTCAAACTCGCGCTGTAGGGATTTTCTCTTCTCTCTTTATTTCGTTGCGGGATCTTAATTCCCTCGTACCTTCTTTGTTTTTTATGTTTCTCCGTGCCAGGAGGATTGACCCATACACACACACTAATGTGGAGTCTTTTGTACTCCACCCTGCGTCGATTGTGCCAATTACCCGTCTGTAACAGTCATCTCTTGACCAGCTTATGGTTATGTTTTATGGACGACTCTCTTTATTCCTCAAAGGTTCGGCTACGGGCATAAAATATTTGACGACACGCTGTCCATAAAACAACCCCACCGTCGGACACAGCTGTAAAACGTGCCCGCGTTGTTATTAAACATACACGCGAGGTATTAGAAAGTAAAGAAAGCGAGCAATAAGACATTCTTTAGAAAAGTGAGTTAATAATGCACGGAGTTGGCGGTTATCGGTGCCAAATATGACTTCTCTCTTTGGAATTCCAACTGCAAGAACCCATTGTATGACACATTGAAGAATCTGCTATCTGGGTGAAAGCATTGCCCCAAATAGTGGAGTGATTGATTATAAATCCAAGATAATGCATCGCTCTGAAAGTTTAATCGACTGCCAAACACCCAGATGTACTACTCCATAATTATCACCAAAATAGCGCACAAAAGCGAGAAATTTCACGTGCCCATTTTGATAAATTTATCCTGTCTCCTCTTTGAGATGCTGAACGAGTTGTGTTCGCTCATCAACCCTAGCAAGGAGTTCCAACTCGGTTGGTGTGAGAGGTTACGACGAATCGTTTATTTGTCGCGTGTAATCCGATGAAAAGTAATTTTATGGTCTCAACCTCATCACAGTTAAGAGCCAGGTGTTCTCTTCAAACACCACGGATGTTTTGATTTGCTCTTATTTTACCGTATCAAGGAAATTGTTTTGACCGTGAATATTTTTAAATATATCGTCATCTTTATTTTATTTTTTTCAAAGATCAATCGATTTAATAAAATTAATTTACCTCTGAAAGTTTAATAAATTTATTTTACGTGCTTTGTAATATAAATCCTAACTCTGTCCCTGAAAGAGTTTATAAAATAAAATACCTTCTGATTATTCGATCAGCACCCCTAAAAAGTAAGCGAAATGTGCCTCTTTATGAAAAACCGGCCCCGTAATTTATTTCGAGTTTAAACCCTCTCGGGTGCTCAACAGGAAATGAATAAAATTGGCTTAAATTTCTCCCCGGTTCCAACTGGTAGCTGGAAAGAGTTTTCCCACCACCCTTGTACCAGAACAGCAAGGTTACTCGCCGCCCTGGTCGACAGTCGTCACAGGGAGGGTTAAAGTGAAACACCTCGCGTGCATGACTTTACTTAGGAACAGCTGACGCCGTGCGGAGGGTGGCAACAGCGAGAGTGTCTGTCCCTTATGGAGGAAACTTTGGATCGCTTGTGCGCTCGCTGTTGCAAATAATGCGGAACTTATTTTTACAAACACGAAAGCGTTCTTTGTCCTCCGGAAGAAATAAACTCAGCTGATACTGACGGATGCAGAGTGAGACGCGATGCAAAGAGACCCGAAATATCTCGGACTCATTTAAGTGAAAGTTTTCAGCTGAGGAAATCGTGGGTGGAGTACTTATTTCTTTGCTCCCGATGTGTAATAGCTAAACCTTAAATGCATCGAAAAGCAGTGGATGCGTCTATCTCTCTCCTAATGGCGTGTTTTCTCCATGCTAATAACCAAACTTTCCCTGTGTGGAGACAGCCTATTTCCTCGAACACTATTAGTCTCTTGTTTAGAGAGAGTACATTTCCAAACCACTTTTCAGAGTAGTTTCCATCCAGCGCTATTCACCGCAACATCTCTGAGCCCCTAAAGCATTAGGAGAATGCCTCCAGCTACCAAACGTCCATGTCCGCCTGTTTGTTTAATGGTGAAGCGCCGCTTGCATCTTCCGCCTCGATGTTTGTCTGCCTTCTACCGAACTCGGATACATCTGTATTCTGTCGTAAGTTGTATTATTTATTTATTTATTGCCTTTATCGCAATGACACTTAGGAAAGTTGACTGCAGATGTTTACCCTCTTCGAGCAAATATGTGCGGGCCCAATCTTAATATTTCGCTTTAAGACAAGCCTCACTTGTCGTCGAGACTTGATATTAATTAGAACATGTCACTAATGAACCGGCTTTTCCAAGTAATCGGTTACCGATACTCATAGATGAGTATCCGATGCAAGCAAGAGCGCTTCTTTTTGTAACGCACTCCTTGAATGTGATGAAACTCGTGTACATAAATGATGTAGCTGTTTTGGTTAAATGCGCAGTCCTCAAAATTTTGAGGATTTTTTTCGTAATTTAAAATTGTGGATTCTTCATTATTCTGTTGTAAAGATGTTCGCGATTTAAGTAATCTTGTAAACTTCATTATTTTAATTGTAAAAAATCTTTTAATCCACTCTACCCACGTGGATAGCTTTCATTGTCTAACTTTGCCGAAGGAGGTGTCTGTATTTTTCCTATATTTAAATTATTGCGTAATTCATTATTACCTTTACATTAAGCCACAAATATACTTATTCTGAGGGATGAAAAACCATGCAGCCTTTTCCCTAAGCCGATTACCTCGGTCAAAGAGAATGATAAGAAACTTTCCATAAGGTTACATCGCTCTTCATCCCTCAAAATAAATAAAACATTGACTCCTTAAAGTGATATAGTCTGTTTTAGTTAAAAACAGTACTCTTTGCTCCGGAATATGAAATGAGTTGGAGGAAAATGAGCAGCCATCTTTGTTAAAATATTGTTCTTTTAATCGTGAATTTCTCCGGAATAATTACCTCGCTGTCCAACAGGGGCAGTGTGTGTGTGCTCGAACACAAGTAAATATTTAAATGTCTCGTTATAAGCGTAGCTGAACTTCTTTAAGATTAACATCACAATTTTTGAGCATGTCTGGATTTCTTAAGGTCACATAACACCAGCAGCACGTGATGAACGTGACGTTATCTTAAAATGCGTTGAAGGCTGGATGCACCTTCTGCGATGTATCATCACTAAGAAGTCAGGAGGACAAAAGCATCTGTTGAATGAGTGGCTAATCATCGGATCTTTCATCACATCACCGGAAGGTGGTTCCTCTTTCTTCTAATCGTGTCCTCAACCATCAGGCATTCGTAATGTGTTTCGTCACTCAACTCAGAAGTCGTTGTTTGAATAAATAATAGCCGCGCTCTAATGATCAAACGCGAGACATAACTCACACTTTCACTTAGCTCGCTCTGCTACGCCCTCTTGCGGATTTCTGTATAAACTGAAATGTGTACGACGGTGGGAAGTTGTGGTCGGTACCATGCAAAACACTCATCCATAATGGGAGTTCGGCGCTACGAAGAGCAATTTACAACAATTGAACTGTCATCCACCCTCACGGCCACTTTTCTTCTTTGCACGTTTGCACCTCGGCGAGTGCACGGTTGCGTGTGGGTAGCGCAGAAAGAACAACGTAAGCCGCGAAATTGATTTTGCGAACTTTTAAATGGATTCTAAAAGTAGACGGAGAGGTCGAAAAACAGAGACAAAGAAAGAAAATGGTCGCTTTTTCGCCCTCTCGGAATGGGCACGTGCACATTGTTATTTTTAAAGCAATCCCCACGACCTCTGGAGTCAATTAAAACAAATAATTAAGACCGAAATATTTATTCGTACAAAAGAATCCTTGTAATTTTTAGAAAGTATTAAATCATTTTAAGATCGAACCCAGTGTGTGCCTTGTGAAAAGACACCCCAGTCTGTTCATTCCCCGACCATGTCATGAATAAGTCAAGGAAGAATGGAGTCGAGAAACTAGTTTGATTTGATCTGGGATTATAATCAATATTTTATAGGTACGCCCCTGTGAATGCCACATCTCTGCATTACACCGTTGTTGTGCCGTGAAAGCTTGCTTACCTTTCTCTTTCCTCTCATAACTTTTCACCCATATATATCTTCGTCACCATACTTGCGATGCTCACCGCAAGCACATTTCAGATTATTACTGCACATAAATAGTGCGCAAGACTTCGTATGTTTTATGAACGTACAGAATGCGCGGCGCTCTGAAACAAACTTTTTGTGTGCGGTTATAAATAGCCATTCACTTAATATTTCACAATGTCAGCCTCATATCGGAATTGTTTAAGTTCTTTTGTTACCTGGATGCCAGAATAATCGCCACAAACATCTTTCATTATAGCAGGGTGGAGCTGCTCATAGAACAGTCTATCGATTTATCTCTCTCTCTCTCTCAGTCCCTTTCATTACCTTCCTATTTACAAAGCTAGTCATCCATCATTTCAGCATCGAACTTTTTCCGAATTTCTTCTCTTCTGTCGCAAGCTCTCTGTTGTCTAGCAAGTTTGCTGCCAGTGTACACTTGTGTTTACAGCTACTTAAAGCTGTTGTGCGCTATGAGTCATTAGTAACCCCTTCAAGTTGACAATGATGCTGGCAAATGTTTACTTTTATTTTCTTGTTCGCGTGTCACAAAATGAATTTTAACTTCGGCTCTCCGCGGTCAGAATTTTACTTTTAATTTTGCTTCGTCATTGTCTGACTGTTCGAAGACTGCATGCAACAGCTCCACCACAGCTGCAAAACATAAGCAAAATTCCATTAAACTCATTAGTGCATCTTTTCTCTGTGTGTCTGAAGTGAATCACCACCGCACATCTTCCACAACAAACTGTTAGCGTGAATAATGTCCCGCGCAATAACAGTGCAAGCCACCAGTGGAGGCTATTAGTGGATGTACATTATTAGGGCACCTCCGCACAGCTAATAAATAAAAATTTGTAAACAACCATATAGACTCTCCGTTGTCTAGACTAATGTAAACACGGGTTGTTAGCAGAAGGAAGAGAAACCATTACTGAATGCAAAAAAAACGAACTTTTTGAATGGACTTTATTCCAGGAACAAAGATATTCAGCCAAAAAATATCTGCGCTGGAGTTTTGCTTATACAAGGCTGTCAGACTTAATTGCTAATAACAGGATCTCTGATTTGTTTGACGTACCCACCCCACATCGTATATAACATCCTTCAAATCTTTGATGGCTGGATTCAATATGGAATCCAGAAACGTCGCTATATGTTTGGAAGTGCATGCCCAGTATTCAAGGATATTCTTATCTTTGCTCGTTCTGATTACCAGTGTCGGCTTTCCGTCACAATTTGTGATTCTGAATTAACACCTTCTGCATTTTATGGGTTGTTTTTTGTGAGATCAATATTTAGAACAATGGGGGACACATCATAATATTTTTACACAAAATTTTAAATTCTGAACGTTTTCCTTTGATTTAAATTGCTGGGAAACCTTTGACTACTATAATTAGTTTGCCCCTCTCGGTTTTGCTAGAACATGTAGAGGACTTCTTGTTATCAGATAATACTAACCTCTTGTTGTGCCTTTAACCCTTTTCAGCTGTCCTTATTTAAGTGATTTATGGTTAGTTCTTCCCTTATTCAAGTCTCAGTTGATGATTCTATACTCTCGTCGAGGTATTCTTACCACTATTGATGTTATCTTTGAAAATATTCTTCAGCCAGCTGGGATTTATCTCTCCGCCAATTATCTTTTACCACCTGCCTTAAGCTGTCTCACAACTTTTAAATATTTCCGTATTTTTCTTCCTATTATTTCTGAAAACCAGTGCGAGTTTTAAGGTTGGGCATCTTTGGTTGCATTTGGACACCCAAATGAATAAATTGTTTGTTTTCAAAGGACTACATTGCAGTGAGCACCATTTTCTTACGCTTAGTGAGAAGTGTAGAACATCACGTACCTGATGACTCCGACCTTTATTTTAGAAAAGAGAAAACTTTCTGCAAAACTATTCTTGCTTATGTCTTGTTTAATGATTAGAAAAAAAAATTAGAGTATAACCTGACTTCAGGCATCTCAACTTTTGTGTTTTATGTCTTTTAACAGCAAACTATTCACGAAACTTTATTATTAAGGTAACAACAGGGAAAGAACTCCCATCTGTGTAACCTGAGGTACACAGCAGCAGAAGAGATTATTTGAGAGAAGTTGGAGTTCTTAGGAAAACTTTGACGATGTCTTAGGGCACGAAGAAGAATTTTTAAGGGAAAAAGAATTCAGGTCACATTATTAGAGTGTAGTAAGTCTGAGGATGGGAAAATAGGTCCTGCACTTGAACACAGATTTCAGCTTACTCAGATATCAACAAGAAGACTCTAATGGAGGTTGAATAGTCTGAGCGGGATGATGCTTTCACATTCGTTATTTTACCAAAAGGTCATTGCTTTACCTAAAATATAAAATTCTATTGAGTTTCCCTTAAGAGCACTCCCGAACTCCACGTGTTCGGTAACTCTCCCCTTTCCCCTCGGGGGGTACAGAATATCGATCTGGGTACGGCAAGTAATGCGCGCGTATCTTCGGCGGCCATCTCATTAGCATGATTCATATTCTTTCATCTCAATTTTTTGCTATTTTACGCTCCCGCTTGCGATTAGGGAGAATGCTCATTAATTCCAAGTGCTCCAAAAGCCGCGTTGTGCCGACGCACCCACTGAAAACGGTGTTTTGCCCTCGTTTGTTCTCGCATCCTCCCCTCCACCCACCCTCACTTACAAAGTAGTGGCAAGGACGGCGAACACCTGGGAACGGACAGATGCGATGGTAGATGGAGAAAACCCATCTTTAATATGAAGACTAATTGTTGGCTGTCTCGCGAGATTAAAACATCCTCGAGGAAAAAAACGGAAGCACCAACCACCCCACCGGCGTACTGCGGAGAAATGGAGGATGTTTCTTAGAAGGCAGTCGCCTCGGAAAATATTAATGACTGTGGATTTTGGGAAGGTATACAACTTTAAGACTTCTACTAAGACAATAGTTCTCCCCATCTTGACAGCGGTAGCAAATTTTAAGATTGCCCAGCTGATGCCTCGAAGTTGAGGTAGCTGCAGACACCCCTGCTTCTGTTGAATGTAAAAAAATATATTGGAAGAACCGCACATTTTAATGTCATATTTGATTGTGGAACTAGTTGGGTCAAGACTGCCAAACGTGACTATGGCGCCTCATCTCTACAACTCCTACCATTTCCGGAATAGCAGATCGCTTCGGAAAAGACGTTCCGCTCGTCTCCTCATCGAGGGTCTCAATGGCTCGAACATGTATGTCGAGGAACGTGTTCAGTGGACAGTAAAGCAACACCGCTGGATATTCCAAGCTCGTGTGCTGCGACAAGCAGATACTGGAAACGCTCAAGCAGAGCGGTATGAACAATAACCTGGAACTGTACGGAATCAATGATGTATAAATTGTCACACAGAAATGGACACGTGGAGATCGTCATGTTTCTATGGGAGTGGCATTGAGGAGCACGAGTCTCTTGTAATCAGCTTTTTCGTGTGTGGATGAGGGAACAAAACTAATAATGGTAGCTTTTATTTCTCCAACACGCACATCCTTGTATTTGGTCAGTAGAGAGCTGTGAAGTGAATAGATATTTTCAGCCTCCTCCTTATTTATTTATAGGGAGCGTGTCCGTGTGAGAAACGGGGAATTTGGCATCGTGATTAGTAGTTCTATTACGAATATAATCTACACTGGAGTTCGTGCCAGCTGCTGCGATCACAGAAGACAATGCGATGATATTTCTTTTCCGGTGGATAGAAAATAAATTTGAATATTAACGTAAAATTTCTAAAGATGATTGCCCACATCTTTGGCTCTTGCAGAATAATGTCCGCCCCTAAAAGCCAACAGATAATAATTATTGGTAGTCGCTAAGAGTAAATTTGATGGATTGATCCAGAAAAAGACTGAATGAAATTTATTGAGCACAACTGTTTTAGAGGTTGCAGGTTTTTCCTCGACTTGGCTGTCAGTTAAGTAAATTGGAGGACCTTTTCCGAATTCACTCTGGAATGGCGCCTACATTACAATCGGGGTGGGTTGATTAAATCGCTAACAAGACGCAGCAGCCAGTGCACACGAACACGAAAATAAAGCAAAAAACATAACTGTTCGTGAAAGCTGGCTTCTGTATCTTATTAGCAATTTCACCAGCCCCACCCTTATTGCATTGGGCGGGGATTCGTGAATGTAGCCTTCTCGATTAATTTTAATTAAATGATGGCACTGAATGTAGGGAAACCTGTAACGTTGTCCTACTAACGATTTCTTAGCTTAACTTTAAATAAACAGTGGACCTTTGCTGACCGTTTCAATAAATTAAATGTCTTGAATGTATTATCAGTACACACCATGGGAGTGCTGATCATCATACACTTCTTCACTTATATCAGGCTATATAAGATCACGGATCTCCAGCTTACAACGCTGCTAAATCCAGCACCTTTGTTACTAAATGATGCTGTCAAAATCAAAAGCTAATCCATGCATCCAACTTAGAGGTATCTATTTATTCCAAATTGGGAGAACTTGTAATTGGCAACTAGATCTTTCTAAAATAGTTAACACTATTTCCATCCCTCCTCCAATGGTTTTCTGGCCCCAGCATGTGATCTATTCTTCTAAGAATGGGGAAAACTACTCTTTCTCAGCAGAATATGAAACTGCTTCATACATCTCTAATTTCGAAATATGAAACTTATACACAGATGGCTCCAAATCTGCAGTCAGTTACCTTTAGATTGTAGCATCTTTGCTTTGTGGATGCAGCAAAAATGGCCTTAGAATCTACACTTCTCGACAAAATATTTTAATCATTTTTTCTGTTAACACTCGGGCGAATATTGATATAATAAGAATCCTGGCATGAAACTTCCGAGTATCCGAAAGAAATTGATCTATCACCTTACAGAGACGCGCATTATGCAAATTATTCATGCCTATAAAAACATAGGTTGCGACCCAGTAACCTTGATTACTTTAGATCGTAATGGTGGCAGAGCATCGCTACTGATCAATTTAAATGTTCACTTCATTCCGATCTTTGGCTTGCTCAGTGGAAGAGCCACATCTCCAGTACTCAGGATGGCAAGTCGTCGTTTATATGAGTCTTGGTGGGCCTTTAGACGACTTGAAGACGAACAGTCGCAGGCGGTGGTGGCATGTTGGTTTAATGTGTCACGCAACGTCGTCTCAGCACTATGAAAGCAATTGCAGCAAACATAAACCATTTCAAGAAGAGCTGGCCAAGGTCGCCAGAGGACTACGTCAACCAGAACAGACAGCTATCTGGCTCTAATAGAAAGACGCAACCCTACATTTTCCTGTCACCAACTCTCTGTTGTGATTGCTATGGCCACAGGTGAAAATATTTCCAACCGGAATGTGTTAAGAAGGCTAAATTTAAGTGGACTCTACGCAAGGAAGCCATTGGTTTGTAACACATCAGCCCCAAAACACGGCAGAGCTCGTCGAAACTGATGCCGTGAACATGTGACTTGGAGCCCTAACCAATGAGGTACAGTTCTGTTCTCTGATCAGTTCCGTTTTAGCCCACACACAGATTCTGGACGTTATTTCAACTGGAGACAACAAGGATTGCGTTACCATACTGCCAAAACCAGAAAACGGGACACTTACGGTGGAGGCGGTGTTCACGTGTGGGGCTGAATAATAACAAAAGGCCGCACCCCATCGTGTTTTTGATAGGGGTACCGTAACTGCATAGAGGTACCGAGAACAGATCCTCGAACCCTATGTGCGAATTTTTAGGGGTGCAATTGGCCCAGATTTTCTTTTCGTGCACGACAGTCCACTGCACGTAGAGCTCAAATGGTGGAAGAATATCTTGAAATTGAAGATATTCAACGACTGTCATGGCCAGCACGATCGATCATGTGTGTGACTCTCTTTGGCGTCGCATTGCACGCCGACTGCCAACTCCTCGATCACTTGGTGAGCTAAGGTGGTGGAAGAATGGGATTTATTGCCACGGAATCATACAGACACCCATCCACCATGGGTCGCTCGTGTGGGGGCTGTTTAGCAGTTAGAGGGGATCATACGCCGCAGTGATGTAATGTAACCATATTTTAGAGCATCTTGTGTCGACTTGTGTAATGTGGCCTTTTTGATAATTCTTATACAACCCTATAAATGCCCCTTATACCTGTTCGAAGTTTCTCATTTCAACGTTGTTCTATGGCACGCCACCATATCAAATTTCTTCACAGGCTGGACGAGTTACATCACGTTTTCTACTTGTTCTGTTAATTTTGTCGAGCATAGTATAAAACTGCACCACTTTACTCAAATTCACTGACTCTCTCAGTGCCATTCTCACTTTACAGCAACCAAGGAAACATCACACCTGTCTACTTGATCATATTCAGAACTGGCTGACTGATCTAGACAAGGAGAAGAAAATATTAAAATTTTGTTCAATCCCTAACCATGTAGCCAAATTCAGTGTGGAACCAATTAACGCATCTTTTAAAATGCTTGGAATAAGTCGAAGTATAAATCACTGGCAAACCATCTAGCAAAATCAAGAAGCAACAATCTTCTTCAGATTAAACCGAATCTCTAGTCTTGGCCTTCCAGTTTCCGTTCGAACCGTAAAAAAAGGAGGTCAAGAACTGACGATAGGCCAAACACACCTTACTTTTATCTCCTATCTGCCCCAGATCCATGATTCTGCCCTAATTGTCATACTCAACTCACAATCCAGCATGTCATAGATGACCGTCCTTTCTATAGTAGAGTACGGCAAACCATGTTCTTGTCCAGGCAAGCAGCCCAAATCACGCCTACTTTCAATCGAATTTTAGATTACAGATCTTATATCGATTCAGTTTTCACTTTCCTATTTGGAAGGAAATTGGTCCCATATTTGAAATTCCATTTCCTCTGATAGGGTGTACTAAATGCAATGCAAGCTGGGCACGAGAACCAATTTGCATATTTTGAATACGAAAGTAGCGATCGTTGTTCCCATCGTGTAACAAGCCAGTCGAATACTTTCTCTCTCCTCCTGTTGATGAACTGGATATCGTAGAACACTTCGGGGCTGTTTTTTGTTGATGTAGATCAATCTTCTTAGATTTTTATTTACTGTTATCAAGACAGCAATGTACTGAGCGGTTTATCAATGCGCATTATTCATTTATACCACGTTTTCTTGAGAGAAGTGCAGCCTATCACCTTGTGCATATATATGGTCTGTGATTTCCTGAGAACTGTTTATCCAAATTAAGTGCGAACCCGTAGATGGGAGTGTTCATAAATTTTGTTGAGAGGTGGGAAACGCCACGTGTTCATTTTGGTTACTTTAGATCGTAATAGTGGAAAAGCATCGCTACTGGTCCATTTAAATATTCTTCTCGAGCTGTACTGGACACGGTTCTTACCATCGTGCCATTAGATTCGCAAGAACGTGCATTGTCTGCGTTGTGCTAATGGTCCTGTTCCTAGTAAACGACCACGCACAGATTACTGTTCAATTCAGTCAATATACGCCTGTTTGTAATGCACTGCGATAACTATTAGAGCAGATTCAACGTTGTGTGTGCCCACGCGCGAATAAAAGAACAGAAATGAAAGTTATAGCGTGATAAGTGTAGTTCAGATTCCGACATTCTTACTATCTTCTTTTTTTTCACTAGACATCTCAACAGAATTTCTGCTGTTCAACTGCCCTATCATTAATATCCGAACACCCATTTGCTGATAGCTGGTCGGATCCTACCCAAGCACCACTTGTGTGAGCCTTCGAGGACACATTGGTTCGATTATGAATGCAAGATGCTGCGATCTATGGAGTTAACACACTTCCAGCACGGAATGATAAGATGATGCCACATAAGCAATCGGTCTACACATGACATTTTAACAGCACGGTCTGTAGATCCCTAGGTTGACCATTGGTGAAACGACCTGGAAAACTCCCGAAGCTAACAGAACGTGGCAGCAGGAGTGCCCTGCAAAGAATCGTTCGCTCGGAACACCGGTCGAGGTTGTCGCATCACACTACACACAGGGCTTCGTTGAGGCGATTGAAACACATTTCGGTACAATACGCTGGACGCCGCATGATTTCTCTTCGAGGTATACCTCGGAGAGAAACTTCTCTTAATAGGACAGGGATGCTGAAGCTCATACTGAATAATACGTTGATGTTATGGATAAACCTAGATACATCCCTAACTTGGATCGATCAGTATTAGATACCAATGCATTTCGGTCTGCAGTTCCAGTTAGGATTACATACGAGGGGAGTTCAAAAAACATACACTTCGATTCACCCAGAAGTTGATTTTTTTTTTTTTTTATTTGCAGCACTGACTGAAGTGTCCAAATGGATAAAGTGGAATACAGATCAATGGTTCGGTTCCTCTTTCTGCAAGGGAAGCCTCCAAAATCAATCCACGAAGAAATGGTTGCTGTTTATGGAGAAAACTACTCGGGTTGGTTACAATGTTGTTGCACATTGGTTTAAACAGTTCAAATGTGGAGGAACCTCGGGTGCATTATGAAGAAATCCCATGACGCCCAGAAACTGCTATAACAGAAGAGAGTGTTGCATTAATCCTGGAAGATCGCCCTATTAGCATCCAAGAATTAGCTGCAGAGCACATCATCCATCAACATTTACATATGAGTAAAGACGTCCGCAGCTGGAGTGCCGCTCTTTAAGTAGACCGGGGTTCAAGCCCTTGACTACTAAATACGGTCGATTTGCCAACCCACATTGGACTAGCGTGGCAGATTATGGTCCATTTCCCTCAACATGGATTGATAGTGTATAGTGTGTTCGTGTCTAACGGCACCAGGGGTTTCCCCCATCTCCGCGTTGCTTTCATTGTGGGTGTAACAGTTCACTGTAAAGGCCAGAGATTTAAAAGTGTATGGATATTGTATGGGTGTAGTGTTGTGTATCGTTGTTCCTCTGGCCATTTAGCCGCTAGACCTCTACTGGGGCCCAACGTTGTCCACACTATGCCTCGTGGAGGCAGACCAGGTACACTAGTATTGAAATATTTACTCTGGCAGGTCCTGCCACCTAATTTCCTGAGATTTCAGTGGCTAGGACCTTAAAAAAAAAAAAAAAATATATATATATATATATATATATATATATATATGTATATATATATATACATACAAATAAAAAATGAAATTTTCGCTCAGTGGGGGTTAAGAAAATTGTGTAGAAAGGCCAAATGAGTTTAGTGTGAACGCAATTAAATTTAGTCATTATTAAATTTTAAGTTATGTGGGGTATACACTTGCGTATTAGGTAGAGGTGGGGGGGAGACAGAAGGCTGGGGGGAAAAGACAGAAATATGGGGACGATAGAGAAGGCGACCCCAGATAATCGGTGGGGCAGGCCCATGCCCCACCAGGCGAAGAGGGGAGTGGCAAGGAGGTGAGGGGACGGAAGATACCGTCCCCTCCCCCTGCCGGGGGAGAGAGGAAAAGATAGGACCATGCAAGGGAGCATGGTTTGAGAGCCAAGATGGCGAGCAGCAAGCTGCAGTTGGTCTTCAGTGGCATTGGTGTTCCCATTTGGGATATCACTCATGGGACAAGGTCCCGTCCAGTTTAGTCAAGTCAGTTCTTGTCCTTTATTAAGTAGGTTCAGTTGTTATTCCTGGTTGTCATGTATAGGGTTCAGTTCTGCTCCACAGCAGCCAGCCCTCGTCTTCTTGCAAAGAGCTCTTGGGCATAGCAGGAGAAAGCCAGGTACTCTTGTTTTGTTTCCAGTATGTTGTGTTCCCGTCCTCTAGGACAATATAGGATCTTTGTTATTAAGATGTTGCGGAGGTCGTCATAAAGCTGGCAATCATACATTAGGTGTTGCCAGCTCTCCAGACCACCACAAACACAGGTAGGGTCCTCTTCAATTCCCAAAAGGCAAAGTTTGGCATTGATGGCGCCATGTCCGGTGAGAAGGTATGCTGCATGGAGTCCAGGTGAGAACCACATTGGGAACTTAGGGTAGACCCTGCCGACGTCAGGTATAAACTTTCTGGTTATCTCCCCTGTATGGGAGTTTGTCCATCTCTCTTGCCACACCTGCAGCAGGTGAGCGTAGAGCCTCTTCTTTTCAGCGGTGCGGTTATTTGCTGGGTCAGTTGTATGTCCGAGACAGGTCCTTGAGGTGCCCTTTGCCAGATGGTAAAGTAAACCTTTGCCCACAATCTCCAGATCAAGGGGGAGGACTCCGGTCAAGACCTGTAAAGCGTGGGTGCTCACCGTGCTGCAGGCACGAGAAGTAAATAATAGAATCGACCTTTGGGTTGAGTTGATGATACGTCGGTTGACTGCGGTAGTAGCCTTGTGATACCATACGCCAGAGGCATATGTGATGATAGGTATGAATATGGCTTTGTAGAAGATATGTAGCGTACGCCGGCCAAGGCCCCAGTCCCTTCGAGCCACCCTAGCAACGAGGGCAGCATATTTCCTAATCTTGGTTCGGATGTTTTGTAGGTGGTCTTTGAAGGATAGGTTGTGGTCAAGGATGACCCCTAGATACTTGAGTTGTTTGGAGAATTTTATTGTCGTCTGGTTTATCTTAATTTGAGGAGGCCGTCGTAGGTCCAAGTTCCCTTTCAGCAAGGCTGAGTTGGTTTTTTCTGGTGATATTCTCAGGTGATTCTGTTTTGCCCAGTTCTGCAGTAGCTCCAAGGCCAGGTTTGCAGATTCTTCCAGTTTTGCCCTTGAGTTCGCCGAGACGGAGAGAATGAGATCATCGGCAAATGCTTGAGCATCCACTTCTCCGAGGTCCGAGACGAGGAAGCTGTCCAAGACGATGTTCCATAGGAATGGTCCCAGGACCGAACCCTGCGGGCAGCCCCGGTGGATGCTTCTAGAGAGGGTCTGATAGGGCGCATTCACTACTATGAATCTGTTGGATAGGTAGTTCTGTAAGGTCTGATAGAGGTTACTGGGAAGATTTGCAGCTCTGAGTCTGGCCAGGACGCTCGGCCACCAAAGTGTGTTGAATGCCCCAGCGAAGTCCACAGAGATCACCAAGAAGTATTTTCTGTTGCAGTTCTCCACTTTCCCCAGGAGGTGCTGGTGGGCATCTATGGCAGAATGACCCTGTCGAAAGCCGAACTGGTTGGGCGTTGCTAGTCCTGCAGTATTGTAGTGATGCTGGAGACGAGCATGTAATAGGCGCTCGAAGAGCTTGCTGACCACGGAGAGCAAGGCTATAGGCCTGTAAGACTCTGGGAGGATAGGCGACTTGGAAGGATTTTTTAGGATAAGTTTAACATTGGCAACCTTCCAAGATGTTGGAAAGGCTCCTGTCTGGAGGCATTTGTTGTAAAGATTTAGCATCAGGTCAGGGGCATGTTCTACTGTCTTTTTAACAATTTCTGGTTCTAGCAGGTCTGGCATGGATTGATAATGGCTGCTGTTTACCCTTAAAGTGTCTGCTAGACGGGTTCTCCGAATTCTGACCCCTTACCAAAAGAAGGAAAGGGCACAACGCGCACATAAAATGTTGTCGATGTCTAAGGAAAAGCAAGAGGAGTATATTTCACAGTCACTTACCATGGATGAAAGTTGGATAGATTGCTATGATTCCGAAAGTAAACAAATGTCAAAACAATGGGAGCAAGTAGAATCACTGCCTCTCAAAAAGCCAAAGGTGCAACGAAGTTCTGGTAAGGTAATGCTGTCAGTGTTTTGGGATCAGCATGGTGTAATACCAAGAGATTGCCATCAAAACAGCTGTACTGTGACGGCGAAGTATTATTCAAACCTCCTCATAAAGCTGCATAAGAGAAAAAAGACAGAAAAAGCTGTCACTGTCAAAGGGAGTGCGTCTGCTCCACGATAATGCCCCAGAGCATTCCTCGCACGCTACAGTGAGGTGTGTTAGAAATATTTCCGTATACTGCTAATTCCCCGACCTTGCATCCTCGTATTTCTTTCTGTTTCCTGCCCTGAAATCCTTAATTGGTGGAAAACACTTTGGTGCTGATGATGACGTGATTTCTGCCATGTGTGAAGGACACTCAGAGGAGTTCTACAAAACTGGCTGAGGAAGCGTATTGAGGTGGCAGAAATGCTGGGGACTATGTTCAAAAGTGCAATACACGACGTTTTTTTTTTTTTTCAACCTTCTATCACAACTATCTGTGGGTGGATACAAATCTTTTTTGAGCCCCTCTCGTATTATCATTTAACCTCGTTGATATAAACAAACAAACAGCGCGGCATTAATCCCTTATCGAGCAATTATCTGACGAACGGAGGTACTCGTTGTGGCCACGCATCTTCTTTAAGTGAGAAGGAAGCGGGATGGAAAGATGGAGCATAGGCTCGGATGTCATGGACGCACGCGGAGTATCTAATTTGCGGAACGACAAGTTGCGGCAACTGTTATCACCCGCAATTCATCGTCGATTCGAGATCGCGGTAACCACTGGGAAGTTACTGGGTCAACCGGTCGTATGACCTAGGGTCGACAAAGCGAGCGTTCCCCCTCTGTCGACGAGAGAGACACACGGCCACACCTGGACGTGCCCGCGAAGCCATAATGAGACTTAATTACTTATTAATGGCGTAATGGAAGACTGCGAGGTGGATTTCGCTGCGCGTGTCCTCGGTGCTCACTTTCCTCTGTGACATCGAGCGGGCGAGAGGAAAATCTTTGCCGGGTTTCATAAAGGGGAGCGGAACTGCGCGTGCGCGGGTCAACTCGTAAATCGACAGCGGCTGATGTGCAGAAAGCCGCGGAAAATGGAAAGAGACTGTCGAGTGGCGGAGGATCGCCGGATATTTGACGACTGCGGAACCTTCGTGTCATGGTGATACCCGAGCAACCGTACGCACGCTGCTTCGGAAATCTCCGGGGACAGCTTGCTTGTGCAGGATTGCCGAGAAGCACGAACCTTGGATATTAGTTATTTGATCGGCCGCTTTAATTCTCGAATTTAAACTGCACACCGGTGACGAACAGCGCCGGCGTTATGAATAGCTCGTGACACGGTCGTGATTATCATCCAGTTGATTAGGGCTTGTAATTAGGCGAATCTTCAAGAAGGGCTAGTCAGGGGAGAGCGATATATTATGTAATCCGATATGCTCCGTAGAAACCTTCTTGCGAGTGATAAATGCACGCGCGCCGCGAGAATTTTAATAAATTCAAAATTTGCCGGCAGAGAGCGTGCAGCGCAGGAACACACCGATCTTCGTTAACTGCTTAAATTCTAGACAATCGGATCAGTTACATTTCGAGGATATAAACAACCTGCCTTTAACTGATGAGACACGCAATCTATTGGACTGTCGCTGCACCCTTTTGAGGGGGGACACCATTGTACGCTACGAGATGGTATTAAATTTGGGAGGAGCTTCCGAATCCTCCCAAATTTTGTAATCGACGAGGGCCCTTATTTTATATCAAACAGATGCCTAACTTAAAGAGGTGGAGTTACTTTTACCGCTGGATGTGGGTTAAACAAATTGGTTTCCCTTCTGAATCTCCTAACCAATTTCTTTCGGATCAAAGGTGACGTTTTCGCTTTTCTGCACTCGCTCCTCCGGAACAGAACAGTGTACTTCACTCATCGTAACCTCTGCTATACCCGATCCATCAATGCTGGTGTGCCGCAAGGTGGCGTTTTATCGGGGTTACTTTTTACAGCCCTCCTTATTCCGTTTGTGTGTAACAGAGATGATGTCATTACCTACGCCGACGATATAAAGTTCCTAACGGAAATACCACCATCAGCCGACAGGGGAGTGATCACATCGGAAATCTGTAATAAGATCACAGCTTTCTCTAGCCATCTCAACCATTTCGGTCTCAAACTGAACCCCCAAAAATCCGTTATTATGGTTTTTTCTCTGAAGAAGTGTCCCACATTCATACAACCCTCACTGGAGGGCGCAATTATTCCAAGTGTTACTAAACACAAAGATCTCGGTGTAACCTTCGACCCAAACCTTAGGTTCAACTGTCACATCGAATGTGTTCTACGCAAGATCAACCGAATGCGCTGGATTGCCCGTCAACATCTTCTTCATAACACAGACGCAAGAACCACAATCAGATATCTGGAAACCATTGTGTATCCTACCTTTCTGTATGCCTCTGAAATATGGGCATCCGCAGTACCTTCTCTCATGAAGCCCATCTTCGCCAGTGAATACTGGATATTGAAGTGGGCAACCCACAAACATCGACTCCCCCCTCAGCAGAGGACCACCAGCATGGCCGACCAACTCCAAATCCCACGGCTGCCTCAAATAATCAGCATGAGGAGAACTGTGACCACAGTCAAAATGCTGGTTGGCAAAATCAACTCCCCTGACTTCTGGGATATATGCCAGTGGCATGTTCCACTTCCGTCCTTACGAGCCACCCCTCTTCTTCAGCTACAACGGAACAGGCTGAAGATCAGTGACAGATTCCTACCTGGACAAGTACTTCCTACAGTACAAGCCCTGCTAATGATCGGAGTTGACCTGCAGAAATTCGCTTCTGATCGCAATTACAGGCGCTCGTTGGCCGAACTTGTTCCCCTTTTGTTTGGCCCCTGATGTCGACTCATACTGATATCTCCATCTTCTATCTCCTATGAGGTGCATAACGGCACGTCGCAGGAAAATCGACGAACTGTCTTCACAAGAAAATGCAATACCGAACAATAATGTGGCACTGTGAAATTTTCTGACTTGTGTGAATATGCTTAAATATGTGCTTTGTACATATGAACGTGTACATACCTTGGTGTACTGTCTGCCTCACAACTATGTACATACTCATATCTATTGAATGGCTAATGCTACGTTTTTAATTGTTATGTAATATTTTATACTGCACAAATTTTTATACTGTACATATTTTTATATTTCTATATCATTGTCAAGCCCCTGGCCTCCTGGCTGTGGCGGGCACATTATTGTATCTTTACTGTACAATAAAGATTTTCTTCTTCTTTCATTAAACGGCAGACGCTCTTATTTCAAGATTCTCTGTACTCCCTATACCGGAGTTCGCTACTCCTTTACGGAACCATACTATGCATACTTCATGCTGCAAATGAAATTCAGATACATTTTTCTTTGCACGATGGATAGTTACATTGTCGTCTTGAAAGAATCCGTCGCAAATAAAAATTAAGCATTGCAGAGTGAGGTTGGTCCGATACGACAGAAAGAATGGTATGAACGGACTCAGTCTGTACAGACAGAACTTACCCCGCACTAAGATACCACCTTCAGCAGCTTGAGTGGTAGACTGGAGACAGTCTGGATGCATGGCTTCACCACTCTCTCACTCTACCATTGGTGCAGAAAAGTATACATCGAGAGTCGTCAGACCAGGTGCTTCTTGGTCGATCTGCCTTTTGTCTTTCGGATGGCAGGATCGACCAAGAAGCACCAGGAAAGCGAACAGTATTTATCTGATACCAAGGAATTGCGCTTAATACCACGTGAAACCTTACATTTTCATAGCAGTATGTGTCTGTTGTCTTGGCCATTGAGTTACTTTGATGCACCATTTGACCTTAGGAAGGACAGTGGGTTGTGTTCTTATATTTTACGATGAAAGAAAATTCTGCGCGCGTTGAGAGCAAGTTGGCTAAGGTTAATCCGAATGCCAAAGGACCGATCATATATTAACTTATGGGGAGTCGAATAATATAAATTTTAAATGTAATCATGATAACGTAGCAAGTGGAAGGAAATGTTCTCAAGACAAGTATTACCTTTCCTTCGCCCCGTTTATGCGGGCTTATCAAAATGGCGTACTGGTGACGGAGATACAAATCCCAAGCCAACCCCAAAGATCGATTACCTTTCAGTAGAAGTTATTAATAAGTCTCCCACGCCTGCCCAATGATACACGCTTGCAATAACAGTTTGCTTGATATGATAATCGCGACATAGTTTGGCATTTATTAATTCTTTTTCGTAGAATCGGAGGAGTATTGTCACGGCAGACCCCTTTGCCGGATCCGTCTGTGACATCTCTATATCTTATTAAACTTGGAAAGTGTTCAAGCATTGCAACTGGGACAAATCGTAATCTGAAATACTGTATCCTAAGGATATAACTATTACTGTCCCTCATAAAAAGTATGTGGTGTTTTTGAGACAGGATCGAACGTTTATTGGGTTGCTCCTTGAGAGGTATAACCCTAATGTATCATTACTTCCCGGTATATTTAGTATTGTTTTAGGTGCATTAGTATACATTCATCATGTAATAACTCGACCCGATTTTCTGGATATATTTGGCTCTTTTAGAAATATTCCCAAATTTTATTAAAATTGGACCAACTGCTACATCGGGAAATTATTATTATTATGTTTTTCATACATAACACATACTGGAGGTAGGCAAAACAATAGAAATGCATGTAATAAGAGTTATAGGTATGCTGTTGGAATACCGGACCATTTTTCATGGATGAAGTTGGAGGAAATCTTACACTATGTAATGAACTTGACCACTCGGAATATCAAGGTAATCAGTAACATTAATTAGCCCATTCAGGTTGATGAAAGGGCCTAAAGAATACGGAGATATTGCTGTCCAAACCATTTTTCAATCCTTCTCCATATTTCACGGTTGCCACAAGGCGATAATAGGCTTTCTTTGGAATTCGCATGAAGGATGATTTTCTCTAAAATAGGATAACCACGTGATCTGGTTACTCCCAAACTACTGATCTTTTAACCTCATTCAGTATGGTCTTTATTTTCCATTCTGCTGTATGAGTATTGCATATTTAACATGTTCAACTGGATCATAATTTAAAGTGATTTGCAGTTGCTCTCAATAGCCGAAGGCCATCTTCGGATATTGAGAGCAACTGCAGAATGGTCGCATAAAAATCAGTGTAATTCGAATGACACATTGCA